>NC_041385.1:725287871-725306532 GCF_002162155.2 Triticum dicoccoides
CCGCCGGGTTTCCGAGCGATTCTGTGTGGGATGCCATCGCCGGTCCGACGTGGCAGACGCGCTTGGACGCCCCCGTATCCGACTCATATTTGGGCTGAATAAAAACGGTGCCGGTCAGTCCGGACGTTTGAGTCCCATTTGAGGAGCGTGTCTAGGTTGCTTTTCTATGACCGGGTCTTCGGCACGGATGTTTGAGGTGGGTTTAGGGCGCTAGGATGTAAATGCTCAAACTCAGTATGCCGGATCATCATGTATCTACATAGCTGCGGCGCTCCTGTAGTCATGGGAGATGCTGAACAAAATCATCAGCCAGCAGCTTGTCTCGTCTGAAATCTGTTTCAATTCCAGCTGTCGTATTGGTTCAAGTAACGGGAAATACCCAATGGTTCACGGGACATCTGTCCCCTGAATCTCACCATTCACTCAGCCCTGATCTCTGATGTGTCTATTAGTGTTTCTTCTTTCTCTGGATCATTTCTGTTTGTATTAGGGAATGTACAATGCATAGCCTCAAGGTGATGCCTCGCATGCCATGTAGGATCGAATATGATGTAAAGTAGGTTCGGATAGGGAAGCAGGATCCTCTTCAGGAGGCGGGTGCTTGAAGAAAAAAAGCGTGGTCCGGCGACTAAAGCTGAAAAGGTGAAGTAAAAAGTAGAGATGCATGTGTACTAGAGTCTTTATTTTTTTATTTCTTAATAAGACACACTAGTGATAGCTTGCATTGGAGAGAGAAAATAAATGTAAGTGCTTCAAATTACTTTTTGTCGTGAGGCATATGTATCCATATGTCACCATTATACATGCACTTAGATGCCCTCAGACCTGTACCGCTCAGCTCGGCCGTACAATCGCATTGATCACACCTGCTACTAGCCGGCCAACTCTCGCTGACATGCAGGTGCTTTTCGCTGGTACAAGCTACATCTGTTTTCGCACTTGCGATAATTTTTTCAAACTCCTGAACGAAGTAATTTAATCACATCTCTGGTGCATAATTACTTGGCACATGTATCAATGACTTACTGTTCATCAAATCGTTGTGTACTAACACCGTATCACCTTTTGGGTACAACCACACATGTTTTAATACATCAAAATTGAAATCGGTAAATATCTGGAGCCATCACTCTACAACTTACGCACCACAATTTTTTTCCGGATATTTGAATATTTATATTTCAAACAACGTATATTCAAAAACTTTTGGAATAAGATAATGTTTTTTTGTGGAATAACTTTCATAATATTCTCGATGGAACAATGTAAAATTAACACCATACAAAAGTTAACATTCACACTTTTTGTACTAGATTTTTTTGATTTTTTTCTCTGATGTCGATGGGAGTTTTTCCATCACGAAACTTTTTATACGAGTACAAAAGAAGATCAAGTTTATTTCCAAAAAAGCTTCAGTTTTTTTTTGAGTTTTTTCATAGTTACTACAAAAGTTCCCATATACGAATATTTCTGTGATGACCGTAAACTTGGTCTTAGGATGGATCATGGCCCATTTTTTGGCATGTCAATGCTTCGTTGCCCACTCTATTTCATTTCTTGCTAGTGTTGGCTAAAGCATTGACTAGTAAAATCTTGACCAAAATTTTAGCAAGCGAAATAGTATTTGGTAAGGTTAACTTAGGCTAAAATTAAGGGAGTACCTAGAACTCATCTAGATTAGATATAATTTGGTCTCATTCACTTTAAAAACAAGAACAGATACAATCCACGTCAGCACACACGCATCTTATAGCATCACATACAATGGCTATAAAAAATGAATGAGACCAAATTAGATTTAATCTAGATGAGTTCTAGCAAAACTGTAAAATCAAACACAATCGAAGAAATCCACGCTTTGAGATAGGCAATACACGTGGACGTATACACTGCCTGTGAGCAATCGTGGAACATACGATCAGTAAAGAGACACGACTACCTCACTCACTTCCGCACACAAACTGAATTCAAAGGATCGCCACACTGCACAAGCGCTCCAATAATCCATGGCCTCCGACCACCGCCTCGGCGCGCTCAAGGCGTTCGACGACACCAAGGCCGGGGTCAAGGGCCTCGTGGACGCGGGAGTCACGGCCGTCCCCGCCATCTTCCACCACGCGCCCGAATCCCTCAACGACGCGCCCCATCACCATGACCACCAGTTCGCCATCCCGGTCATCGACCTCGCCGGCCTCGCGACACCGTTCGGGCGAGTCTCGGCGGTCGGCGCGGTGAAGGCGGCCGCGGAGACGGTGGGCTTCTTCCATGTGGTGAATCACGGTGTGCCGGAGGCGGCACTGTCGGCGATGCTCGCGGCGCTGCGGGGCTTCAACGAGGAGCCGGTGGATGCCAAGGCGCCGTACCACACCCGGGACGACGGCCGGCGGGTTAGGTACCATAGCAACTTCGACCTGTTCCAGTCGCCGGCGGCAAACTGGCGTGACACGCTGTACATGGAGATGGCGCCGGAGCCGCCGGCGCCCGAGGAGATCCCTCCGGCGTGCAGGACCATCGCGCCGGAGTTCGCGGGGCTGGTGCAGGGGCTGGGGAGCACGCTGCTCGGGCTGCTGTCGGAGGCGCTGGGCCTCCGGCAAGGGCACCTGGAGGAACACACACAGTGCCTGAGGGGCTGAGCCTCGCCTGCCACTACTACCCGGCGTGCCCGGAGCCGCAGCTGACGCTGGGCACCACCAAGCACTCCGACCCCAGCTTCCTCACCGTGCTCCTCCAGGACGCCGTCGGCGGACTTCAAGTTCTCGTTGACGACGAGAAGCAGCAGCCGGCGTGGGTAGACGTGCCGGCAGTGGCGGGGGCGCTGGTGGTGAACATCGGCGACTACCTACAGCTCACGTCCAACGACAGGTTCAAGAGCGTAGAGCACCATGTGGTGGCCAAGAGCGCGGGGCCGAGGGTGTCGGTGGCCTGCTTCTTCCGGGCGGACGCGTGGACGAGGGTGCTCGAGCCGATCGTTCCCGACGGCGCCGACGCAAGGTACAGGAACACGACGGTGGACGAGATGGACAGGCACTACAGGGCCAAGGGCCTTGACGGCGTCTCCGCACTCCAACACTTCAGGATCTAACCAATCATTCTCACCCAAATGTATTTGTTGTGCTTATGATCCTAATTGATGATCCGGTTTGAACCGTATGCTACGTAGTACATCCCAGGAATGCGAGATGCACTCTGTCTACTCTTCGAATGGTGGAATTTGTGGATTTTGCTGGAAATGCAGATCAGATTTACCTGGAATTTGCAGGTAGTAAGAAAACATAGAGTAACACGAACTAGGAATCAACAGAATAGACCTCCTACAAATTGAAGGGCATTACTTGAAGGAGGCGGACGTTTGGTCTATGGAGACATTGGTCTATGGGGACATATGTCCCCGGTATCCACAACGTGCGAAGAGACTTTGCGATCAATAGCTAAACTAGTGAGTAAGGAAATCGGGCAGACATCTGAGGAGATAAAGCGCGTCATACGCTGCTGCAGCAGTGTTGTACAGTCAGGAGTACAGGCTAGAACATGATCTTGAACAATGTATTGAAGCAATCAATTCTGAGACTAATAAATGCCACTCTTCTGAAACACGTTTGGTCTTGTTCTAAGGTAGCCACTGTCAGAATCCTGTCTCCTGGAAATATGAACGTTGGTAATATAAACTGAACTTCTAAACTTATGTCAATTTTTCTTAATTTTTTAAATATGTTTCGGTGGCTAAATTATGCTGTTTTTTTTATATGAAACGATCTTAGTCTCACGCATGGTATTCTTGGCTTGGTTAAGCACAAGTACGTGAAAACAACGAAGACACGGCGAAAATAAATAATGTAGTAATAATAAATAAGAAAGAGATAGGTGACACGGTTGGTTTTCTTTTGTTCCACCAAAAAAATCATTAAAGTTATTCCAACAAAATTATTTTGTTATCCCAAAAGTATTTGGATATATACATATATATTTTAAAAATAAATACTCAAATATCAAAAAGTGTTCGTTTAAAACTTTTTTAAAATAAACTTGACCTTTTTTCGTACTCGTTTAAATAGTTTCACGGAAAAAAAACTCCCGTTGATTTCAGTGCAAAAAAATATCAAGGACAAAAGGTGTGAATACTAACCTGTATATAGTGTTGAATTTGTTTTGTTCCACCCAAAATATCTTGAAATTTATTCCACAAAAAAAAATTGTTACTCAAAATTTTGTGGTCATATATATTCAAAAGAAGTAGATATTCAAATATCCAAAAAAATCATTTAAAGTGTATGCACATCTGATTACAACTGTTACGGTGATTGGCGATTTTACGAGCCGTTCATCCACCCTAATCCGACGATAGAAAAATAGAAGTTACGAGGAGTTACAAAATCAAAATTACGAGAAATTACAAACAACGGTGGGACCGGTTAGTTAATTTGAGGGTAGATTCGTCATTTAGTTTGGACAATTCCCCATGGCAATGTCATCTCCTGATCTATTCGTCTCATCTCACCATTCACAACGACGTCGGTCGATGAAGCTCCCGATGATGGCGTATAGGGCCGGCCGGCACGTGGATTGGATGTGTCGCGACGTATGGCCTGCAGTACTACCGGCCGCCGGTAGGAGCGACAACAAGGTCATGGACTGCCACTTCTCGCCTGGATCGGGATCGCCGCGTGGGTATGATCCAAACGGCGCACTGAGCTACCTGTCTACGAGTGGGATGTGCAGCAGTGGTGGCGGCGGCTATGCGAGAGGAAACTGATACATTCGTGCATGGGACGTACCGTGAGGAACGGGAATGGACGAGCGACTCAGGTACTATTATACCCTTTTAGAAAAAATAATCTAAAAAATGATTTTCCTAGATCTAATGGCCAAAAATAATAAGAGATGGAGTTACATGAAATTACGAATCGTAACTCTCCAATCACCGTAAAAGAGCTCATATTCGTAAGGTAGCTTCTTCTCACAATCAAAACAGTATCTTGGGCGTTTTCTCCTCTTCGCATGCATCCATGGGATAATCGGGAGAATAACCGGAGCAAATGCGAGGATGTGTCAGTGGGATGCTAGAATCTAAACCTTGTGACGTCAAGTTTTAGAAAAATCTGTATACAAATTAAATACGAACATAACATTCTTTATTACAACATATTTTTGTAGCAACTTTTTGTGATCATGCATATTTTGATATGTACACATATATCTAATGAGATAACGGTATAAAAAATCATCACTAATTCTATTGCTCAAATTAGACTTGATATATTTCTTTGCGCAAAATGCTTCTCAATTGCCGACATCGCGACCGGTAGAAATGATACTAAAGGAAATACTAGACTAAAACTAGTAAATTGGAGAGTCTTGAATCATCATGAACATTTTCAAAGAAGCTAGCAGCCTTTGAGTCCTTCAAGGTATCACTGATGGCGCTGACTCCTCTTGGTCGAAGAAGAATTTATGGTAACCGACTGCAAACGTCACCGAGTCTTCTACGGAGAGGCCTTCATGAATTCTAAAAGTACCCTTTTTTTTTGCGAAAGAACTTTCAATCTATTCATCCTCAATCATGGCAGTACAACGAATACTAGAAATAAAAATTACATCCAGATTCGTAGACCACCTACCGACGACTACAAGCACCGAAGCGAGCCAAAGGCGCGCCGCCATCATCGCCCCTCCATCGCCGGAGCCGGGCACAACTTGTTGTAGTAGACAGTCGGGAAGTCGTCATGCTAAGGCCCTGAAAGTACCTGAAAAGGTTAGTAACTGGCAGATCATAATAAAGACTCAGTGACACCGAACCCAATATGCTCATTTGGGAGCTTGGCTTGTGGCTTCTTGGGAAGCATATCATACATCCAGAGTGATCTCAAATACCGCCTGGACTTATTTGAGTGGCTCTTTGGCAACTGTTGTCCTGTAGAGGAACATTCTTCAATCTTCATCTTTAGAATTGAGTGTTTGAACTTAGGCATTTGGTTACCAAACCAACTAGTTCCTCTTGGGATGCTAAGTCCGTCATTAGCTCTAGCATTGCCAAGTCATCTAAAACTCGAGGGATTTGATCATCGACGCCCAACTCTTGAGGACAACTTGGTCAGAGCGAAAATAACCGGCGAAGAATCGGGTGTTGTCTTTGAATTGTGTAATGAGCCGAATTGGACTCTGATGAATGCACTGTGCATCACCATTTATCCTTTGTTTTATCATCATAATTTTAGGATGTTAAGAATTTTATCGTGTTCACACATCATTTTTGTCTGTTTTCTCCAAGATCTCAAATGAACAGGAGATCTTTGAGCATTGATTAGAAAACACTTATTTCTAGTTTTTTTAATGGTAATACGTGTCTCATTCATATCATAAAGAACAAAGTACAAGTCACGTAAGGACCGATATGACAAAACTGAAAAGATAGCAGAACATCTCTGAGCTTGACACCAACGTCCGTCACCTGCCTCCGGCACCACCACAGCAGCCACCGAAGAAAAAAATGACGGATCACCTCCTCACCCAAACTCGAGGCGGCTCCATCGCTGATATGCAGCTTTGCGGACCTCTGTCATAAAAATCTACGATACGAAGAGAATATCACATACGAAGAAACCCAGCCGTGTTAGGCCATACAGACCTGAAGACGGTGTGTTATACGAGCATCCGGCGCTCGTACCTATGCTCATACCATCGTCACTGCATGGTCAACAATTTCACCCTGTTGTGATTGAATCACATCGCTATTGGACCAGCCCGCTACCGACTCACTGTAGACAAGCCTACGCTCCGTCTCACTAAAGGTGAAACATTGATTTGCCCGAAAGATTGCCCTCTTGCTGAATTTCATCCACGATCTGACATAGCCACATACAAACTTGCGAATTAGAGGTCTTTGATGCAGTCACAAACAAACATGGGAAGTAGAGGGCTTTGTAGGACAGAAAGAACCGCTAAATCCTATTTGGTGCTTATAGTGCAAATAGAGGCTTGCTGTCTTGCTGATACGGGGCACACACACCCCACACGCTTTAGGTGTCAAGTGGGCAATTGTCCCATATCCCACCGGTTCCATCTGGTTTTAATGGCTGAGGGTTTTCTTTGGGTTTTTTTTTTCATTAGTCTTTTGTTCGGGTTTCTTTTTTCTTGTTCATTTTCCTTTTTATTCATCCATGAACTTTTTTCAAATGTATGAACTTTTTTTCAAATTTGTGAACTTTTTCAAAATCCATGAACTTATTTTCTAATTCGTGGACTTTTCAGATTCATGATTTTTTTCAAATTCACAAATTGTTCTCAATTTTTTGATTTTTTTACATTCACAAACATTTTTTTCATTTCCGTGAATATTCCCCCCTCAAATACGTGAACTTTGTTTTTCAAATTTATGAACTTTTTTCCTCAAATTTGTGAACTTTTATCAAATCCGCCGAGCCTGTGAAGTTGTTTCTTAAATATGTGATTTTTCCCAAACTCATGAACTTTTTGAAATGTACAAACCTTTTCAAAGTTATGAATTTTTTTGAAACATTCAACGGTCGAGTCAATGGTCAACATGTCTAGTCATTGATCAACTGGTAAAGTTAAATAAATTAAACCATTTTCTTCTTGAGGATTGTCAACAAACACGAGCAAGACACCAACTTGCATTGGTGGGCCGGCCCACGAATGTAGCGCGTGAGCGCCATTTGCCCGTCGGCGCTTAAGGCGTCATATAGGAGAAATCACTAATTCAGGAGCATCCCTTGCAAAAGTCACTCCCACTTTCTCTGTTGATGACAAATGGCATACATCGCACTACATGTATGCCACTTGTTGCAACATGGGAGTTTTTACCTTTTTCGTAGATTGTTTTTAAACAATCGTTTTATCTCTCGAACCGTGCATCCAAATCGCAAACCAATTTGACCGTTGGATTTCTCACATTGAGATCTTTCAAACTAGATCCCATGTTAATAGGTTTTGATGAATATTTTTTCAATAAAAAGAAAAAAAATCAAAAACAACAAACAAAAAAAGGGAAATAAAAATAAATGAAAACCCAGCCAAAAAAGGAAAAACAAAACAAAAAAGACCAAATATAAAAAAAAGAACCGGGAAAAAACTCGGAAGCACAATTGCAATTTTATTCTTCATTTTTTTGGGGAAGCCAATTGTGATTTTCCCTTTTTCACGGAAGCATCAACCATCGTTTCCTTTTCCTGTAAGCACATCATGTGTTTTTTCGTGGAAGGACATGCTACGTTTTTCCATTTTTTTGGGAAGCACAACTGGGATTTTTCTTATTTTCCTTTTTCGAAAAGCACGGTTGTGCTTTTCTCTTTTTGGGAAGCACTCGTGGAAGCATAAATTGTGCCTTTTTTTTCAGGGAAGCACAACTATGCTTTTCCTTTCCAGGCTTGTGGAAGCGAGGATGTGCTTTTTCTTTTTGGGGAAGTACAACTGTGTTTTCATGAGTAAATGATTTTTTGGTCAGAACCTTGGGAAAATCAAGAAAATGTCGAAAAGCCAAAAAACTTGAAAACATGTGCTCGAAAAAAAATCATGATTGTGCGCCTAGCACGTGACATGTGGCAATGGCTAGGCGCACCACTTGGTGAGCTCCCAGGGCCCAAAAAGTGACCTTCACGGGAGCCGTCGAATACGTACTCGTTAACTAGTTGCTCTACCATATACGAGGTCTCATGCCATCACGCGCAGGGGCAACACGAGCCAAATGCTTGCTGCGACCCCTATCACCGGCCTCGCAGGCTTCGGTCAAGCCCGAGAGAAGCGGAGGGAAATAGATTAGCGACCCACCCCAACAGGAAACACACTGTTTGTTGATGACGATAGTTTTGTGTCGGAACTTACATTAGCTTTATGGGATACTCGGTTGGCCAAAAGGAAAGAAATTCATGAAGGTATCTTTCAAAGTCCACAACCAACACACACTTTTATTGGCAGGTTCATTGCGGCGCTCCAAGTTCTAAAGGAGAAAATGCCAGCGATTACAAGTACTGGACCAACCGCAAATGGTCTAGGAAGTGAGACTCGGGGTCTGGCCAAAGGCGCCTTCTACTGGGTTTGCGAAAATCCAGGTGGGAGCAATTGTGTCAAGAATGACCAAGGGAGGATCATTGGATGTGGTCTGTCGGGACAATAGTGGCAACCACCTTGGTAGCTCTTACGTTGTTGTCGTCCATGATGTGAGTACATTTTAGGCGACCGTAAGCCAGACCCTTTCACTAGCGGAAGATCTTCTTCTCCATAGCTTCATCATTGCTTCCGTCTCAAAGCAGGTGGTGGGTGATATCAACAAGGGTAATCAAGGTCGTTATGGCTCTATCATTAGTGAGATTACGTTGCGAGCAGCTATGTTCAATTGTAAATTTACCTTTGAAGAGTATATGCCGCGAATGGCGATGCGCATAGTCTAGCCAAGTTTTCGCATTCTTTTGGTCAGGGGCATCACATTTGGCTTGCTCAACCCTATGATCTAAATTGTACCCCGTAAAAAGATAGTTTCGTCGTGAGAGCTCTATGGGTCTCGGTGCAATACATTCGTTGTGCTGCTCCGTGGTAATGCTACGCAAACACAGCAAAACCATAGAACAAAATCGTACGGAGTGTATGAGAGAGACCCTGTCTTTCAGTGCAAGGGATGAGGTACGCCCAAGCTTCCTACCCAATATCATAAAGATCATGTTGCGCCTAATTTCACTATAGTAAACTCTACATGTCGCTTTACACTATGAACATATGTAGATGATTTGTAATTGTATTTCTTCCAAGGGGATTAATATAGACTATTATTATAGATTCAATATATTACTAAACGACTAAGCATAAGGCTTTTCTTTCCTCTCTCTCAAGGCTACATGGAAAAGCCTTCATTCCCTCGATCTCCACCAGCAAGCCCATGGATTCGCCTCCCCTCCACCTGCCGTTTCGACGGCCGGTGGCAGGGAAGAGAATCCTGATGTCTTGACTCTCGCTAGTAGATAGGTAGGGTTTTAGTCCTTGCAAAGGCGGCGTTTGGACGGATGGCAGCGCTCCTTCTTCGAGTCAGTATTCCGGGCTCTGATCCTCCTCAAGTTTGTCTGTTGGGATGGATTAGACGAAGCTCCGGCGTAGATTACTACCAGCTCCTTGGGGCGGCGAGGTTAGGGTTACTCTCCGTGCGTACGCAATGGCGGTATTTGGCGTTAGGTTCTTCAGATCGATTCAAGAGTTTAAAGGCGACGACTGTGGCTGTAGGGCGCTGGTCCTTAGGGGCACGTGCACGAAGACTTTCCGGTTGTCATCGACAAGGTCAGGCCGGGTCTAGTATGGGAGCGACGCGTCGGGTCCGGTATGGGAACGACGCGTCGACGGCTCGTTCTGGCAGCGACAATGATCGTTCGGTGGTCCATGGACCTCGATGTAATTTTTATTCAAAAAAATATATGAACACACACGATTATCAAAAAAAGTACGAGCACATACGATTATCAAAAAAAAGTATGAACATGTAGTGATTGTTTATGGTATAACAATAACATAATGTATGAATGAAGTATGCTTATGTCAAGAACCATACATCTATGTATCTTTTTTTTTTGCCAAAAGGATTGCGTAACATTTTTATGTGTGATAAACCGACACAGCAGTGTTGTAACTTTAGCCTCCAAATGCCTAGATCGCTTATTTTATATAGGGCAACTCAAGTTTTGAGACTTCGCTGTGGACCGATGGACGGTTCGGGAGACGAGCCAAGTGGGCGATTTTCCCCTTCCCCCTCCCTTCCTCCATCCACCTATCACCAGCTCGCCATTACCATGCTTCCCCTACGCTCGACCACTGCTTCCTTCGTCGCTGGGGCGGATGCCTGCTTCGCGCCGTCGCGGTGCCCCTCGTCGTCTTCGGCCGGCGTCGCGAGTGGTGGAGTGATAACCCACAAGTGTAGGGGATCAATTGTAGCCTCTTTCGATAAGTAAGAGTGTCGAACCCAACGAGGAGTTAAAGGTAGAACAAAAATTCCCTCAAGTTCTATCGACCACTGATACAACTCTACGCACGCTTAGCGTTCGCTTTACCTAGAACAAGTATGAAATCAGAAGTACTTTGTAGGTAAGATAGGATAGGTTCGCAAGATAACAAAGGGCACGTAAATAAAAAGTAGGGGCTGTTTAGATGAAGACACAACTAAGTTAGTTTTAGTAGAGAGCTTTTTGTCACAAGAAAGTTATTTGTTCAAGGCAATCGATAACTAAACCGGTAATCACTATTGTAATTCTATTTGAGGGAGAGGCATAAGCTAACATACTTTCTCTTCTTGGATCATATGCACTTATGATTGAAACTCTAGCAAGCATCCGCAACTACTAAAGATCATTAAGGTAAAACTCAATCATAGCATTAAAGCATCAAGTCTCCTTTATCCCATACGCCACAACCCCCATACTCGGGTTTATGTTTCTGTCACTCAAGCAACCCACTATAAGCGAATCATAAACATATTGCAACACCCTATAGCGGGAATCCCTCACGCTTGCGCAACACAGAGAGCACCATAGGACAACACCAATAATAAATCATGCAACTCAAACCAATCACAATCATCAATTAACCCATAGGACAAAACAGATCTACTCAAACATCATAAGATAGCCATACATCATTGGGAAATAATATATAGCGTTGAGCATCATGTTTAAGTAGAGATTACAGCGGGTAAAAGAGAGGTTACCCCGCTGCATAGAGGGTGGAAGAGTTGGTGATGAAGGCGGTGAAGTTGTTGGTGTAGATCGTGGTGATGATGATGGCCCCCGGCAGCATTCCGGCGCCACCGGAAGCAAGGGGGAGAGAGCCCCCCTTCTTCTTCTTCTTCCTTGACCTTCTCCCTAGATGGGAGAAGGGTTTCCCCTCTAGTCCTTGGCTCCCATGGCATGGGAGGGCGAGAGCCCCTCTGAGATTGGATCTGTCTCTCTGTCTCTCTCTGTTTCTGCATTCCGGGATTCTGCCCTTTCACCAAATCTTATATATCCGGAGATCCGTAACTCCGATTGGATTGAAACCTTCACCTAGATTTTTCTCCGAAAATTAGCTTTCCTGCGGCAAAAGAAGAGCATCAACCGCCTTACGGGGTGCCCACGAGGGTCAGGGGCGCGCCCCCCTGCCTCGTGGCCCCCTCGGGCACCGTCTTGCGTTGATTCTTATTCCCAAAAATCACAAATATTCCAAAAATATTCTTCGTCCGTTTTTATTCCGTTTGGACTCCATTTGATATTGGGTTTTTGCGAAACATAAAACATGCAACACACAGGAATTGGCACTGGGCACTGGATCAATATGTTAGTCCCAAAAATAGTATAAAAAGTTGCCAAAAGTATATGAAAGCTGAATAACATTGGCATGGAACAATAAAAAATTATAGATACGATGGAGACGTATCAGCATCCCCAAGCTTAATTCCTGCTCGTCCTCGAGTAGGTAAATGATAAAAAAGATAATTTTTGATGTGGAATGCTACCTAGCATAATCTTGATCATATAATCTAATCATGGCATGAATATTAAGACACGAGTGATTCAAAGCAATACTCTATCATTTGACATAAAAACGATAATACTTCGGACGTACTAAAGCAATCATGTCTTTTCAAAACAACATGGCCAAGGAAAGTTATCCCTACAAAATCATATAGTCTAGCTATGCTCCATCTTCATCACACAACATATTCAAATCATGCACAACCCCGATGACAAGCCAAGCAATTGTTTCATACTTTTGACGTTCTCAAACCTTTTCAACTTTCACGCAATACATGAGCGTGAGCCATGGATATAGCACTATAGGTGGAATAGAGTATGATGGTGGAGGTTGTGTGGAGAAGACAAAAAGGGATAAAGTCTCACATCGACGCGGCTAATCAATGGGCTATGGAGATGCCCATCAATTGATGTCAATGCGAGGAGTAGGGATTTCCATGCAACAGATGCACTAAGAGCTATAAGTGTATGAAAGCTCAAACTGAAACTAAGTGGGTGTGCATCCAACTTGCTTGCTCATGAAGACCTAGGTCATTTGAGGAAGCCCACCGTTGGAATATACAAGCCAAGTTCTATAATGAAAATTCCCACTAGTATATGAAAGTGACAATATAGGAGACTCTCTATATGAAGAACATGGTGCTACTCTGAAGCACAAGTGTGGTAAAAGGATAGTAACATTGCCCCTTTTCTTCTTCTTTTTTGGGCGGGCTTCTTTGGCCCCCCCTTTTTTTATTTAGGCTTCTTTGGCCTCTCTTTTTTATGGGGAAATGCTCTATAATGAGATCATAACACTTCTATTTACTTACAACTCAATATTACAACTCGATACTAGAACAAAGATATGACTCTATATGAATGCCTCCGGCGGTGTACCGGGATGTGCAATGATCTAGCATAGCAAAGATATCAGAAAATGGACAAGCCATGAAAACATCATGCTAGCTATCTTACGATCATGCAAGGCAATATGACAATGAATGCTCAAGTCATGTATATGATGATGATGGAAGTTGCATGGCAATATATCTCGGAATGGCTATGGAAATGCCATAATAGGTAGGTATAGTGGCTGTTTTGAGGAAGATATAAGGAGGCTTATGTGTAACAGAGCATATCATATCACGGGGTTTGGATGCACCGGCAAAGTTTGCACCAACTCTCGAGGTGAGAAAGGGCAATGCACGGTACCGAAGAGGCTAGCAATGATGGAAGGGTGAGAGTGTGTATAATCCATGGACTCAACAATAGTCATAAAGAACTCACATACTTATTGCAAAAATCTATTAGTTATTGAAACAAAGTACTACGCACATGCTCCTAGGAAAATAGATTGGTAGGAAAAGACCATCGCTCGTCCCCGACCGCCACTCATAAGGAAGACAATCAATAAATACCTCATGCTCCAACTTCGTTACATAACGGTTCACCATATGTGCATGCTATGGGAATCACAAACTTCAACACAAGTATTTATACAATCCACAACTACCCACTAGCATGACTCTAATATCACCACCTTTATATCGCAAAACTATTGCAACGAATCAAACATATCATATTTAGTGATCTACAAGTTTGTGTAGGATTTTATGACTAACCATGTGAATGACCAATTCATGTCATCTCTCTAAATGGATATAAGTGAAGAAAGAGAGTTTAATTCTTTCTACAAAAGATATGCCCATGCTCTAACAAATATAAGTGAAGCAAAAGAGCATTCTACAAATGGCGGTTTTCTATGTGAAGAGAAACAGGCAATCCAAACTTCAAAAGATATAAGTGAAGCACATGAAGCATTCTATAAAGCCATACTCAAAAGATATAAGTGAAGTGCAATGAGCATTCTATAAATCAACCAAGGACTATCTCATACCAGCATGGTGCATAAAAGAAAAGTGAAAACTAAATGCAAAAGACGTTCCAAGACTTGCACATATCGCATGAACGAAACGAATCCAAAAACATACCGATACTTGTGGAAGAAAGAGGGGATGCCTTCTGTGGCATCCCCAAGCTTAGACGCTTGAGTCTTCTTGAATATTTACTTGGGGTGCCTTGGTAATCCCCAAGCTTGAGCTCTTTCCTCTCCTCCTTTTCCTCATATCGAGACCTCCTCGATCAAACACTTCATCCACACAAAACTTCAACAGAAAACTCGGTAAGATCCGTTAGTATAATAAAGAAAATCAGTACTCTAAGTACTGTTGAAAACCAATTCATATTTTTTTGCATTATGTCTACTGTAATATAACTTTTTCATGGCTTAATCCGCTGATAGAATTTGATAGTTTCATCAAAACAAGTAAACTATGCATCAAAAACAGAATCTGTCAAAAACAGAACAGTCTATAGTAATCTGAACATTAACCATACTTATGGTACCCAAAAATTCTACCAAAATTAGGAAAAATAAAACAATTGTACATCAAGACAGTGAAAAAAGATTCAGAACCATTTGACGTTCCAGTAGAAAATGTAAAATCTCGCACTACAGCCAAAGTTTCTGTCCTGCACCATACAAACCAACAAGCATTGTAAACATCATAAAGGCAAACCTTGGCACATTATTTTTATAATACAATGGAATTGTACAAGGGGATAATTATTTTTGATGAAAAGTTTCTGTAATCAAGATTCACAAAGTTTCCGAGCATGAACAAAGTTCAAGGAGCTCTCCCACTTCAACAATGCTTGTCTCTCTCACTTTCACTTTCCTTTTTGAAAAGTTTTGGGTTCCCCTCTTTATTTTTTTGTTTTTAGACTATATAAAAGCACTCAACAGAAATAAATGACTCTCTAAAACTTCTGGGTTCTCTCCCTGGCAGCGCTTTCTTTAAAGCCATTAAGCTAGGTATATAGTGCTCAAGTAATGGATCCACCCGGATCCCAAGGTATATCAAAGCCAATTTTAATTAACAATGATTTGTACTTTAGTAGTGATCACAAAGTAACATATATCAAGCAATGACGAAGTCTAACTCTCTTTTTATGCATCGGCATGTCATAAAAGAACAATTCATGCACACCAAGTAAAGGCCAATGCATAGTATAAGCAGTTTCTTGCAATTTTATCCTGTGGGAAACATAGAGAGGTGGAGATATAGTTCCTCTCTCATAATAATTGCAAGTAGGAGCAGCAAGCACATGCATATTATATCTATCAAAATCATCATGTGTAGTAGTAAAATGCAACCCATCAATATAATCCTTAATAAGCACAAACTTCTCCGATATAGTGTAGTCGGGAGAATTCAAAAAGATAATAGGACTATCATGTGTGGGTGCAATAGCAACAATTTCATGTTGAACATAAGGAACTATAGCAAGTTCATCTCCATAAGCATAATTCATATTGGCATCTTGGCCACAAGATTAGCAAGCATCATCAAAAAGGGGTATTTCAAGAGAATCAATGGGATCATATTAATCATCATAGCAATCATCCTTCAGTAAGCATGAAGGGAAATTAAACAATGTATGAATTGAAGAGTTACTCTCATTAGAAGGTGGGCACGGGTAGCTAATCCGCTCTTCCTCCTTTTGTTCTTTGCTCTCCGCATCATCTTTTTCATCCAATGAGCTCATCGTTTCATCAATTTCTTCTTCCATAGACTCCTGCAAAATATTAGTCTCTTCTTGGACAATGGAGACTTCCTCAATAAATGCATCAATATCAGCATTATATTCATAATTCTCATAGCAATATTTAAGTATAGCAAAATTTTCAGGTATGTAAACAGCCTCATCAAGATTTTCACACGTTTTAAACAAATATTCAATTTCATAAGCACCCATAAAAGCAACAAATTCTTCTATTTGTTCCACATCATAGTAATCATATATACCATCAGCATAAGAAGCCAAGGTTTTATTATCATTAAATTTGCATGAAAAGGAAAGGTGTGGAGCCTTCATCCTAGAGCAACAAGTATAATCATATCTCAAGCATAGTTCCCTAGCATACCAACGCAACATATAAATTTGATCCCATAATAGTTTCCCTTTTTGAGTCAAGCGATAATACCTAAAGTATTCACATTGATCCAACGTGTCTCCCATAACAAAATTGAATGGGGTTTTCTCACGATTATCAAAGTAGTACATAATATCTTTCACATAATGAGCATCGAGGGTTTTAGGAGGTTCCCATCTCCATGAGTAGCAAGTACACCTAATTTTTTTGGTATTTCGTGTTCCATATCCATAACTAAAGATAAAGAACAACTAAGAATAGCAAATAAAAATTACTTAGTGATAAAGCAAACAAGCACACACGAGAATATTCACCCCACGCTATGACTCCCCGGCAACGGTGCCAGAAAAAGGTCTTGATAACCCACAAGTGTAGGCGATCAATTGTAGCCTCTTTCAATAAGTAAGAGTGTCGAACCCAATGAGGAGCTAAAGGTAGAACAAATATTCCCTCAAGTTCTATCGACCACCGATACAACTCTACGCACGCCTAGCGTTTGCTTTACCTAGAACAAGTATGAAACTAGAAGTACTTTGTAGGTAAGATAGGATAGGTTTGCAAGATAATAAAGAGCACGTAAATAAAAAGTAGGGGTTGTTTAGATGAAGACACAACTAAGTTAGTTTTAATAGAGAGCTTTTTGTCACAAGAAAGTTATTTGTCCAAGGCAATCGATAACTAGACCGGTAATCACTATTGCAATTCTATTTGAGGGAGAGGCATAAGCTAACATACTTTCTCTTCTTGGATCATATGCACTTATGATTGGAACTCTAGCAAGCATCCGCAACTACTAAAGATCATTAAGGTAAAACCCACCAATAGCATTAAAGCATCAAGTCCCCTTTATCACATACACCACAACCCCCTTACTCGGGTTTATGCTTTTGTCACTCAAGCAACCCACTATAAGCGAATCATGAACGTATTGCAACACCCTACAGCGGGAATCCCTCACGCGTGCGCGACATGGAGAGCACCATAGGACAGCACCAATAATAAAACATGCAACTCAAACCAATCACGATCATCAATTAACCCATAGGACAAAACAGATCTACTCAAACATCATAAGATAGCCATACATCATTGGGAAATAATATATAGCGTTGAGCACCATGTTTGAGTAGATATTACAGCGGGTAAAAGAGAGGTTACACCGCTGCATAGAGGGGGGAAGAGTTGGTGATGAAGGCGGTGAAGTTGTTGGTGTAGATCATGGTGATGATGATGGCCCCCGGCAGCGTTCCGGCGCCACCGGGAGCAAGGGGGACAGAGCCCCACTTCTTCTTCTTCTTCGTTGACCTTCTCCCTAGATGGGAGAAGGGTTTCCCCTCTGGTCCTTGGCTCCCATGGCATGGGAGGGGCAAGAGCCCCTTTGAGATTGGATCTGTCTCTCTGTCTCTCTTTGTTTCTGCGTTCTGGGATTCTGCCCTTTCACCGTTTCTTATATATCCGGAGATTCGTAACTCTGATTGGATTGAAACATTTGCCCAGATTTTTCTCCAAAAATTAGCTTTCTTGTGGAAAAAGAAGAGCGTCAACCGCCTTACGGGGTGACCACGAGGGTCAGGGGTGCATCCCCCTGCCTCGTGCCCCCCTCGGGCATCGTCTCGCATTAATTCTTCTTCCCAAAAATCACAAATATTCCAAAAATATTCTCCGTCCGTTTTTATCCCGTTTGGACTCCGTTTGATATTGGGTTTCTGTGAAACATAAAACATGCAACAAACAAGAACTGGCACTGGGCACTGGATCAATATGTTAGTCCTAAAAATACTATAAAAAGTTGCCAAAAGTATATGAAAGTTGAATAACATTGGCATGGAACAATCAAAAAATATAGATACGACGGAGACGTATCATGGAGCCTCTGGTGCTTCCGCCTCGCCCAGTCGATGCGAGTTCACCAGAGGCATATCGGGAGATGAAGCGGGTGGTGCGGGAGAGATTCCCGGATCGATCGGAGTGGTCAGATCTCTTCGACCTCATCATTCAGCAAGCCACCTTCGAGGAGTACGCGAGGTTCACTGGCGACGATGGTGCATTGGATGTGGAGCTCTTGATCTGGGTCATTCTGGAGGCGAGCTCTCCAGATCTAGCGCAGGCGGCGAGGTGGAGCAACTTCCGCGCGCTCAATCCGCCTCGTCTCAACATTGCAAGGCCACGGGTGGATGCTCTGGCCAGAATT
>NC_041385.1:725306864-725364227 GCF_002162155.2 Triticum dicoccoides
CGCCGCTGGCGATGGTCAGGGCTTGCAGGGTGGGAATCCTTCTCCTGTTGATCACAGTCAGGCGTGCCCGAGGAGCAAGCGCGACATCGAGCCTCCTCCATGGCCTGGAGATCAAGGTATGATTCCTAAGATCCTATCTGCTAATTCGCTTGAGTTTTTGCATGCATTTTGTTCTCGCCAAAGATATGGTGTGAATTTGGCCTCCATTTCGGAGGAGAATGATTTAGGTGTTGCTATGTGTGGTGTTAGTAGTTTGGATAAGGATCAAAATGTTAAGAATTTGGGGGTTCTCCCTCAGGAGGTTGATGATGTAGCTAACTGCAATTCTAAAAGTGGGATGGTTATTCCTGAAGATAATTGGGACAGGCCAATGATGCAGTCATGTGCCACGACGCGGCTGAATGCTGATAGTGAAGCTTTTGCTTTGAAAAAGTTTGATAAAGTTAAAGGTGATCCCCAATCCTTCCCTGCGGTTCATGAACCACTCATCCGTGGATGTGTGGTGGGGGACAAAACCGGTTCTAGAAAACCTTCTTCCTGTTCTCACGATCCTGACCTAGACTATATAGAGGAGCTCTATGGCCAGTTATGGTCTATTCCTCCCCCCCTCCCCTCCATCGCAATAGCCCTAGTTCGATCTTCCCTGGATCTCTCCCTACTATATTTTGGGTTAGAAAAGATCTTTTAGCTACTGGAGAGTTTACGCTGTCTGATTGTCACCCTGCTACGCTGTGATTTTCTAATCGCTCTCCAAGAGAAATTCACATTCCATGTGAAGGAATTGGTTCGGGTTCTCGCTCGTTTGTGGACATGGTTAAACTTGGTGTGGAGATGGCAGATCGTCGCCAGTCGGGATCTAGTTCTGGGGCTGCATCTCAACGTGGTCCTGCCCAGCGTGCCCCAGCCCCTGTGCAACGCAGGCAAGCTTCTGCTCCGTCTGGTAAGGATCCTGTGCCTGCATAGATCTCCAAATCTACTGCATCTACAGTGTCATCTTCTCAAGTTCCTGCGTCTCAAGCTGTAGTTGGTGAAATAGAGCAAGTTCTAGACCCCAGATATAAGGATATGGTATGTTTCAATTGTGGGGGCCCTGGTCATTATGTGGGAAACTGTGTGAAATCCAAAGCTTGTTTTATCTGCCAGCAAAACCACAATGTCAATAATTGTGCTGCCTGGACTAAAATTCAACCATCTGCTACTTTCTTTGGGAGTGGTGCTAGTGAGTTAGGTTTCTACCATGTTGAGGTCCCTATATTTCTGAAACTAAATGGCTTAACTATCAGAATTGTGTTGTGGTGAATATAGTCAAAGGGGATGTCCTTAAGTCTGAGCTTTGTGGCTTGCTCTCTGCTGTATTCTGTAAGAACAGACAATGGCCATGGAAAATTAGGGAGTTATCCAGCAGAACCTTTTTGGTTAGGTTTCCACCATGGAAGAATGTAGAAGATTTGATTGAATTCCCTGCTTTTGACCTACCCAAGGATGGAGTGAATGTTAATGTAACTGAGTGGAAGGGTGCTTGTGACCCCTTTGGAGAGCTTGTGGAAGCATGGGTTTTGGTGAGGGTATCCCACAAAAATGGTGTACCTTGAAAGTATTTTGTCAAGTTGCCTCCCTGTTTGGTGTTCTCACTGATGTGGATTGAAATGGGATGTTTAGGACCTTCTTTGAGAATGTGAGGATAAATATAGCTTGTAGAGATCTAGCCAAAATTCCTTTTGAAAGGCTAATTGAGATGAAAAAGAAACTGTTCCTCCTTGGTTTTATTGTGGAGGGATATGAACATGTTGGAGGAATTGGCTCTGTGGTGGATGATGAGGATGGAGATGATGAAGATGGAGAGGATGAGGAGTTTGATGAGGATAATGGTAACTTACATGGAAGTAGGGCTGATGATGTCCAGAATGAAACCCTAAACAATGGTGAAAATGCTATTGATGAGTTGGATAAAGCTAACCTAAACTCACATGGAAAGGTAACTGTTGGTAGCCAAAAAAAACATCTGAGTCTATATTTTGTCATGCTCCTTGTACTGATAGTGAACATGAGAATTTCATTATGGAGTGTGTCATGGAGAGAGTTGAGAACTATAATTCTAAAATTCGGGATGGGTCTTGTGAGGGGTTTTCCCCTGTTGGAATTTGTGGTGGTACTGTCCAAGGTCAATATGAAGAGGCAGATCAGGTTTTGATGACTGAGTCAGTTTGTGGGACCCCTGTAGGGGGGGATGTGGCCTCATTTGAAGGTGTGGGGGGCTATAAAACCAAGAAAGATGAATCTCTTCCTGAGGATTTGTATCCCTGTGTTGACCATGATGATGCAAATGGAAATAAGAGTGTGGAGTATTGTGAAAAGTTATTGTTATCTGTGGACTGCTCTGATTCTGAAGATGAGATAAACAAGGAAGATGAGATGGATGTTCTACCTACTGAAGCAGTTAAACTGATCAGTTCTTGTGGGCTGAAGAGATCACTGATTACTTCTCTGGAGGAGGTGGCTGAGGGTGAAAAACCTAAAAGCACAAGAGTCAAGTGGGGCCCTGACATCATGAAAAAAGCTGTTGAATACAAAAGAAAATAGAACTTGGAGGTTCCTTAGACTTATAAAGGTAACTCATTTGCTTTGCTTAATCCTGCTATTCTTGCTCAGTTTACTGATAAAATTAGTTTGAAGTTTGGTGATAATACTTATGATCAGTCTGAGATTATTAATGATTTAATTGCTGATGAGAAGGAAAAGTGCTTGATTTTTGCCAATAATAATCCTGAAACCGTTCTACCACCCAATTTAGATGTTGATTTGGGCAGGGATAGCCATACTCCAGCTAGTTCTTCTCTTCATATATCAGTGGGCGCTGCTAGTGTTCTGAGGGAATCACCTGCTGTTTTGATAAGAGCTAAGCCTTGTGGCTTGTCCCACCCATTCAAGATAGCTTAGATATGATTGGTCTTATTTGGAATATTAGAGGTTTGGGTCAACCAGGCAAAATTCAGTGCCTATGTGATACTATTTCTAAAACTAACCCTGATTTCATTGGGTTCCAAGAAACTAAAAGAGAACTTATTTCTGAGGGTTCCTCAAGGCTTTGGATAAAAGAAATATATTTACCTGGCATTTTCTGCCTGCTCTAAAAACTGCTGTTGGTATCTTAGTAGGGTTCAAGAATGAAATGTTTGAGGTGATTGGTTTTACCAACAAAGAATTTGGGGGTGGTTTATACTATTAGATCCAAAAATGACAACCTTGTTTGGCAGTTAGTTGTGGTTTATGGTTCTTCTTATCCTGAGTTTAAACTAGACTTTATTGCTGAATTACATGACATTTTGGGAGCTATCTCCTATGATGTGTTGGTTTGTGGAGACTTTAATTTAGTTAGACAACAGACAGACAAGAGTAGTGGGATCATTAACTCTCATATTACCTTTTTGTTTAATGATTGGGTAAATAGGTGGGGCTTGCTGGAGATTCCTATCTCTAATAGCACATTTACTTGGTCTAATAATCAGAGCAATCCAATCTTTGCGGTTCTTGATAGGATCTTCACTTCTGTGGATTGGGACAATCATTTTCCTTTGTCCTCTTTGAATGCTCTGCCTAGAGTGGGGAGTGACCACACCCCATTGGTCTTGGAAACTAGGGCTAGGAAAATATCTAGTCCAAGGATGTTTAGATTTGAAAAATGGTGGTTATCCCAACCTGGGTTCTCCAGCTAGTTCATGATGTTTGGGTGGCTAATGGGGATCCCAGATCCTCTACTGAAAATTGGATGTGCAAGACCAGGGTCCTTAGGAAAGTCATTAAGGGGTGGAGTATTAATATTGAGGCTACTATGAAGAAAAGGAAAAAAAATCCTCTCCTTATGGAGTTTGATATTTTGGATGTGCTCTCGGAGACTAACTCTCTTTAAACTAGTGATTATGGGAGGATGAATCAGATCAAAATTGAGCTAGAGGAAATATGGAAGAAAGAGGAAATTTTCTTATGGCAGAGATCTAGAGATAGGAAGATTTTGAAAGGGGATCGTAATAATGCCTATTTTATGGCCCTGGCTAATCATAGGCATTGTAAAAACCATTTAACAGAACTAAATGGGCTTGATGGCCCTGTTACTTCCAGTAAATATATGTTATCTGTGGATACTACCTTTTATAAGAAATTATTTTTTAGCCCAAACCTGACATTCACCTAGACTCTGATTTCTGGGATGAATGTGACATGATTAGTGAAGAAGATAGAGCTCTTCTCGAGAGACCCTTTTCTGAGGAGGAGATCAAAGAGGCAACCATGAGTTCTTATGTTGGGGGGGCTCCTGGCCCGGATGGCCTTTCCTTTATTTTTTTATCAAAAGTTCTGGGACTTGATTAAAAATTACTTTATGTGGATGGTTAGAGATTTTGAGAATGGTAACCTTGATGTTTCTAGGTTGAATTTGGCTCTTATCACTCTTATCCTAAAGTTACTAATGCTAAGGATATGAAGAACTTCAGATCTATTAGCCTTGGTAACTGCTCTGTAATTTTTTTCCAAAGCTATGAATACTAGGGCTGCTCCCATTTGTGACAAGATCATTTCCCAGAACCAGACAACTTTTATTAAGGGGAGATTTATCCTGGAAAGTGTGGTTATGGCCCATGAAGTGATCCATGAGATTCATAGAACAGGGGTTAGTGGGTTAATCTTAAAACTTGATTACGAGAAAGCTTATGATAAAGTGAATTGAGATTTCCTTGTGGAAATGCTCAGATCTAGAGGTTTTGGGGACAAGTGGATTGGGTGGGTGTGTAGCTGTCTACACCAAGGGACATTTTCTGTTAGGATAAATGATACCAATGGTCCTCACTTTGTTGGTGGGAAAGGGCTTAACCAAGGAGATCCTTCATCTCCTTTACTTTTCAATTTGGTAGCTGATGTCTTCTCTAAGATGCTTAAGAAAGCAGCTAGTTAGGAGTTGATCAGAGGGCTTTTGCCTCAGGTTATCCCTAGAGGTGTGGTCAGCCTGCAGTATGCTGATGATACACTTCTTTTTTTAGAAGCCTTAGTTGAACATGCTAGGAACCTCAAGTGGATCTTCGCATGTTTTGAAAAACTATCTGGTTTGTGTATTAACTTTAATAAAAAGTGATCTCCATACTATCCATATTGATGAAGAAACTGCTAAGGAATTTTCTCAAATCTTTTGCTGTCAAATTGGGTAATTCCCCTTCAAGTATTTTGGGTGTTCCTTTACATTCACTAAAAAAATACACTTCCGTGATGATACGTGTTTGTCACAGTAGGTCACATTTTCTGTCATGCATGTACATCCATGACGATTTTATGACAGAATCAAGATAGTCATACCTGTGCTGTCGTAGAAGTGTTCCATGACATTACCAAAATTATCATCACGGAAGTGTCCACTTCCATGACGATAAATCGCACGTCACAGAAGTGCTTTCGTCAAGGGTGACCGACACGTGGCATCCACTGTAATGGAACGCTGTTAAGCTATCGGGTCGGGTTTTGGATCCGATAACCCATTAACAGCCCCGACCAATGGACTGTAGAATATTCAGCCTGTTAATGGCCCAACGCTACATGGGCCAAACTAAGCGCTGGATCCACAAAAGGCCCAACTAAAATATTGGCCGGAGTAGGTTGTGGGCATGGCGCAAAGTGTGAAGGCCCCAATCATTCGGTCCCAAGAAAGATGCAGGCCGACCCAATTGTGTCCCGCTAAAAACCAGGCCCGTTAGAGGCGAATGTTTCGGCCCGGTCGACTACATCAGATTTTTTTCAGATAGCGAATGATGGCAGTAACTAGTAGGAATTAAGAACAAACCTACTATATACATAAAGAAATTACGGCATAGTAACTAAGAATAAACCTACACTATACAATAAAGGATTTATGGTATATTACATCCACTGGGCATCGAAGTTCTCCACCAGTGATCATAAAGCGCAATGAAGAAGCAGATTACAAAAACTGGGCACCATTGCAGCGTAACAAAATAATACTAAACCGAGACCACTTCCAATACAGTTCAAGAAAGGTTAGCCTTGCACGGGAACTACTGCGCAAGCTGCTGAGCAAGGCTATGAGACCGTCCTAGCATGTCGGTCATAGATTCCAGGTGTAGCTGTTTAGCAATGAGGTTCTCATTGGTGTTCTCCGCAATCTTTCTTAGAGATAGGACTTCAAGACGAAGTTGAGTTGTAGAATGCCTTTCTGCTAGAACTTGGGACTTGAGAAGTTGAACTGATTCAGACAACAAATTCTATGAGCTTGTCTGACTGCTAGTCTCAAGTAACTTGAACACTGCATCAAGACAAGACTTTGGGGTTGTCTCGCTATCTTCAAGATGCTTTGCCTTCTTTGCTGCAATATATGTTGGGTTTGTCTCACAGCCTTCAGCAGACTTGTGCATGCCATCAGGCATATCACCCTGAAACAAGCAGAGAGATGACATGTTTTGCACGTGTATAAACAAAGATGATAACCGTGCTGTCAATTCCATCCAATTTCAAATTAGAAAATAAAGAGTAAGTTCAAAATATCAATAGCATAATTTGGCATTGTTCATAATGCGGGGAGCTTCACCACACTACTGTATTACCATGTCAACGTAACAAGCATAGATGAAGGGCAAAGACAATCGTTGTATCTATTTTGGTTAATGTGCATGGCATGTTGTTCATATCATCAGCCACATCAGTAAGATAAAACAGGAGATAACAAGGTGCAAACGTAGGCTGCTTCACCACACACTGGATTATAGATCCACAAAAATAAGCATACATATAGGGAGTATTGAGTAATGTGCATGGTATGAATAAGGAATTTGGTTTTACAAGTAAAACTTAGAACTTATGGTTCTTGTGAGCATGCATTTTGATAGAAATAGCAAACTAAACAGCAGTAAACGATAGGGAGTATGAGCAAATTAAACAGCAGTTGAGGATAAAGGCTTTAGAAGGACTGACTTACATTAACAGTTAACACCGGCTTTATAATGCCCTTCTCCATGTCAAGGGAAGGATAACTCAAGAATTTCAGCACAGAATCTTCTTCATAAGCATTGCATGTACTCTACATTTTGTAGAGAGTAATTATAGATATGATAATACTAGAAGGGATAGAG
This sequence comes from Triticum dicoccoides, assembly GCF_002162155.2. Classification (NCBI taxonomy): domain Eukaryota; kingdom Viridiplantae; phylum Streptophyta; class Magnoliopsida; order Poales; family Poaceae; genus Triticum; species Triticum dicoccoides. Next base: position 725,313,989 of record NC_041385.1, read on the forward strand.
GATAATGAATATAAGATGCAGATTGATGCTACATAATCAACTACCAATCCCTGGAAGTACAAGCGTTACAGGAAAAAATGTACTGACAAGAGCAATGGGCTACACTTCTGCACTGGCATTGTCTGTGTATTCTACTTTTTGGTAAGATTAAATATAGATCTGATCTTTTTTAGTAAATGGTGGGCGAGGGAGATAAGATGCAGAATGCTACACAATGAACCAATCCCTCTTCCCATAATACAAGAGTGTTTTGAACACTGGTGTACTGTACAAAATGTTCTTATACTATGGGACGGAGGGAGTAGCTGTTAATTAAGTATAGTGATAGACGACGTTTAGTCCTTACAAGAGGACTGCAGAGCTAAACCTCTTCAAAAGCATTGGGTTGATTCTAAATTTATGTAAGAGTCCATACGGATCTTATAATGTCCACCAAATGGACGATAACGAGGCTAACATGTGCAGTGATGCTACATAATCAAACAACTATGAAAGTAAGTATGGTCATATAGGGCAAGAGGTACTCACAAGAGCAATGCAGTGTGCGGTATAGTTGCGAGATTCTGTGGTCCCTTGAGAATGAATGTTCTTCTGCTAACAGTTTTCATACAAGTGAGACATTAAGGCAAATGCAGAAATGTAGTTCAAATTGTGATGTGATATCATAGACAGTACCTTACGCTGCAGACGAGATCAATGTGTAACAAGATTATTCTAGTCAACGTCAGATAAATGTAGCACCGGATACTTTACAGAAATTTTGTTTAGAGGCTTGCCATCGAAGTGCGCTTGCCTCAGGTAGGAACGATACGTCATCATTGAGTGCTTGAAAAGCGCAACGAACCCTTACTCATCTTCACAATCCAGTCTGGTCCTCGCCTATTTAAAAGAATGAAATCTTGTGTCTTCTGTCAGCAGAAACATATGCAGTAATGACCATGAATAACATTAGTACATTACTTACGAGTAAGTTGCGGAGGAAGCCTGGAAATTGTTTTGTGTCTGCGGTATAATCTTTCCATGCAGGAAAGATGCGCACAAAGTTCTTGACAACAATATAAGCTTCGTCTTCTAAACTAGGAAGAAATGGAACAGGGGTCCTATTTGCTGCAATTGGGGCTCTCTCTGGTTTGAAAAGGGATTTGGCAACTGGATTTGGTGTACACTTTGCTAGAATGGGGGTTTTGCATCGTAGAGCTGGTGCTATGTCAACTCGCATCATCATAATGTTTGCTGCAGTTGGGGTCTGCTGAGTTGGGGCATCAGAAATGACCAGTGTAGTAGGGCTAGAGTCTGCTAGAGTTGGGGTGTTTTGTGGGTCAGGTGATATTGCAACTACACCTAATGGGCTATTTGATTTATTAGGTGCCACTACCTTTTCCAAATACTTTGCTTGTGCTCCTCCGCGATCAGCAATCGTCCTCTTCCTTCTAAATGTCTGATACACAAGAACATCATTTGAATGGATAAATATGGTATGATGACAGATGGAATATGTACTGAAAATGGATAGGCAGGGCGTATTCACATACATGATGTGTAAACTAAGCTAATGGCAGTGCAACAAAGTAGAAGCAATGCAAAGCATCAGTTGCAAGATATGTGCGACCAATATAACCTTGGAAAGTTAAAGCAAGCACCTTGATGGGTGAATAAGATAGGGCATCTGCTTCTAACTCCTCCACTAGGGAGCTACATTGACTTAGGTCTCCCTCTAGCTCAGAATCATTGTTAGGATCATATTCTGAGCATGAATCTGTAGGTGGAGAGCATTTGCATGGCATTGCATCTAGACTTGATTTCGGTCCCTTAATGCCAAGTTTGACAGCCATGGCATTGTTCTGCTTTATTCTTTTCATGCGTGCAAGCTCATAATCATTATGATGCTGTTCAGAATCTGAGATTCATGAAAACATAAAAAGTAGTCAGATTATCTATGAAATGCATCGTATATTTAACTCGAAGAGTGTCTCCCTATAAACCCATGCATATGCAAAGTTTACCCCCCAACCGTGCTGACCAAACCACACACAAAAATACAAACCCCTTATGTCTCTATAACAGGCAGACATACATTTCAAAACTAAAGTAGGAACATTAGAATCATATCAAATTCATATTTGAACAAATAAACTAAGGAATTATGAGTGGCATAATGTTTAGCTTCAAGGGTGGAGTGTTGGTAGTGCGACAGAAAGCAAGTAGGAAGATTGTATTCCATGTAAAAGATCGAAGCCTATGTAAAAGCTGGAAATGACACTTTCTTTCTGTACAATGCATTGTTCATTGCCCACACATGATGGAAGAGATCACACAGAGAAATACTATTCACTCATGTCTACGGTTCCAGTATTTTAAAATAGGGTGGTTCACCCTAAAAGAATATTGACAACAAATATGACAAGGCAAGCATAGATGTAGTGAATCAATCATTTACTTGTGAGCTTACTAGGACAAGTATGCAGAATTGTAACTGCAGTAAGAGACCATCCAAAATCTGAATCAAGAAGTTTGTCTAGCACTTATTGTTTGCAACTAATCGATGTGAATAATTGGATATTATATCGAATGAGTAAGAAAGACAAGTAAAATTGTCAACAAACCTAGCTTGCAGTAGTAATCTTGGTCAATGTCACTACGACCAAGAATCCAAAATGACTAGTGTCTGTTCCTAGGGACGGAATTTTGAAACCCTGTGAACTTTACAGGTACTAAAGATTACTAAAATACATCTGAACCATTAAGTGTAGGTGGCACTCAGCACACAACAAACCCAAATGACAGTCATGCCAATTGAGTAATGAATCAATTAGAAAATGGGTGATGAGGAGTGGCTGCTGAGTGTTGAGGACGTATCTCAGGATAAATCGGGTTGGCTTAGTGGGTGTTGCACGCCTGAGCCCTGAACGGACTGGGAAGGTAGGCACGGCGGCGCGCCCGGGCAGCGGTGACGCTGTTGGGCGAGCGGCTCCTGACCTCCTGTTAGTCCAGCGTCTCCTCCTAGAGTCATGCCGTCCGGGGACGGCAAGTCGCCGGTGAGGCAGGCGGCTGGGGGTGAGTAGAGATCGGAAGCGCGCAGCAAAACAGAGGGGAATTGGGGCCTAGGACGACCCAAAATCTCTGGGTGGGCCATGGCCCACCATGGGCACCCTGTAGAGATACACACCCGAGCGGCGATCATGCATTTTTGAAACTAAATTAGGAACATTTAGCTGACCAATTAAACGACTCTGTTTTAATAATATCAGATTCATATTTGAACAACTAAGCTTGTTTAGCTTGATGAGTGGAGCAGTGATATTATGACACGAAGCATGTATTCTAATCGTATAGTGATCATAAAAGGGGGAAACTCTAAGCATATTTTTTTAGCAAAAGAGGGTTTCCCTCCCGATTTCTATTAAAGAAACCACCAGGAACCAACATGGTCAATTAAACCCTAAGCATGATCAATTAAACCGTATTATGGCTGCCATGGTAGGTTTGAAGCTGCAAACCGGAGAAATGATATTTAGCATCCATTGTTTGCTTCGAACTAAGAATTAAATTCTAAGAGCTGAAAAGAAAGTAGAGTAACCAAGTTACAATCTATTTTCTGGTTGAGATCAAAACGTTGAAGAGATATGAAGTACCACATCTCTTGCGGTGCCGTGCAGGCACCGGGGGTGCGATGGTTGTCGGTGGTGTTGAAGCAGATCTGTGACTGTAGATGGGTGCATCGGGGGATAAGTCCCATTGCAGTGGAAGAGAAGGTCGCGTGAGCGGCCCCGGCAATGAGGACGACAGCGCCGTTGAAGCGAGAGGACGCGATGCAAGGCTCTTGGTCCGTCGCCGTGGATGAGAATCATCCATCTCTAGCAGTAGACGATGCGGTCTTGGTAGGTGCTCCGGCATGGTGGAGGACGGTGGCGATGGAAGGGGTGGAGGACGGCGGCTGTCGGTGTCAATACCGACGGATCTCGGGTAGGGGGTCCCAAGCTGTGTGTCATGGATCGATGTTACAGGAGACAGGGGACACAGTGTTTACCCAGGTTCGGGCCCTCTCTATGGAGGTAATACCCTACTTCCTGCTTGATTGATCTTGATGAATATGAGTATTACAAGAGTTGATCTACCACGAGATCGTAATGGCTAAACCCTAGAAGTCTAGCCTATGAGGTTATGATTGTTGTTCTGATCTACCGACTAGCCTGCCCTGGTTTATATAATGTACCAGGGGCCTAGGATAACAAGAGTCCTAGTTGAATACGCCGGTGGAGAGGAGTCCTCGTCTTGATCACCAAGTCTTGTGGAATCTTCCTTGAGTATACTTCGACTGTCCGAACTGGCCCATGAGTATACGGCCATAGGGGTCCTCAGCCCAATCTAACTGATCAGGAGACGACGTGGTGAGTACCCCCTAGTCCAGGACACCGTCAGTAGCCCCCTGAACCATTCTTCAAGTTGGGGACGCTCCTCAATTCTTCCGAACTGTTCTTCTTCTTTGGTCGTCGGTCTTGAAAACTGGTTCAACAAATCTTCTCTTCGATCTTAAGGATAGCCGAGCTAAATCTGAAGATTTCACACGTCGGGTATCCGAGGAGCCCTTCAAGTCTTCGGTCTTTATCAATGCCTTGTTATTTTTATTCCACACCTCAGGTTTGAAGCTGTTCCCGTGCGGCGGTGTCCTCTTACATCCGAGTTCCAATGCCGGACTGCATTCGAGGTATCTTTTGCAGCCGAGCACCAATGCTAGGCTGTATCCGAGCTCCAACGCCGGACTGTATCCGAGCTCCAATGCCGGACTATATCCAAGCTCCAACGCCGGATTGTATCCGAGGTGTCATAGATCACCTTGGTTCTAAAAAGTTGAAGGAGTTTAGCCGTGCTTAATGCCGGAAATGCCCTCTATGGAGCCAGCCACTGGCGCCCGAGCTTTATGCTGGACTGCTTCCGAGGTGGTGCACCACCACAGCCGCGGGCTGATTTTTTGTGAATATTTTTGATTGGTGCAATTTATTCTCTGCCGAGATATATAGCCACTATATGCATATCCAGTAGCCCTCAAGGTGTGTGTCAGTCTAAAACCCGAGATGCACCTGAAGGAAAACATAAAACTGCTGATCCAAGTAGCCCCTAAGACTCAGGTCGATTTGTAAAATTGGCCTGAGGATCAACTCCTAGCTCGGCGGCATACGTAGGAATAGAAACGCAGTGTAGTATATTAGAAATAATGATCAACGGACAGGCCCCTGAGAGAGGGTTGTGAGAAGTCGCCGTGATATATTACCTTGATGCCGGATAAGTCCCAGATGGTACTTATTGTTGTTTGAAGACATGTTTGCCCATAGTTCGATCATGCCGAACACTGAGTACTTTGAACTTTCTGCATTGAATAGGCAATGCAGTAGCCCCCGAGACATTGGTCGGGTGGCAACACCAGATCAGGGGATCAATGTACCCCTTTAATATTTGTAAATGATAAGCACGAAGCCTAGTAGCCCTCGAGCCTTAATGTGGGCACGGGTGGCCGAATTAAGGATCGATATCCAGAGTAAAATCACAAATTATGTGTAATGATTCTATGAATCCAAGTACTTTACATCATTAATGCTCGGATCCGCATTGTACAAAACTTTGTTGACCGACCATCAGCTCCAACCTCCTCAGCCAGCAGCCGAGGAGTGTTTGTCCTACTTTATAAAGCCTTTAAAAGGGCAAAGGTTTACGACAAACAAGGCAATCCGGCCATACGATTTTATAAACAAAGGTACGCGGAGAGATATGTTATATTATTGTTTAATGTAAGAAACATCTTCCAAAGAAAATAGTCCCGCTATCGGTTCCTTTCCTTGGGTAATCATGCTGACCATGATCATGAAACCTCACCTCCGATCAATGTGGGAGAAAAATATTGAGGATTTAGTTTGGGGAAAGTTCCCGAACTATGTGGTCTATAGCGAACCTAAATTTTCACTTCCGTCGTTGCCGACCAATTATATCCTTTAAAATCGCTAGCTTTCGGCTTCACCCAGTCTGAGGTACTAACTCGGATGACCCGGTAGTAATAATCATAGAGGTGCTCCCTTTAACGCCTAGCCAAACAATCGGGAATGTAGGGGTAAGCACAGGAGCCAGACAACCCAGCTTGGCCAAAATCTTAAGTCAAATTGATGCATATTTATGGATTTATATAACGATGATTATGGAAGGCAACCCTCGTATATTAAATACAAATGCCGACAATATGTTTATTTTGACTCCATTGCGACCGTTTATCAGTTGAAAGCGGCCCATCGTCGGCTTCCACCCCTTGTAGATGCTATGCAGGGTGATTTCACAATAAAAAACAACCCTTAGCCGACGTCTCGGTGCCCGAAGGTGGTTGTGTTAGCGAAAACGAGGCAATCAGATATGCGGGATTTATAACTTTCTCTTAGTCATAGGATCTTAGAGTTGGGAGGCAAGTTACTAGCCCCCAGTTAGTGTTCAGCGACAGCCGAGGTTAAGCCATAAACACTTCGGACAATGTTATGAACGGCCCGTCATTTAACACAGTCATCGGATCACTGGCCAGTTTACGCTTATTTTGACAATCAGTTTTCGGCTTTCTCCACCGAGGTGCTTAACCATGCGAGCTGGAAGCACAATCACAGTGCTTCTCCCTTTGCACACCTAGCCGAACAAAGCGGAACGTAGGAGGCAAGCATAGGGGCGGGGCAACCCAACTATTGATCGAAGACACAATTCGAAACCGATGTATATTTTTTCAAGAAGGGGGTTCGCCCCAGCCTCTGTATCAGAACGATGCATACGGCCAATATTATTAATAAGCAAAAGATCCAACATAAGTCTCCAAGTCTCGCACACAGTAGTAAACAAAGGCTCACGAAGAGCAAAACATCGAAATAAAAGCCACAACCGGCTGGCATAAAAATAGGAACGTTACATGCCTATCCTATTACATGACCGCCATCCAAACCGGTTGAAAATATCCTGTGCTACCATCTCCCATTGGGTAGACGCAGTAACCAAATGCTCCCTTGCCTTCGTCAGAGTGAGTAGCGACCACATATGGATCAACACAGTGGCTCTGAAGATAACCTGCAAAAAGTGAATGTTTGTTGTTCTGTTAAAAACCAGATCATTTCTGCAGTTCCAGACTGCCCAAAATAAAGCACAAACGCCTACACGAATGTGCCTCACTGTATCTGAATCTATCCCATCGAGCCACGTCCCATATAACATGTTGATAGAATTCGGTGGATTAATATTAAAAGCTATGTGAACCGACCACCACATAATTTTTGCCAGTGGACAATCAAGAAAGAGGTGTTTGATTGATTCGTTTTGGTCGCAAAAGCTACATCTTCTAGAGCCTATCCAGTTACGTTTTGCCAAATTATCCTTAGTTAAGATAACTTGTTTATGCACAAACCACATAAACACTTTGATTTTCAAAGGAACCTTAACTTTCCAGACATGCTTCGAGGTAGGAATCACGCTAGAGTTAATAACATCCAGATACATGGATTTGACCGAGAACACCCCGTTCTTAGTGAGTGTCCAACACAACTGATCTGGCTGTTGAGACAACTGGACATCCATCAATCTTCTCACAAGATGGAGCCAGGCTTCCCAACGGTTTCCCACTAGCGTCCTCCGAAAATGAATATTGAGAGGAGTGGATTGCAGAACTGTTGCAACGTAAGCATCTCTACATAGAACAATGTTGTACAAAGAAGGATATTGAAGTGCAAGGGGCGTCTCCCCAAGCCACGTATCCTCCCAGAACCTTGTAACAACTCCGTTACCGACTATGAACCTTGTCCTATTAAAAAAAGTGATTTAACTCTCATCAATCCTTTCCAAAATGGTGAATCAGTCGGCCTCACTGTCACCTGGGACAAAGTTTTAGAGTGAAGATATTATTACGCAAAATCTGAGCCCAAGTGGCCCCCGTCTCGGTAGAAAGCTTAAACAGCCACTTGCTAAGGAGACATCTGTTCTTCACTTCTAGATTCTCAATACTTAGATCCCCTTGGTCCTTCGGCCTACAAATGATATCCCATTTAGCAAGTCTGTATTTTCGCTTAAGCTCATCACTCTACCAAAAGAAGCATGATCGATAGAAATCAAGCCTCTTTCGGACTCCAACCGGTACCTCGAAAAAGGAGAGAAGAAACATGGGCATACTCGTGAGGACCGAATTAATAAGGATTAATCGTCCTCCGTACGACATGAGCTTGCCTTTCCAACAGCTCAGTTTCTTCTCACAATGGTCCTCAATGCACTTCCATTCTCTGTTGGTCAGCTTACGATGATGAATGGGTATACCTAAATACGTGAACGGTAAAGCCCCCAATTCACATCCGAACAATTGTTTGTACGCTTCTTGGTCATCATTAGCTCTTCCAAAACAGAACAATTCGCTTTTGTGGAAGTTAATTTTTAACCTGGTCAATTGTTCAAATAAGCATAACATGAGCTTCATGTTTCGCGCTTTTGCCAAGTCGTGCTCCATGAAGATGATAGTATCATCAGCATACTGAAGAATGGATACACCTCCATCAACTAAGTGCGGAACAAGGCCACCAACCTGACCCGCATCCTTAGCCCGTCCTATTAGAATGGCCAACATGTCTACCACTATGTTAAATAGGATAGCTGACATCGGATCCCCTTGCCTCAACCCTTCATGTGTTTGGAAGTAGTGACCTATGTCATCTTTCACTTTAATCCCAACACTCCCTTTTTGCGTGAAGGATTCTACCTGGTGTCTCCAGGCCTGATCAAAACCTTTCATACACAAAGCCTGTTGAAGGAAGGGCCATTTGACTTTATCGTATGCTTTCTCAAAATCCACTTTGAAAACAACTCCATCGAGTTTTTTGAGTGAATCTCATGGAGCGTTTCATGCAAGACGACAACCCCTTCTAGGATGTTTCTGTCTGGCATAAAAGCGGTTTGGGACGGTTGCACCACAAAGTGCGCAATTTGCGTAAGCCTATTAGTCCCAACCTTGGTGAAGATTTTGAAACTAACATTGAGAAGACAAATAGGCCTGAACTACACAATGTGAACGGCCTCTGTCTTCTTAGGAAGTAAAGTTATCGTTCCAAAATTCAGCTGAAACAATTGAAGCTGTCCAGAGAAAAGCTCATGGAACATCGGAAGCAAATCTCCCTTAATAAAGTGCCAACTTTTTTTATAAAACTCCGCCGAAAACCATCCGGCCCTAGAGCCTTATTATTCTTCATTTGTGAAATGGCCTCAAACACCTCTTTCTCCGTAAAAGGGGCAGTCAAAATCTCATTCTCATCTGTCTCAAGTTGAGGAACATCCTCAACTCTGGACTCATTTAAGGACACAAAATTATCCTCCGGAGGTCCAAACATATGCTTATAATAATTGGTTATATAAACTTTCAGATTTTCCTGTCCTACAATCATCCCTTCGTCCTGCTCTAGCTGGAAAATCATCTTCTTTCGATGCTTGCCATTAGCAATCATATGAAAGATTTGAGTGTTATCATCCCCTTGGACGATTTTGGAACTTTAGCTCGCAAAGCCCACTTCAATTCCTCCTCTCGAAGAAGTTCTTTCAGTCTCAACTCAGCCTCCATCTTGGTTTCTAGCTCTCTGGAATCTAAAATATACATTTTGGCTTTTAAGTCCAGGGCTTGAATAAGTAAAAGGAGCCTTTCCTTCTCAGCCTTATATATCCCATACGTATGCTTAGCCCATCCACGAAGGAAACTTCGTAGATGTCGAATCTTACACTGCCATCTTTCAATAGGTGACCTCCCTCCTGAGTCTTTAGCCCATTCTCTAGCTATCAAATCAAGGAACCCTTCTCTCTCAAACCATGCTAGTTCGAAAGAGAAGGTGCTCTTATTGCCCACATGGGTTTGAGCTCCCGAGTCAACAAGCAATGGTGTGTGATCTGAGATACCTCGTGAAAGCGCCTGGACTATCATGAGGGGGAACTTTTGTTCCCACTTGACGCTAGCTAGGACACGGTCTAGCTTCTCAACCGTCGGGTTTGGTAACGAGTTAGCCCAGGTGAATTTCCTACCCGGCGGCTCTATCTCTCTAAGATCCAAGCTCTCGATTATGGTATTGAACATAAACGACCATCTGCCATCAAAATTCTCATTATTCTTTTCCTCCCTTCTTTGAATAATGTTGAAATCACCCCCACTAAGATAGGGAGCTGCCTGTTACCACAAATACGGACAAGATTGGCCAAAAAATCTGGTTTGAGTTCTGGCTGCGTGGCACCATATACCGCCACTAATGCCCAATCAAACCCATCTGCCTTTGTTTTTACTCGAAACTTTACCACAAAATCTCCCATGACCACACTTTGAACTTCCAAAGAGTCACACTTGACCCCAAGTAATACCCCGTCGGATCTTCCTCGCGGAGGTAGGCAATGCCAGTCGAAGTCGACACCCCCCGGCAAAGTGTTAAGGAATTGGGGGGTGAAATTGTCCCTTCTAGTTTCGGACAGAGCAATAAAATCCAACTGATGCTCAAGAGACGCATCCACTAGAAACCTTCTTTTAGCCAAGTCTTTAAGACCTCTGCTATTCCAAAAAATTCCTCTCATATTTCATCATGAAATTTTTTAGAGGTACGGATCCTAGCACTTCTACGCATGGCCGACACTGGGTAAACCTTCCGTTTCCATGTCCGCTTAGGCTTAATATGATCGTCTCGCCAGTCACCACAACCGGGCTCAGAAGATATAAACTCCGGACCATCAACTTGATTCGAGGCCTCCGGGGAACCGAAACCCTCATCCTCCTCTGTCTCAGGAAGTGAAGGGCCAAGATCCGCACACAAACTATCAACAGACCTGACACCTAACGCATCTATGTCCAAATCATTCATGGGTTTAACAGTTGCTATGTTAGGAATCATTTCCAAAGCCCTCTCCGCTTCTAGATCAAGAATGTCATTAACTGATTTAGTGATTTCACTATCATTACTACCAAGTGAAACCCCTAGTTGATTTGCATTGTGAACAATCTCATCATTGGAAAAATGTAAAATCGAATTTGACTTATTAACAGACATACCCGTAGTGACCTCAACGTCACGCAGCTTGGCCGCCTGTGTAGTGCACCTCAGCTGCATGTCATCAACGTCCGGCTGCTCCTAGAGCCGACTGCTGATCTGCCTCCCCTCAGAGACAGGATCCGGGATCCTTCCAAAGGTGATGACCTCCTTGCGCGAGACTCCGCTTGGGGAGAGGCCTCCTGCCCGACCCCGAACAGAGTTGAACCGGCCTGGGGCATCCAAAAGATCATGAGGAGGCGATGAAGCAACCCGCAGCATCACCACGGGAGTCCCACCAAGGACGGGCGCAGCAGACGGGCCCAAGACGGGCGAAGCCAGCCAAGCGGGGCAGTCCGGTGAGCGGGGCTCCTGGTTGGCCACTCCACCCGACCCACCCACCATGACAGGCAACGTCCTGGACGGAGCCACATGTGGCGTCAGCAGACACCCAAACCGGGGAGAAGGGAGGAGTGCGGATGCCTCCTGCTCACACTCCCCCCGGGTGACGGCCGGTCCCCTAGGAGATACCAAAGTCGCCGAGTCCGCCCTCGGCGCTGGTGAAGACAGTGATGCAGAGCGCCGGGCCACTTGCCCGCCACCTCCTGTTGATTCATCAGCAACGACCTCTACCTCCATACCAAGCGAGCAAGATGAAGGAGTAGAGGAGGCCTCCTACCCCTCGGCTCCTCCCAGCCCAGCAAGCTCAGGCAAAGTAGGACGCTCCAACTGGTCCGCCCGATCAACGCGATTGCCCCAAAGTCGAGGAGGCGCAAAGAAAGCCCCCAAGGATCCAAGCTGCAACATGCTTGTCAGAACAATACTCGTTGACCTCTCAGTAGCAGGCTCACCAGCGTTGGACGAAATCGAAGGCCCCTTAGCCTTATCATCATGATCCTTAGCACTATCATCCTGGTTCCCTGAAGCACCTCCTCCCTCGGTAGTGTCCATGGGATTATCGTCCTCAAAGTCCTGGAAAAGATTGGGGTCCTCATACTCGACATCCAGCTTATACAAAATGCCTTCATGAGTCCAGGGCACCACATCCGGCAAGAACTCAATGTTAGCAACATTGACAAGCAAACACGCCACCCCGTGAGTGCGCGTGAATGGCATATCCACCTGTTCCGTCTTACCAATCAGAGATCCCAGGCTCCAAGTGACCAAGAAACTATCAAGGGGAGCAGATGGCGCCCCCGAGAAATGCACCCAAATCTGAGTCAACGGCGTGCCCTGAGGCTCCTTCTTTTTCCACTCATCAAACTGCAGCACATAACTGGTCCCAGTGACCCTGCTCATACCAAACTTGAGGATTCTCAGCTGATCCTATTTAGATGGGAACTCCACTTTGTATGTCTGATCTGTCAGCTTCAGCAAAGACCACTGCAAATTACCCGGTGCCAGCTCCCATAACTGCTGAATAATTTGAGCCTCAGTCAAAGGTCCATGAACCACCTTCACCACACCAGGGAAGGAGGTTTCAATCACGGGTGTCAAAGGTTCCACATTGGGAGACTTGAAAAATAGCAGCTCTGAGCAACAGACCCCATAGATATTAACAGTAGGCTTAGGTCCCAATAACAGAGGACACTTGGAAGCTGTATGCTTTGGTTTCCGGCACAGGTCGCATAACTCTGCAGTGCATTCAGCCATAAAGTGACCCGGTTCACCGCAACAAAAACAGGTCAACTTCTTCTTCTTAGCTGCCCACTTGGATAGCTTGTCACCCTCGGATTTCTCCGTTCCTTTGTCAGAAACAGAGTCACCAGTCTGCATGGGCTCCGGCAACGTGACAGCACCCAAGGCCTGAACCGTCTCCACCGCCACCTGCGGTAGAACCGGTTCAACAGCAGTCTCCTCTGGTAAGATCATCGGCGGTTCAGTATAAGAGGACGATGGTCGCGGCGGTGGAGGGCGCCGGTTTCTGCCTCGGCTCCGCGGAAATGTCCTCGGAAGGGACGGTTATTAGAGCCAACCGCACCCTCCATGAAGTTTCCTGGCGGCCCTTGGAAGCCCCTACCGGCGTTACCTTGATTCGCCCAAGCATAGCCCCGCCCACCTCCGGTCGATGATGAACCCCGATGAAGACCATCACCGTACGCATTAAAACCATCATCGCCCCACTCACCATGCGGAGGATTGCAGATATCACCCGCGAAGGCTCCGGCACCACGTCCATTCATGCCTTGGCCCGTCCCACCATGGTCTCCGGCCATTTGCCTCGGCCACGGTTTTTGCGACATAGGTGGTGCAGCCCTAGACGGCGGTGGCACGGCCCTGGCAGGAGGCGGCAGAGGTGGCGCAGCCCTGGCGGGAGGCGCGGCCCGCGCGGGCACCAGAGCGGCCGCGCCCACAGACTGCGCCGAAGCAGCACCAGCAGCCCATGGAGCAATCTTCGACGCCGGCGCGACCCTCACTGGTGGAGACATCTTGTGCGGCATCGCAGTCGTACGGTCCGCCACCGGCGTGCAGGCACCAGTCAGATCGACCCCCTTCTTCATGCGGCAAGAGGCAGCAGCAGGGAAGCCATGAGTCTCACGACGGCGAACCCTAGAAGCAGTGCGGCGGCAACAAGGTGAAAGCGGACGTGCATGAGGTGGCTCCTGATCTGATGCCTCCTCATGCACATCGCCCCTCCCAGGAAGATCGAGGGCTTGGACAGCTCCCTGGGCCACATGCCCAGTACTAACCAAGCCCACTTCAAAAACGCACACCTGCGGCCCATCCCGGCCCAAGAGCATTTTCAAACGATCGCTTCTTGCCACCCGCACATCACGAACATCACCGGCCGCCGCCGATCGCTGATGCAAAGCTCGACCCCCCTTCTTCTTTCTCCTTGTAACTTTCGTCCAGCACTCGGGAAGAAGGAGATCGGACAGTGTAACAGCCGGCGGACTCACCTTTGGCAGAGGTCCAATCCATGGCTTAACTTTCAGCGTCTGCGAAAGAACCCTAGGACCAAACAAAACTGATTTTTTGCGACCGTCACCAGGATTGGGCAACGAAACAGACGTTACCAAGTCAATCCTAGATGGCGGCAGATTGGACGAGACCGGCTGATCATCATCATCATCCTCCTCATCGGCAAGAATCCAAAAGCGTCCTCCAAACCGCTGTAGAGGCTTCGATCCGTCCACCTCTGTCATAAGATCCACAACCTGAGGTCAATCATCTCTGTCCAAAGGCTCCTGCACACAATCAAGAATCTCAATTTGGTAAATATCAATCAAAAACGCATACCTCTACCGAGCTCCTCGTCGGCCTCCAGATGCCGACCGGCCAAAATTTCCCCATCCTCATCTCTAATTGTCGTCCATCTAGACGGGTGCGAGTAGTAGATCAAGCCACCGATCCATCGCCCAGCCTCCCGAATGTCTTCAAAACGCGCTCGCCATTTTGTTGGATGCAAGAACCCCCGATCTCGATCCATTATCGAGGAACCTCGATGAGGAACCAGGCTGAGCGGCGGATCCTGCGCCTCCACGGGCGACACCAACGGCACTAGCAACAGCTCTTCCAGGGAAGGAAGAGGCGAGGGCGGTGGCTCTGGGAGGAGCGGTGGCGGCGGAGTCACCACTCCATCACCCCCCTTGTCCATCGCCACAATTGTCTTGAACTACTCTGCTAGGTCTAGTTTAATCCGTTCACCCTTAAAAATCAAAACCGATGTATATATAGCAATATCCGAGAATGTTTTTGCCGAATCTCTAAATGTGTCCGGCGTTGCACTGCGAGACTAATGCTGGAAACACTCAAATAGTTTAAAAGTGCCATAAGCTTGGAAAACCAAAAAAATGTCAGTAAAAACTTGACGTCTGAACAAAATCAAGTGTTCGGTGCCAATTCGAAAATTGGAAAAACATTGTGCTTCTGTCGTGCTTTAACATGACACATCCGATCTCAAGACTTCACACGGGTCAGCCTACGGTTTCAAGCTCCGTATCCCAAAGGCGGAGTACTTCTCCGAGGGAAGTTTAGCAAACTAAACTCGAGCGGCTTTTAGAGAGAAGACAGGCTATCCGGCTATTGACCATACACTCGAGTCGAAAAAGGAGCGGTGGAAAAAGACTTTGCAACAACCAAGAAGAAAACACATTTACTATAAAACAACTCATATAAATTTTAAGAGACCCCAAGTGACTTGGGTAAAAGAATTTATGTATAATGAGTGTATGTACTGAAGTACTCATATCATATTTGTGTTCACCCAAACTTTAAACACGTCTTAACCGACCGTCGACTTCTCCCTCTTTGGTCAAGGGCCAAAAAGTGTTATGTACTCCACCTGTCGAGAGTATCGATGGTGCTTCCGATAACCAGGCAATTAGGCCATAAGGCTATAACAGACAAAGCTCGCTCAGGGAACTTATGCTATATTACTGACGAAGTGTAAGAAGCATCTTCGAAGAAAATAGTACCCCCACCGATACCTTTCTTCGGTTGCTCATTGTTACTATGAGACTTGTGCAATAGATTTTTTGTACTCATGAGTTCCGTTGTGTGCCGACCATGATTGAAAATAGTAAGAGCGCTAGCTTTCGGCTTCACCCAGTCTGAGGTCTGAGCTCGGATGACCCGATCGTGACAATCGCAGAGGTGCTCCCTTTACTCCCTAGCCAAACAATCAGGGACGTAGGGGTAAACACAGGAGCAAGGCAACCCAGCTTGCGGAACACTTAATTCAATATGGTGCATATTGTGGCGTAATACACGAACAAGGAATGATGCCATACAAGTATAATCATATGCAAGAGGAAAGGCTTCATAAAGGAAGCCCCCAAATTAATGGGGTATTTGACTTTGTATGTCACAAACAAAGTTTTCACAAGGAATTTTGTCAACAACAACTTTTTGCCAAAAAGTATAATGCTTGGTCGAACCGAAAAAAAATTAAAACTGAAAGTCTTTGAGCATGAAAGCGACTTAGCTGGTTAATGTGCTCGGTGTTGATGACGCGATTCGGGCTTGTGGCAGGATGAGGACGCCCATTGATCTGTGATAGATCTGACAAGGTTCGCAGTCCTCGGCATGGCCGAGGTCCCAGCCCCCAAGCCCGAGGTGTCCGAGCAAGGAGTTCGGCACTCCGGAGTAGTGACTGTGTAACGCAGTCAAAATCGATTACATGCACACATAAAATAGTGCAGTCCAGGAAATTATATATATATATATATGTATATATATATATATATATGTATATATATATATATATATATATATATATATATATATATATATATATATATAATCCTTGCATAATTGCTTTACGCGAAAATAATTTATTTAAAGAGATGTGGCCTGGTGCCGAAGCCAATGTCGATGCAGGGCGTCGGCGTGACGCAGTGAAGGTGTGACAAAGCCTGAATTTGCAGGGCGGTCCGGGCTCTAGATGCGGTGTTCACCGAACTACGGACGGGAAACCGACCGAACCATCGCGCAACCATCGTTAATGCGGCCATCATTTGACAGACATATGTACAAATGATGGAACAAACCAGAGTAATAATTTTTTGGAAAAATAAACCCAAGCAAGAAAAAATTATTAGGATTAATAGCACCTGGTTTATCTGTTGTAGCAATCTGAAAATAGGTTACTCCCGAAATTGGGACTTGATCCGCACACCCATTGTCTGGTGAACGATGGAGCGGCGACATGACGATACTAGCAAAGGTTGGCTTGCCGAGGCAAAGCCCCCGGTCCAGCTAACATGACGAAGTTGGTCGGTTGATGCCGCCAAGGTCTTCGGAGTAGGTCGATGAAGGGATGTTGAAGCCCCCAGTCCAGAGAGGAGACAGAGCAGGTCGGTGAGGAGATGTTGCGGCTGCCATGTCAGCCAAGGTGTTGAAGTAGTTCAGCGTGATGGATATCGGCTCGATGAAGCAACGGTTCGGTCATGCCGATGCAGGTCGTAACTTGTGACGTGGTCAATGCTGGCTTGATGAAGTGACCGTGCGGCGATGTCGGCGTGCCCGCTCCGTGTAATCCGTGGGGCGATGATGTTGGTGACGATTTATCCTTCATGATGCCGAACTCTTGTTCGGCTTGCCGAGATGATGATCCGGAGAAGTTGAGCTCGGCTCAACAAAGCGATGATGTGTCTAGAGCAGGTCGACAGCCGTAGAGCAACGTTATCGGGCTGGTTTGACACCCGCGCGATGGTGAAGATCATATTGGAAAAGACTTTAAAATTAGCGGGATGTGTTTGGGAACAAAACACAATACCCCATACAAAACTTCCTTCAAAAAGGATGTCCAAAATCACGTTCATAAAAAAGATGAATTCGGGTCGGATTCGTTCTCGCGCAGAAAACAGATCCAAAAAGTGATGCAGTAATCGGAAGGTTCCCGGAGTTTGGACGGTCGGATCGAGCTGAAATTTTGAGGGATGGTAGATATGGGAATTCCAAAGCAGATGAACGGTTGGATCTTCTAAAGGACCTTTGAGCTGGGCTCTGGAGATCACGCCCTAAACTCGTCCAGATTCCCATCCAGATTTGATAGGGCTCCGGTAATATCGTAGATTGCCAGAGATTTTTTTATCGAAACTCGACAAAATTTTCCAGGGTTGTTGTAGACTCAATTCCGCACAATTCCACCAAAGCAATCATTGAAACGACACTTGAGGAGGCGGTGGCGGCGGATACAAGTTTGTTGTCCAGAAAAATAGCAAGGATGCCCGAGGGCAATGTTGACGTTGAGCCCCCGAGCTTCATGGATTATTCCTCCATGATCTTGATAGAGATCGGAGTTGATGTTGATTAAGGCCCTCATCCGAACATGAAGATCTGAGGTAGGGCGTAGTCCTCGGTCAAACCAGGGTGACCAGTGGAGCCGGTGACGAAGAAGCCGATGTCGCAGTTGATCCGCAGTCGACCATTGATCCTTTGTCGATCACACATCAGAACTCTCAATGAAAGCACCATTGTCGGTGTCAAAACCGACGGATCTCGGGTAGGGGTCCCAAGCTGTGTGTCATGGATCGATGAGTAATAGGAGACAGGGGACACAATGTTTACCCAGGTTCAGGCCCTCCTATGGAGGTAATACCCTACTTCCTGCTTGATTGATCTTGATGAATATGAGTATTACAAGAGTTGATCACGAGATCGTAATGGCTAAACCCTAGAAGTCTAGCCTATGAGGTTATGATTGTTGTTCTGATCTACCGACTAGCCCGCCCCTGGTTTATATAATGTACTAGAGGCCTAGGATAACAAGAGTCCTAGTTGAATACGCTGGTGGAGAGGAGTCCTCGTCTTGATCACCAGGTCTTGTGGAATCTTCCTTGTGTATACTTCGGCTGTCCGAACTGGCCCGTGAGTATACGGCCATGGGGGTCCTCGGCCCAATCTAATTGATCGGGAGACGACGTGCTGAGTACCCCCTAGTCCAAGACACCATCAGCGGCGAAGGATGGGGTGGAGGACGGCGGTGATGGATGGGGTGGCGGACGGAGGAGGCTGGTGTGGGGATGGTGTTCTAGCGTGGATGGTGTATGAACGGAAAAATGGAGGGAGAGGTACGGGGAACCATGTTTTTGGGACGCTCCTGTCTGAAATATGGGAAAGTTATGAACTTAGCCCCTGTTTAAAATTTGGAGGTCTCGTCGGTTGGGGATAGGACGGTAATCTCGCATCTCGCGAATATTTGCCCAGAGCGATTTCGGGCGAGGAGAGGGTGGTTGGCACCCACGGTGTATGAACAGGGCCGACAGGTAGGGCGGTTGTGTCACGTCTGAGTGAAGTTACAAACCTGCCCCTATTGAAAATATTTGCCTACATCGATTTCGGCCGAGTCGAGTTTGTTTTGCCGCCCATCGTGTATGGATGGGGAAATGGAGGGAGAAACAGAGGTCTATCGAACGAGCTTGAATCAAATCTGTTTTGCCACCCATGTTTGTCGCCCACCGTGTCGGAATGGGCTCAGAGGTGGTTGTGTCACGTCTAATTGAAGTTACTAACCTAACCCTATTGAGAGCAGTGGAAATTGGGTCGATGGATTGTCCGTGTAATGGGTAGACAGTAATTTCCATCTCCCAAACACTTGGCTTCGGGCAGCCGACGTGGGAGTGGACATTTTGCCGCTTCTTTCAAATTTTGGGACAATAAGCATCCACGTTTACCCTGGCAACTAAATTTGAATCCATTTTGTATTCCTATATGAATCTTTATAAATCATTCTATGTGTTTTTATATATCTTCAAAAGCACAACAAAGATGTATTCCACTGTCATATATGAATATGATTTACAAATGCCGATACTCAAATTCAGAAGCTAGAATGAAGTTTAAGGTGAATTCGAATATTTGGAACACTTTATGTCCAACTCAAATGTCACACGCATCATAATGTGTACTCCCATTTAGATATGTACACAATTGATGTATCAAGATTCAAATACGAGTCAATCAACCAACAATGTACAGAACTAACAGACATATAAACACTTATAGAGTATATGGATCAATAATATCAACTAACATACATAAGCTAGGTCGCTGTACTTTTTTTGCTAGAACATCATCGTTTTTTTAGCCAAGCTACTACTACAGCATCTTGGCCCTTTCCGATGCGTGCCACTTATGGTCCATCTATACTACTATTATTGCTGAATGCACATTCAGCCCGATTGGCATATTTGTAGGTCTGGCACAGCAATCAAAATGAAATATCTCCGAGTCTTATCAATTAATACAGACGTGTGCTCAAATAAGATTACAAACCAAAAAACAAAAAACAATTATTACATGATCTCTAAAACAAATGGTTTGATTGATTACATGAACAAACAACGCAAAGGTTATTCAACGATGGAAAGAACATTTCACCTATGATTTACCAAGTGGGAATTTAATTTCCATTTTTTCCTCAGGACCTTAACAATGCGGTCAGTCTTAGCTTGCTTCGTTTTGGAATCCACCAAATATTTAATGGTTGTCTTGAGTACTGCTTGTGATTGTGTTGTTTGCTTCCTCAACATGTCAACTTCATCTCTAAGTGCAGAAGCAGAATCTCTTTCTACCACTAGTTTAGCCTCTAGAGCATCAGCAGTTGGCAATTCATAATGCATGATTAGGCCGGTGCCACTGCTGTGGGATGATACAACGTCCATGGGGACCTCGCTCTTTGATCTTGGGAGCCCATGTTCTGCCATTAAAGTTCCGATTGGATTCAGAAAAGTTGAAGTTAGCAAAACATCACAACTGGGAGTTATAACATCAAACCAGTTAAACAAACAAGGAATTAAAGAGTTTCAATTGGATGCTGAAAAGTAGTTATTAACATCATTGTAACCCATTGTTGCAGCAGCAAAGCAGTTAAACAAACAAGTAGCTATTTAAGTTCAGGCAAACAGGTAATTCTTAACAGTAAGTATCAAACACATAGATAGGCGCAGTGTATAATAGGATTAACAGGCTATGGCATTATGTAATCAGTAGCAAACTAAATTAAGCCAAGCAACGTAATTGAACAATTTTGCAATAAGTGGCTAACTAAAATTCTGAGAAGTAGGTAACTGAACTTACGCTAGCTCTTTGTACAAGCACACTGCAACTTCTTTTTCGCTTACAAGGTTGTACGAAGCAGTCCATGGCATCAATTGCTTGGATACGCAGTCCCAATACTTCTTTCTTCCCACACTGCATTGGTAAGTCGAATGGTTAATCTGGTAAAATGGTGCATCCTTGATATGTTATATGAGGACGTCTAGTCAGACTAGTTGTAGCCACACACATCACACTGGTTTTTACTGTATATTTCATGCGATTACATTTGGCATATAGAGATCTAAGAAATCAACAATAGGATGAAAAGACTGGCATCCTTCACATTATTGGCGAACACAGTTCATAGAAACAAGCAATTCAACCATTCTGTGGGTAAATCAAAAGGGCCACTAGAATAATTTTCGCTACCCCAATCATACACACAAAAAGAGGCGACGCCACCAAAGGGGCTGGTATGGGCGGTGCTACCTCTTGAGCATTGCGCTGGTTTTCCTTGAAGAGGAAAGGGTGATGCAGCAAAGTAGCGTAAGTATTTCCCTCAGTTTTTGAGAACCAAGGTATCAATCCAGTAGGAGGCTCCTCAAAAGTCCCACGCACCTACACAAACAAACAAGAACCAACGCAATAAAGGGGTTGTCAATCCCTTCACGGTAAATTGCAAAAGTGAGATCTGATAGAGATAATATGATAAGATAAATATTTTTGGTATTTTTATGATATAGATTGGAAAGTAAAAGATGCAAATAAAAGATAGATGAAAACTTATATGATAAAAGATAGACCCGGGGTCATAGGTTTCACTAGTGGCTTCTCTCAAGATAGCATAAGTATTACGGTGGGTGAACAAATTACTGTCGAGCAATTGATAGAATAGCACATAGTTATGAGAATATTTAGGCATGATCATGTATATATGCATCACGTCCGTGACAAGTAGATCGAAACAATTCTGCATCTACTACTATTACTCCACACATCGACCGACTCCTGCCGGCATCTAGAGTATTAAGTTCATGAAGAACAGAGTAACACATTAAGAAAGATGACATGATGTAGAGGGATAAACTCATGCAATATGATATAAACCCCATCTTTTTATCCTCGATGGCAACAATACAATATGTGCCTTACTGCCCCTGCTGTCATTGGGAAAGGACACCATAAGATTGAACCCAAAGATAAACACTTCTCCCATTGCAAGAAAGATCAATCTAGTAGGCCAAACCAAACTGATAATTCAAAGAGACTTGCAAAGATAACTTAATCACACATAAAAGAATTCAAAGGAGATTCAAATATTTCTCATGGATAAACTTTATCATAAACCCACAATTCATCGGATCTCGACAAACACACCGCAAAAAGAGTTACATCAAATAGATCTCCAAGAAGATCGAGGAGAACTTTATATTGAGATTCAAAGAGAGAGAAGAAGCCATCAAGCTAATAACTATGGACCCGAAGGTCTGTGGTAAACTACTCACAACTCATCATAGAGGCCTTGGAGATGATGTAGAGGCCCTCCATGGTCGATTCCCCCTCCAACGGAGCGCCGGCGAAGGATTCAAGATGGGATCTTGCGGATATAGAAGGTTGCGGCGGTGGAAGTAGGTTTTCGTGGTGCTCCTCGATGGTTTCAGGGTACGGGAGTATATATAGGAGGAAGAAGTAGGCCGGTTGACGCTCGAGGGGACCACGAGGGTGGGGGCGTGCCCACCCCCAGGGGGCAGGTCGGGCACCCTCGTGGCCTCCTTGTTTGTTGCTTGACGTCCACTCCAAGTCTCCTGGTTGGCATTTGTTCCAAAAAGATCGCTGCCGAATTTTTCATCTCGTTTGGACTCCATTTGATATTCCTTTTCTTCGAAACACCGAAATAGGCAAAAAAACAGCAATTCGGGCTGGGCCTCCGGTTAGTAGGTTAGTCCCAAAAATGATATATAAGTGTAGAGTAAAGCCCATAAACATCCAAAACGGGTAATATAATAGCATGGAACAATTAAAAATTATAGATACGTCGGAGACGCATCAAGCATCCCCAAGCTTAATTCATGCTCGTCCTCGAGTAGGTAAATGATAAAAACAGAATTTTTGATGTGGAATGCTACCTAGCATAATTCTCAATGTAATTTTCTTTACTGTGGCATGAATGTTCAGATCCAAATTATTCAAAATAAAAGTTCATATTGACATGATAAACAATAATACTTCAAGCATACTAGCAAAGCAATCATGTCTTCTCAAAATAACATGGCTAAAGAAAGTTATCCCTACAAAATCATATGGTCTGGTTGTTTCTCTATCTTCGTCACATAAAGTATTTAATCATGCACAACCCCGATGACAAGCCAAGCAATTGTTTCATACTTTAGTATTCTCAAACTTTTTCAACTTTCACGCAATACATGAGCGTGAGCCATGGACATAGCATTATATGTGGAATAGAATGGTGGTTGTGGAAAAGACAAAAAAGCAGAAGATAGTCTCACATCAACTAGGCGTATCAACGGGCTATGGAGATGCCCATTAATAGATATCAATGTGAGTGAGTAGGGATTGCCATGCAATGGATGCACTAGAGCTATAAATGTATGAAAGCTCAACAAAAGAAACTAAGTGGGTGTGCATCCAACTTGCTTGCTCATCAAGACCTAGGGCATTTTGAGGAAGCCCGTCATTGGAATATACAAGCCAAGTTCTATAATGAAAAATTCCCACTAGTATATGGAAGTGACAACACAGGAGACTCTCTATCATGAAGATCATGGTGCTACTTTGAAGCACAAGTGTGGTAAAAAGGATAGTAGCATTGTCCCTTCTCTCTTTTTCTCTCATTTTTTTTATTTTGCCTTTTTTTATTTGGCCTTTCTATTTTTTTTGGTAAAGTCCGAAGTCTCATCTTAACTTGTGGGGGAATCATAGTCTCCATCATCCTTTCCTCACTTGGGACAATGCTCTAATAATGAAGATCATCACACTTCTATTTACTTACAACTCATGATTACAACTCGATACTTAGAATGAAATATGACTCTATATGAATGCCTCCGGCGGTGTACCGGGATATGCAATGAATCAAGAGTGACATGTATGGAATTACGAAGGTGGCTTTGCCACAAATACGATGTCAACTACATGATCATGCAAAGAGCAATATGACAATGATGATGCGTGTGATAATAAACGGAACGGTGGAAAGTTGCATGGCAATATATCTCGGAATGGCTATGGAAATGCCATAATAGGTAGGTATGGTGGCTGTTTTAAGGAAGGAATATGGTGGGTGTATGGTACCGGCGAAAGTTGTGCGGCACAAGAGAGGCTAGCAATGGTGGAAGGGTGAGAGTGCGTATAATCCATGGACTCAACATTAGTCATAAAGAACTCATATACTTATTGCAAAAATCTACAAGCCATTGAAAACAAAGTACTACATGCATGCTCCTAGGGGGAAAGATTGGTAGGAAAAGACCATCGCTCGTCCCCGACCACCACTCATAAGGAAGACAATCAATAAATAAATTATGCTCCAACTTCATCACAAAGCGGTTCACCATACGTGCACGCTACGGGAATCACAAACTTCAACACAGGTATTCTTTAAATTCACAATTACCCAACTAGCATGACTATAATATTACCATCCTCATATCTCAAAACAATTATCAAGAATCAAATTGATCATAGCATCCAATTCACTTCCTATGATAGTTTTTATTATACCCAACTTGGATGCCCATCATTCTAGGACCAATTTTATAACCATAGCAAATACTGTGCTGTTCTCAAAGACTCTCAAAATAATATAAGTGAATCATTAGAGATCAACAATTTCTTCAAAATAAAGCCACCGTCGTGCTCTAGAAAATATAAGCGAAGCACATAGAGTAAAACTATTTAGCTCAAAAGATATAAGTGAAGCACATGGAGTATTCTAATAAATTCTAAATCATGTGGGTCTCTCCAAAAAGGTGTGTACAGCAAGGATGATTGTGGTAATCTAAAAGGCAAAGACTAATATCATACAAGACACTCCAAGCAAAACACATATCATGTGGCGAATAAAAATATACCTCCAAGTAAAGTTACCGATAGACGAAGACGAAAGAGGGGATGCCTTCCGGGGCATCCACAAGCTTAGGCTTTTGGTTATCCTTGAATATCTTTGGGTGCCATGGGCATCCCCAATCTTAGGCTCTTGCCACTCCTTATTCCATAGTCCATCAAATCCTTACCCAAAACTTGAAAACTTCACAACACAAAACTCAACACGAAATCTCATAAGCTCTGTTAGTGCAAGAAAGAAAAACCACCACATAAGATATTGTAATGAACTCATTATTTATTTATATTGGTGTTAAACCTAATGTATTCCAACTTCTCTATGGTTCATACCCCCCGATACTAGCCATAGATGCATCAAAATAAGCAAACAACACACTAAAAACAGAATCTGTCAAAAATAGAACAGTCTGTAGAAATCTGTAACTTTCGAATACTTCTGGAACTCTAAAACTCCTACCAAAATAATAAGTCGTGGGAAATTTGTCTCTTGATCTAAAGAAAAAATAATAAACACAAAATCACGTTTCTGTGAATTACTAAAATTATTTTCGTGCGCCTAAAGGTTTCTGTTTTTCAGCAGAATCAAATTAACTATCACCATAGGTTATCCTATAGGTTCTACTTGGCACAAACACTAATTAAAATATAAAAACACATCTAAACAGAATCTAGATGAAAAATTTATTACTAAACAGAAGCAAAATGTAAGAAACAAAAATAAAATTCGGTTGCCTCCCAACAAGCGCTATTGTTTAACGCCCCTAGCTAGGCATAAAAGCGAGAATAGATCTAAGTAGTGCCATCTTTAGCATTCAATTCATAAGTAGCTCGCATGATAGATTCATAAGGTAATTTAACTTTCTTTCTAGGAAAGTGTTCCATGTCTTTCCTTAATGGAAATTGGAATCTTATATTCCCTTCCTTCATATCAATAATTGCACCAATCGTTCTAAGGAAAGGTCTACCAAGAATAATAGGACATGAAATATTGCAATCTATATCAAGAACGATAAAATGTACGGGCACATAATTCCTATTTGCAACAATGAGAACATTATCGATCCGTCCCATAGGTTTCTTAATGGTGGAATCCGCA
Source organism: Triticum dicoccoides (assembly GCF_002162155.2). NCBI lineage: Eukaryota > Viridiplantae > Streptophyta > Magnoliopsida > Poales > Poaceae > Triticum > Triticum dicoccoides. Next base: position 725,339,696 of record NC_041385.1, read on the forward strand.
AGGTGCAAATTTAAAGAGCAATCATCAAAATCATGGAAACCTATAATATCACATAAAATTTTCGGAATCATGGAAACACTAGCACCCAAATCACACAAAGCATAACACTCATGATCTTTAATTTTAATCTTTATAGTAGGTTCGCACTCATCATAAAGTTTTCTAGGTATAGAAACTTCCAAATTAAGTTTTTCCACATAAGATTGCATCAAGGCATAAACAATATGTTTGGTAAAAGCTTTATTTTGACTATAAGCATGAGGAGAATTCAACATGGATTGCAACAAGGAAATACAATCTATTAAAGAACAATTATCATAATTAAATTCCTTGAAATCCATAATAGTGGGTTCAATGCTATTTAAAGTCTTGACCTCTCCAATCCCACTTTTACCAAATTTAGCATCAAGATCTAAAAACTCTGAATTATTGGGACGCCTTTTAACTAAAGTTGACTCATCTCCAGTCCCATAATTATCAAGATTCATATTGCAAAACAAGGATTTAATAGGGGATACATCAATAACTTTTATATCTTCATCATTATTTTCATGGAGACTAGAAGAACACGCTTTTATAAAGCAATCTTTCTTAGCACGCAATCTAGCGATTCTTTCTTTGCACTCATCAATGGAAATTCTCATGGCTTTGAGAGACTCATTGATATCATGCTTAGGTGGAGTAGATCTAAGTTTCAAAGAATCAACATCAAGCAAAAGCCTATCAATGTTCCTAGCCAAATCATCAACTTTAAGCAGTTTTTTCTTCAAGCAAAGCATTAAAATTCTTTTGAGAGATCATAAATTCTTTAACACTATTCTCAAAATCAGAGGGCATCTTATTAAAATTTTCATAAGAGTTATTGTAGGAATTACCATAATTATTAGAGGAATTACTAGGGAACGGTCTAGGATTAAAGTTTCATCTATAAGCATTGTTACCAAAATTATTCCTACCAACAAAATTCACATCCATAGATTCATTATTATTCTCAATCAAAGTAGACAAAGGCATATCATTAGGATCAATAGGAGCACTCTTAGTAGCAAAAAATTTCATAAGTTCATCCATCTTTCCACTCAAAACATTAATTTCTTCTATAGCATGCACTTTTTTACTAGTAGATCTTTCGGTGTGCCATTGAGAATAATTAGCCATAATGTTATCAAGGAGTTTAGTAGCTTCTCCTAAGGTGATTTCCATAAAAGTGCCTCCCACGGCCGAATTTAAAAGATTTCTAGAAGGAAAATTCAATCCGGCATAAAATTTTTGTATGATCATCTATAAGTTCAAACCATGAGTAGGGCAATTGCGAATCATCAATTTTATTCTTTCCCTAGATTGGGCAACATGCTCAAGATTAAGTTGTTTAAAATTCATAATATCATTCCTAAGAGAGATGATCTTAGCGGGAGGAAAATACTTAGAGATAAAAGCATCTTTGCACTTATTCCATGAACCAATACTATTATTAGGCAAAGACGAAAACCAAGTTTTAGCATGATATCTAAGTGAAAATGGAAATAACTTCAATTTAACAATATCATTATCCGTATCTTTCTTATTTTGCATATCACACAAATCAACTAAGTTGTTTAGATTAGTAGCGGCATCTTCACTAGGAAGGCCGGAGAATTGATCTTTCATAACAATATTCAGCAAAGTAGCATTGATGTCCCAAGATTCAACATCATTAAGAGGAGCAATCGGAGTGCTAAGGAAATCATTGTTATTGGTATTGGAAAAGTCACACAATTTGGTATTATCTTGCGCCACCGTGACAAGCAATCCAACACACAAGCAAACAAAAAGGCAAGCGAAAGAGAGAGGAGAGATTGGGAAAGAGAGGGCGAATAAAACGACAAGGGTGAAGTGGGGGAGAGGAAAACGAGAGGCAAATGGCAAATAATGTAATGCGAGGGAGATGAGTTTGTGATGGGTACTTGGTATGTCTTGACTTGAGTGAAGACCTCCCCGGCAACGGCGCTAGAAATCCTTCTTGCTACCTCTTGAGCACTGCGTTGGTTTTCCTTAAAGAGGAAATGGTGATGCAGCAAAGTAGCGTAAGTATTTCCCTTAGTTTTTGAGAACCAAGGTATCAATCCAGTAGGAGGCTCCTCAAAAGTCCCACGCACCTACACAAACAAACAAGAACCTCGCAACCAACACAATAAAGGGGTTGTCAATCCCTTCACGGTAAATTGCAAAAGTGAGATCTGATAGAGATAATATGATAAGATGAATATTTTTGGTATTTTTATGATATAGATTGGAAAGTAAAAGATGCAAATAAAAGATAGAAGAAAACTTATATGATAAAAGATAGACCCGGGGACCATATGTTTCACTAGTGGCTTCTCTCAAGATAGCATAAGTATTATGGTGGATGAACAAATTACTGTCGAGCAATTGATAGAAAAGCGCATAGTTATGAGATTATCTAGGCATGATCATGTATATAGGCATCACGTCCCTGACAAGTAGATCGAAACAATTCCGCATCTACTACTATTACTCCACACATCGACCGACTCATGCCTGCATCTAGAGTATTAAGTTCATGAAGAAGGGAGTAACGCATTAAGAAATATGACATGATGTAGAGGGATAAACTCATGCAATATGATATAAACCCCATCTTTTTGTCCTCGATGGCAACAATACAATACGTGCCTTGCTGCCCCTGCTGTCACTGGGAAAGGACACCGCAAGATTGAACCCAAAGCTAAGCACTTCTCCCATTGCAAGAAAGATCAAATCTAGTAGGCCAAACCAAACTGATAATTCGAAGAGACTTGCAAAGATAACTTAATCACACATAAAAGAATTCAGAGGAGATTCAAATATTTCTCATAGATAAACTTGATCATAGACCACAATTCATCGGATCTCGACAAACACACCACAAAAAGAGTTACATCGAATAGATCTCCAAGAAGATCGAGGAGAACTTTGTATTGAGATTCAAAGAGAGAGAAGAAGCCATCAAGTTAATAACTATGGACCCGAAGGTCTATGGTAAACTACTCACAACTCATCGGAGAGGCCTTGGAGATGATGTAGAGGCCCTCTGTGGTCGATTCCCCCTCCAGCGGAGCACCGGCGAAGGCTCCAAGACGGGATCTCGCGGATACAGAAGGTTGCAGCGGTGGAATTAGGTTTTCGTGGTGCTCCCCGGTGGTTTCAGGGTACGGGAGTATATATAGGAGGAAAAAGTAGGTCGGTTGACGCTCGAGGGGCCCACGAGGGTGGGGGCACGCCCACCCCCAGGGGGCATCGGGCACCCTCGTGGCCGCTCGTTTGTTGCTTGACGTCCACTCCAAGTCTCCTGGTTGGCATTTGTTCCAAAAAGATCGCTCCTGAAGGTTCCATCCCGTTTGGACTCCGTTTGATATTCCTTTTCTTCGAAACACTGAAATAGGAAAAAAAACAGTAATTCGGGTTGGGCCTCCGGTTAGTAGGTTAGTCTCAAAAATGATATAAAAGTGTAAAGTAAAGCCCATAAACATCCAAAACGGGTAATATAATAGCATGGAAGAATCAAAAATTATAGATACATTGGAGACGTATCAGGAGGCCGCCTCGGGTGGCTGGAAAGTGTGCACCTAGTTTGAGTCGTGCAGGGTGGCCCAGGCTAGTTTTGTTCGTCACAACGCACGAGTAGGCAATGTAAAAAATGACCTAACCGCCCGGCTCTAAGTTCTTCAGGGACGTTCTGCACTTTTTCGACCTCCATCCTCAAGACATCGGACCCAACTCCGTGGGCAAACGGACAGTCGCAGCTTGGAAGAGTAGCATGCGCAACGAGCAGGTACATCACATCCCTGATTATATCTAATTCAACTATTCAATTTCTGGCCAATAGTTAAACCTGACGGTGCTGTAGAACTGCTTGTATGTAGGGAATCTATGAGAACATGAAACCAATTTCTGTTTATTTTATAACTCCCCCAATCAATACTATCATGGAAAGGTCACGACAGATGTCCTAGCAAAAGGACTTAGTCGTGGAACCATCGCAACTAGGAAGCTTAAAGGGGTTAAACTGGATAAAGGACACGGGAGTTTATACTGGTTCGGCCCCTTGCGGTGAAGGTAAAGGCCTAATCCAGTTTGAGGTGGTATTGCTTATGTCTCGATTACCAGGGAGCGAATCCGCTTGACCTAGCTTTCGATCTCTGGTTTCTTGTCCTAAATCACCGTCGGGTCGTCCCTTTATATACATAGGTCGACACCCAGTGGCTCATAGAGTCCTTGCCGGCTCATAAACAGTGTCCGGCTCGGTGACTATCTATTCATGCCTTACAACACAAGTCATACATATATGGCGGTTTACTCTTACAGGCCTTAAGTCGCCTTTGGGCCTTGGGCCCTTAACTAAATTGCCACCTTTAAATATCTTCATGGGCTTCATATGATGAATCGCCATAGGTATAACCCGACCCCTCCTGGGCGGGTCAGTCCAAATAGTGATATCCCAACATTAGGCCCAAGATTGATTTGAACTAGTTCATGTCAATCTTCAACACTTAGAAAAAATATTCTCCTCTTCATTTGTGCAAGAATTTATAACCCGCCATGATGTCATCTTCTGGACTTGTGATAACCCACCATGACTTCACCTGCCATTAATTCACACTTTATCCAACATATCTCAATGGATCTTTATCTTAATGACCGCTCCAAAAATTGAGGCGTCTGGGCAGCTGGATAACCATGTTTCGGCCTCCTCATTTTTCGCGCCCACTCATTAGCCTTTCCTTATAAATAGCCACGACCATTCTTCTTCTCATTCTCCCCCTTTTCCATCATCTTATTCCTCTCGCGACCTTCTGCCACTCGAGCTCCACCGCCGCCGCAGAGCACCTCGTCCTCCTCAACCTTGGCCGCCGCATCAACCTGTGTCGGATCTGAGCACACCGGCGCCCCACCGCAGTCGAATCTACACCTATAAGTGCTTCTCCTCCAGCGCGTCATATCGCATTAGGGTTTCGACTGTTTGTCGTGTTCTTCGTGGTTTGTTCATACTTCCTCCACCGTAGCATCTTTTGATCTAAAAACGGTATAGAACTTATGTGGTAGTTGTTTTGCCTTCATCTTCAATACCAGCGGACCCCCTTTCCTTGGAAAGATATCTCATTAGAACTTATGAACTCCCCTGTGCTGGTTTTAGGTCTTGGATTATTTTATTTTCTGAATTGCCGCTGATCTGAAATAATACTTGCAATATGTGAAACCTGTTTGTATTGTACTTAGCAAAAACTGTACTTTGATAGATCCACCTAGCCATGCCGGCCCATACCACCGGCTTTAATTGCAATGCTCAATAGATAACATCAAACTGCTCATGGCGGCTTAGATAACCTGACGTAATTAGTCATACACCATTAGGCCCCTTCGTAAGCCGCCATTCTGAATATGTGTTGTAATACCTTTTCCTCTGGCTTAAATTTGAACCGGCAAATTTGTTCTTTTCCTTTTAGGCTTCCTTCATCACAGTGCAACCCAAAACAACCACTTCCTGTAATTGGGTTTGCTCCATCATCACGGAGAATACACTTGAAGATTTTGTGAAAACCGACTATCTGCCCAAAAAGGATGTCATGTCGTACCGCACCCCTAAACCGACAGAAGAAAAACCTCAGCCCAAAGAAGGGGAAATCATTGTCTTCACTGATCACATGAACCGGGGCTTTTCGCCGCCCGGCTCTAAGTTCTTCAGGGACATTCTGCACTTTTTCGACCTCCATTCTCAAGACATCGGACCCAACTCCGTGTCTAACATATGCAACTTTCAAGTGTTCTGTGAGGTATACCTTGAAGAAGAGCCCATCTTGGAACTTTTCAGAGAATACTTTTACTTGAACCGCCAGAATGAATACTCCAACGGACCTAGTTTGGAACTTGGCGGGGTCTCAATCCAACGGCGGAGAGACACCATTTTTGCTTATGCGCAGCCGTCAAGTCATCCCAAGGACTGGAACCAGACATGGTTCCATTGCCAAGATACTTCTCCGGCTGATGAGAACCCTCTGCCCAGCTTTCATGCCCTGCGTCTCAAATCCAATCATCCGCTCCCCGACAAGTTGTTAGCTGCTGATCGCAAGAAGCTCGCCCCTACCATTGCCAAAGTCAAGGCTCTGTTGGGGAACGGCTTAAATGGCATTGACTTGGTTTGATGCTAGGTGGAATGGCGGATCATCCCCTTGAGCCGCCGGCCCGGTTTAATGTGTACCTATACGGGCGAGACGAAGGATCCACTGCGCCACAGCTTTGAGGAGTTGACTGATGACCTTATCAATGAGATGACAAAGTCCCTTCTGAACAAGAGCCTAGATGATTGCAGCAAGGTGGGCCTAAGCCCTTTCTGCGCAGCTAACCCGGCTCCAGGGGTAAGACACAAAACTTAATTAGTGTACCTTTATCTTTGATGCTTTATCTTAACTCAACCTTTGATGATTTTCACAGGCTGATGACGAGTTTTGGAAGAAAGAATACGACCATGAAGCTGCAAAGAGAGCCAGGAAAGCCAAGAAAGCCGCCAAGAGAGCCACCAAGAAGAGAGGAAAGAAGCCCAGCACTTATGATTTACTTCAACTGGATGACACCTCTGAGCCGGAGGTAGCCCTTGATTCTCTTGGCTCTTTTTTCAACCATCTTATTGACACTGACTATCATCAGGATGACACAGGAACGAGTTAGGGAGTGGAAAAAGAGTTAACTACTATTTCCTCCGACTCCGAGCCTTTGCCAAGAAAAAAAATCCGAAGAGTAAACCAAAAAGTAAGATTTTCACACCCCCTTAGTTCATCTGGATCCTCACTTTATTTTGAAGCAACAGCAGCACGAGAGCCGGCGGCAGACTTGGACAAGCAAGGATGTGGAACTCTCCTCCGGCTTACCGAACACACCGAGGAAGCGCCGAAATGAGGTCACCCCCGACTTAAACTCTTTTTATCCTTTGGCGGGTCTCACTCGCCAGCCACTCAATTATTCTGACTCAAATTATCAGGAAACATCTCATTCTTCTTCTGGCTATTCAATCCAATCCAACATGCTGGCTTTCAAGACTGCTCCTGGGTAATGGCAAATTACCTATCATTTACTCATTATAATCCTTTTACCCTTATACTGACCTTTATGACTCATTCAGTGGAAAAGCAAAGCCCAGCAAGAGGGCAAAGAAGAACAAGCCGGTCGAAGAGCCAAAAATCCATGAGCCGGAGCCCCAAACCACCGCGCCTAAGGCCTCCGTTGCTGAACTGTCTGATCTGGTTCATGATATTCCAACCATGACTGTTGACCCGCCTATTGATCAAGCCAAAGATGATTCTTTAAATCCTGAAACTTCAAGCCCTGTCAAGATAGCCAACACACAAGATAATGAAGTAGAGATCACCAAGACTGGCTTTACTAAACTGGGGAGACCTACTGTGCTGGCCAAGCATTCTGCTAAGGAAGAACATGTTGAGCCACGCAAAGTACGATTTGATATCGCCAACTATGCTCAACTAGGAATTGGTGAACTATACTCTGGCTTTCTCTGCCAAGTACACAGTAGCCGTGATCTTGAAGTGGACATGGTGAAACAGATGCAACATAAATTTGAGGTATGATCTCTTCAGCTCTTAGATTATGCATATCCTGCCAGCCCCCAAGTTTACTGCTTATTTTAAATATGATGTAGACTTGATCACTATGAACATGAATAATAACCTTTGTAACAATCCTTTCAAAATCTGGCTTAAAGTTGTGTAGCTCTCATGAGCCGGCTATGGCCGGTTGTAGCACCAAGGTGTCATCATAAAATTGCAACTAGACAAGCAATATGCATTACCCCCAAGTACCAAGCACTCTTGCTCGCAAAGTGCTTGGGACTTATTCACTTAAGCCTCCACTTAGATAGAACTTTCGGTAGACATTAGCCCCCAAGTGCCAAGTGTTGTTGCATGCAAAAGGCTTGGGACTTGGTATTTTGAACTAACATTTGAATTATGATGTTAATTCGGTTTATGAACAGACCACCACTGCTGAACTTCAAACAGAGTTGTCTGAGTTGAAGACCCGTCTGGAAGGCAAGAGGCTGAGACCCACAAAGCAAACTCAAAGTTTGAATTTACTGTGGCTGAATCAGAAAAAGTGAAGGCCGGCTTCAAAGTTGAGAAGGACGCCTGGGCTGAAGAGAAAATAGCCTTGACCCAACGGGCTGAGAAGGCGGAGGCGGCTCTCCAGGAAGCGACCACTGAACTTATCGGCTTAAAACGCCAGGTGTCTCAGATGGTGTCTGCTATCTTTGGTAAGTCGCCTGATGATTGCCAAATTTTGAATATCCTCCTTGACGATATTACCTGCTTTTAACCCATCCAATGATCACTTTGCAGGCTCTCAAAGCACCAATCTGAACCAAGACATGCTGGTGAAGTTGAAGGCGGTTTATATATTGGTGGAGCAACTTTACACTGGTGCTCAGCGCGCATTGGCCACAATTGCTCCGTCCAATGAAGCCCCCACACTTTTGGTTGACATGCTAAGGAAGCTTTCTATGCTGCCCCAACGGTTTAATGAAATGAAGTAATCATCTGCGAGAGCCGGAGTCGTGACTGCCTTAAGCCAGGCCAAAGCATGGCTACCGAAATTAGACCTGGCTGACATCTCTATCGGCTATCCAAGCCTCAAGGAGGACGGCACTCCATTTGAACAGAAGGACTTTGCTGCTTACGTGAAGGAGATATGTCCGCTGGCCAGCCTTATTGCCAATGAGACAGACCTCACCAAGTATCATCCGGCTTACGACGTGGGAAATCAGAAGATGCCAACACCGTCTTATAAAGTGACAGGCCTGATCCCCCCAATCCGTAAGCATACCTTTGCCCCTGAAGTTGACCCGTCCAAGATAATTGATGATGAAGCTGAGTTCAAAGCTTTGAGTGGCATTGACTAGTCGTCATCAACCTTTCAGGACGTAGAATAGAACAAAGAAGCGGAGAGGGTTGACCCGTAAGCATCAGGCCAGCAAGAAGATTGATCCGCTGGGCGGTTCATATTTATGGCCTTCTGACAAAAAACAGTGAAGCATTTGGACTCTAGAAGTCATGTAACAGGGTAGCAACAACTGTACTCTGTCGTGCCATCGTGCACGTTTTGCGTTGTGCTCTATATTGTTAAACCGCCACCTGAGACTTATGATTTTTGAGTGGTGTAGAAAAATTTGAACTTTATCCTGCACACAGGTAAATCAAAAGAGATCCCTTGGCGGTTTACCCCGGGGCGGGTCATAATATCTCGTATGCACCCAATGATGCTTAAACAATGATGGATAGGGTTTGTTGAACCTTAATTGAAACATAATAATGATATCATACCTGTGATATGTAATTGCACTGCCGGTTTAGGATACCTGTGCAGTAAGGGTGAGCACCCTAAAGCTTTTTAAAAGTAAGTCCAAGTGCTGGATATCATCATGTATAGGCGGCTTGTCGCCTCTTGTGTTAAGCCGGGCAATTAAAACCACGGTAAGCTTCAAATATGAGCTTATGAAAGTAACGGTTGTATGACCAAAATTACTTTTAAATCAAAAGGCAAGATAGTATCAAGAAGAACCGGAAAAAACTTCAAGAAATCAAGCCAAATATCAAAAAGCGAGGCTATGGTTCGAATACGACCAGGAAGCCGGACCAAAAAGGGTTAGTAGTTATGATTCAAATATGATCAGGAAGCCCCCTAATTGTTTTTGGCATTGCGCCGATCAAAGGGGTACCGACAACTATGATTTGAATACGATCAGGAAGCCCCCCACTGACCTTGAAGTGTTTGGCATTGCGCCGATCAAGAGGGTACCGACGGCTATGTTCTCTTTGGTGAATACACCTATGTTTGAACAGGAAGCCCCCAAGTGACCTTGAAGTGTTGGCATTGCGCCGATCAAGAGGGTACCGACAGCTATGTTCTCTTTGGTGAATACACCTATGTTTGAACAAGAAGCCCCCAAATGACCCTGAAGCTTTAACGACTTTGATTCGAATACGATCAGTAAGCCGGACCAAAAGTGTTAAGCTATGATTCAAATACGATCCAGCCCCCAAATGATCTAAGTGTTTATGGCTATGGTTCGAATACGACCAGGAAGCCGGCAAAAAGGGGTTAATAGCATGATTCAAATACGACCCGCCCCCAATTGGTCTTTGAAATTATGACGATGAAGACACATGTTTGTTGAAGATGAAACAACAGAGACCCTGCTTTATTATAATCATCAAAATATATACATCATCCAAAATATATACATCATAAGATCTAGTGGCTCAAGTGTAGTAAGGTCGAAGATGAGTGATATTCCATGGCCGGCGGGTCTCCTCCTCCGACTTACGTGAGTCTTTGTGCTCTCGAACATCGATAAGGTAGTATGACCCGTTGTTCAAATTCTTACTGACCACAAAGGGCCCTTCCCAAGGTGGGGATAACTTGTGCATGTCAGTTTGATCCTGGATGAGCCGGAGCACCAAATCACCTTCCTGAAAGGTTCTGGACTTAACCCGGTGGCTATGATAATGGCGCAGGTCTTGTTGATAAATCGTCGAATGGGCTGCTGCAAGATCGCGCTTCTCATCCAACAGGTCAAGTGCATCTTGACGTGCTTGTTCATTATCAGCTTCAACATAAGCCGCCACGCGAGGAGAGTCATGACGGATGTCACTAGGGAGAACCGCCTCTGCTCTGTAAACCATGAAGAAAGGCGTGTAACCCGTAGACCTCTTGGGGGTAGTATTGATACTCCATATCACATAAGGCAACTCCTCCATCCAACAACCCGGCGTCCGTTGCAAAGGAACCATAAGCCGGGGCTTGATGCCTCTCAAAATCTCTTGATTGGCTCTTTCAGCTGACCATTGGATTGAGGGTGAGCTACTGATGATACATCAAGATGAATATGCTCACATTGACAAAACTCTTTCATAGCATCTTTGGACAAGTTAGTGCCATTATCAGTTATGATACTGTGGGGAAAGCCAAAACGGAAAATCACCTTTTTAATGAATTGAACCGCCGTTGCCGCGTCACACTTACTGACCGGCTCTACTTCAACCCACTTTGTGAATTTGTCAACTGCCGCTAAGAGGTGTGTCTTTTTATCCTTGGACCTTTTAAAAGGCCCAACCATGTCAAGCCCCCGGACTACAAACGGTCAAGTAATTGGAATCATCCTCAATTCTTGAGCCGGTACATGAGCTCGTCGTGAAAATTTCTGGCAGCCATCACATTTACTGACTAGATCCTCTGCATCAGCGTGAGCCGTCAGCCAATAAAATCCATGGCAAAAAGCTTTGGCCACAAGGGACTTTGACCCGGCATGATGACCACAATCTCCTTCATGAATCTCATGAAGAATCTCTTGGCCCTCCTTAGGAGAGACACAACGCTGAAATGCCCTAGTGACACTGCGATGGTGTAACTCGCCATTGACAATTGTTATTGACTTAGACTGCCGGGTTATCTGCCTGGCCAAAGTTTCATCCTCAAGTAACTCGCCCCGGTCATATAAGCCAAATATGGTACAATCCAATCTGGGATAGAGTGAAGAGCCGCCACCAATTGTGCTTCCGGGTCAGGAACAACAAGATCTTCCTTTGTAGGCAACTTGGTAGAAGGGTTATGTAGAACATCCAAGAAAGTGTTAGGTGGCACCGGCTTATGCTGAGATCCCAACTGGCTTAAAGCATCAGCCGCCTCATTTTCCCTGCGATCAATGTGCTCCACTTGATAACCCTTGAAGTGCCCAGCAATAGCATCAACTTCGCGGCAATAAGCCGCCATGAGGGGATCCCTGGAATCCCATTTGCCTGAGACTTGTTGAGCCACCAAGTCTGAGTCGCCGAAACATCTCACCCGTCTTAAGTTCATCTCCTTATCCATCTGAAGACCATGGAGCAAGGCTTCGTACTCAGCTGCATTGTTAGTACAGGGGAACATCAACCTTAGAACATAACAAAACTTGTCACCTCGAAGGGAAGCTAAGACAACTCCAGCCCCCGAGCCCTCCAATTGCCTGGACCCATCAAAGTGAATAGTCCAATATGTGTTATCTGGCTTCTTTTCAAGCATCTACAACTCTGTCTAGTCGTCGATGAAATCCACCAGTGCTTGAGACTTGATAGCAGTGCGAGGCACATACTTCAAACCATGAGGCCCAAGTACAATGGCCCACTTGGCGACTCGTCCTGTGGCTTCTCTATTTTGAATAATATCTCCTAATGGAGCAGAACTGACCACAGTGATGGGGTGACCCAGAAAATACTGCTTAGGCTTCCGGCTGGCCATGAACACCCCATAAATGAGCTTCTGCCAATGTGGATATCTCTGCTTGGACTCAATAAGCACTTCATTGATGTAGTAAATCGGCCGTTGAACCGGATATTCCTTGCCAGCCTCCTTGCGCTCCACCACAATGGCCACACTGACAGCACGGGTGTTAGCAGCCACATATAACAATAATAGCTCCTTATCGATGGGAGCAGCAAGAACTGGCGGCTCGGTTAGCTGCCTCTTCAAGTCCTCAAACGCGTCGTTAGGAGCGTCACTCCAGACGAAGTTATCTGTTTTCTTCATCATCTGATACAGTGGTATAGCCTTCTCACCCAACCGGCTTATGAACCGGCTTAAACCAGCAATACGACCCGCCAGACGTTGAACATCATTGATACACGCTGGCTTAGCCAGGGAGGTGATGGCCTTGACCTTCTCCGGGTTAGCCTCAATGCCTCTGTTAGAAACCAGAAAACCCAAAAGTTTGCCTGCTGGCACACCAAAAATGCACTTGGCCGAGTTAAGCATCATCTTGTAGACCCGGAGATTATCAAAGGTTTCTTTCAAATCATCTATCAGAGTTCCCTTCTCTCTGGATTTCACCACAATATCGTCCACATAAGCATGAACATTGCGCCCACTCTGACTGTGAAGACAATTCTGCACACATCGGTGATAAGTCGCCTGAGCACTCTTGAGCCCAAAAGGCATAGACACATAGCAGAAGGCTCCAAAGGGAGTAATGAAAGTTGTCTTCTCCTGGTCCTTAACTGCCATCTTGATCTGATGATAACCAGAATAAGCATCCAAAAAGCTCAAACGCTCACAACCCGCCGTAGCATCAATGATTTGATCAATACGAGGGAGGGCAAAAGGATCAGCCGGACAAGCCTTGTTTAAGTCTGTGTGATCCACACACATGCGCCAAGTGCCATTCTTCTTAAGCACTAGCACCGGGTTAGCCAACCACTCTGGATGAAAAACTTCAACAATGAACCCGGCCGCTAAGAGCCGGGCCACCTCTTCACCAATGGCCTTACACCTCTCCTTGTTGAAACGTCGAAGGAATTGTTTGACCGGCTTAAATTTCGGATTAATATTGAGAGTGTGCTCAGCGAGTTCCCTCGGTACACCCGGCATGTCAGAAGGCTTCCATGCAAAGATGTCCCGGTTCTCATGGATGAACTCGATGAGCGTGCTTTCCTATTTCGGATCCAAATTAGCATTGATACTGAACTGCTTGGATGAGTCGCCAGGAACAAAATCAACTAGCGTGATGTCATCGGCCGACTTAAACTTCATCACCGGATCATGTTCTGTAGTTAGCTTTTTCAAAGACGTCATATCCGTCGGGTCAAGATTGTCCTTGTAAAACTTCAATTCCTCTGTTGCACAGACAGACTCAGCATAAGCAGCATCGCCTTCCTCACATTCCAGGGCTATCTTCTGACTCCCATGCACTGTGATGGTTCCTTTATAACCCGGCATCTTGAGCTGCAGATAAACATAACACGGCCGTGCCATGAACTTGGCATAAGCCGGCCATCCAAACAGAGCATGCTATGGGCTTCTGATTTTGACCACTTCAAAAGTTAACTTTTCAGCCCTGGAATCATGCCATCCCCAAAGGCCACCTCCAGCTCAATCTTGCCCACTGGGTACGCTGACTTACCAGGCACCACTCCATGGAAAACAGTGTTGGATGTCTTAAGATTTTTATCAGTTAACCCCATGCGATGAAAAGTCTCATAATAAACGATGTTGATGCTACTGCCTCCATCCATGAGTACCTTAGTGAATTTGTATCCACCAACTTGAGGCGCCACCACCAAGGCCAGGTGACCCGAATTGTCAACCCGAGGAGGGTGATCCGCTCTACTCCACATAATGGGATGCTCGGACCATCGCAAATAATGAGGAACCGCTGGCTGAACGGTGTTCATGGTCCGCTTATGGAGCTACTGGTCCTGCTTGCATAAACTCGTGGTGAAAACATGATACTGCCCACTATTCAGCTGCTTTGGATTACTCTGATATTCGGATTGCTGCTGCTGACCTCCCTGACCAGATTGCTGATTGTAACCACCTTGATTAAAACCTTCCTAATTACCTTGGGGGCCCTGGAAGTTGGAATTAGAACCGCCACCTCCATAACCCGGGCCTTAGAAACCGCTGCCGCCAGAGCCGTCGCCCGGCCCATGATTGTTGTCAAACGAGTTAGAATTTTTGAAAGCCCTCATAATTGTACAATCTTTCCAAAGGTGAGTAGTTGGCTTCTCTCGCAAGCCATGCTTTGGACAGGGCTCATTTAGCAATTGTTCAAGAGTAGGACCTGATCCGCCGGCCCGAGGAGGCGGCCTCCCCTTATGACATTGATTATTGCCATGTGCATCGGTGTTAGCCACAAACTCCAAGCTACCATCTGCCTTGCATTACCGTTGTCCCCCTGATTTGTCGGGTTAGGCTGCTGACCCTTGGTGTTGCCGTTCTTTTTTCCCTTCCCTGTCTTCTCATCATCAGACTCGGGGTCCTTGGTACTATCAGAGTCGGCATATTTGATTAGAGCCGCCATCAACTGGCCAATATCATTACAATCGCGCTTGAGCCGCCCCAGCTTCTGTTTCAGAGGCAAAAAACGGAAATTTTCTCCAACATTAAGACCACAGAGCCGGCATTCATGTTATCAGATGAATGTATGATAGCTTTGACCTGGCGCACCCAATGGGTCGTTGATTCACCCTCCTCTTGCTTGCAAGTAGCCAAGTCCACAATCGACATGGGTTGCTTGCATGTGTCCTTGAAGTTCTGAATAAACAGGGCCTTTAACTCCGCACATGAACCAATGGAATTAGCCGGCAACCCCTTTAACCAAGTACAGACCGTTCCATCCAGCATCATGGTGAAGTACTTGGCACACACAGCGTCACTGACTTCCAATAACTCCATGGCCATCTCATAACTTTCAATCCATGCCTCAGGGGGTAAGTCGGATGTGTAATTAGGCACCTTTCGAGGTCCTTTGAAATCCTTGGGCAAACGCTCATTACGCAGAGCCGGCACCAAACAGGGTACACCTGTAGATCTAGAAGTCACACATGCCTCAGTTGAAGTCGTTGGATAAACCGAAAGGGGCTGGTGAGCCACCTGCTGAGCCGCCTGCTCGGCTTCTTGACGCACTCTCTCCTGATCAACCAAGTTAAGAGCTCCATCACGCGCCGGGTCGTGCCCACACGGCTGCACACGATGCTGGGCGTTGCTTGACACAGCCGGTGAGTCCATGTGCCTGCTATAACTCCGGCTTGGGCGAGGGGTGCTACCTCTTGAGCACTGCGTTGGTTTTCCTTGAAGAGGAAAGGGTGATGCAGCAAAGTAGCATAAGTATTTCCCTCAGTTTTTGAGAACCAAGGTATCAATCCAGTAGGAGGCTCCTCAAAAGTCCCACGCACCTACACAAACAAACAAGAACCTCGCAACCAACGCAATAAAAGGTTGTCAATCCCTTCACGGTAAATTGCAAAAGTGAGATCTGATAGAGATAATATGATAAGATAAATATTTTTGGTATTTTTATGATATAGATTGGAAATTAAAAGATGCAAATAAAAGATAGACGAAAACTTATATGATAAAAGATAGACCCGGGGGCCATAGGTTTCGCTAGTGGCTTCTCTCAAGATAGCATAAGTATTACGGTGGGTGAACAAATTACTGTCGAGCAATTGATAGAAAAGTGCATAGTTATGAGATTATCTAGGCATGATCATGTATATAGGCATCACGACCATGACAAGTAGATCGAAATGATTCTTCATCTTCTACTATTACTCCACACATCGAGCAACTCCTGCCTGCATCTAGAGTATTAAGTTCATGAAGAACAGAGTAACGCATTAAGAAAGATGACATGATGTAGAGGGATAAACTCATGCAATATGATATAAACCCCATATTTTTATCCTTGATGGCAACAATACAATACGTGCCTTGCTGCCCTTGCTGTCACTGGGAAAGGACACCGCAAGATTGAACCCAAAGCTAAGCACTTCTCCCATTGCAAGAAAGATCAATATAGTAGGCCAAACCAAACTGATAATTCGAAGAGACTTGCAAAGATAACTTAATTGCACATAAAAGAATTCAGAGGAGATTCAAATATTTCTCATAGATAAACTTGATCATAAACCCACAATTCATCGGATCTTGACAAACACACCGCAAAAGGAGTTACATCGAATAGATCTCCAAGAAGATTGAGGAGAACTTTGTATTGAGATTCAAAGAGAGAGAAGAAGCCATCAAGCTAATAACTATGGACCCGAAGGTCTGTGGTAAACTACTCACAACTCATCATAGAGGCCTTGGAGATGATGTAGAGACCCTCCATGGTCGATTTCCCCTCCGACGGAGCACCGGCGAAGGATTCAAGATGGGATCATGCGGATATAGAAGGTTGCGGCGGTGGAATTAGGTTTTCGTGGTGCTCCTCGATGGTTTCAGGGTATGGGAGTATATATAGGAGGAAGAAGTAGGTCAGTTGACGCTCGAGGGGACCACGAGGGTGGGGGCGCGCCCACCCCCAGGGGGCAGGCTGGGCACCCTCGTGGCCGCCTCGTTTGTTGCTTGACGTCCACTCCAAGTCTCCTGGTTGGCATTTGTTCCAAAAAGATCGCTGCCAAATTTTTCATCTCGTTTGGACTCCGTTTGATATTCCTTTTCTTCGAAACACCGAAATAGGCAAAAAAACAGCAATTCGGGCTGGGCCTCCGGTTAGTAGGTTAGTCCCAAAAATGATATAAAAGTGTAGAGTAAAGCCCATAAACATCCAAAACGGGTAATATAATAGCATGGAACAATCAATAATTATAGATACTCAGAGACGTATCAAGCATCCCCAAACTTAATTCCTGCTCGTCCTCGAGTAGGTAAATGATAAAAACAGAATTTTTGATGTGGAATGATACCTAGCATATTTCTCAATGTAATTTTCTTTATTGTGGCATGAATGTTTAGATCCAAATGATTCAAAATAAAAGTTCATATTGACATGATAAACAATAATACTTCAAGCATACTAGCAAAGCAATCATGTACATGGCTGAAGAAAGTTATCCCTACAAAATCATATAGTCTGGCTGTTGCTCTATCTTCATCACATAAAGTATTTAATCATGCACAACCCCGATGACAAGCCAAGCAGTTGTTTCATACTTTAGTATTCTAAAACTTTTTCAACTTTCACATAATACATGAGCCTGAGCCATGGACATAGCTCTATATGTGGAATAGAATGGTGGTTGTGGAGAAGACAAAAAAGGAGAAGATAGTCTCACATCAACTAGGCGTACCAATGGGCTATGGAGATGCCCATTAATAGATATCAATGTGAGTGAGTAGCGATTGCCCTGCAACGGATGCACTAGAGCTATAAATGTATGAAAGCTCAACAAAAGAAACTAAGTGGGTGTGCATCCAACTTGCTTGCTCACGAAGACCTAGGGCATTTTGAGGAAGCCCATCATTAGAATATACAAGCCAAGTTCTATAATGAAAAATTCCCACTAGTATATGGAAGTGACAACACAGGAGACTCTCTATCATGAAGATCATGGTGCTACTTTGAAGCACAAGTGTGGTAAAAAGGATAGTAGCATTGTCCCTTCTCTCTATTTCTCTCATTTTTTTATTTGGCCTTTCTCTTTTTTTGGCCTTTCTCTTTTTTTCTTTTTTTTGTAAAGTCCGAAGTCTCATCCCGACTTGTGGGGGAATCATAGTCTCCATCATCCTTTCCTCACTTGGGACAATGCTCTAATAATGAAGATCATCACACTTTTGTTTACTTACAACTCATGATTACAACTCGATACTTAGAACAAAATATGACTCTATATGAATGCCTCCAGCGGTGTACTGGGATATGCAATGAATCAAGAGCGACATGTATGGAATTATGAAGGTGGCTTTGCCACAAATACGATGTCAACTACATGATCATACAAAGAGCAATATGACAATGATGGTTCGTGTCATAATAAACGGAACGGTGGAAAGTTGCATGGCAATATATCTCGGAATGGCTATGGAAATGCCATAATAGGTAGGCATGGTGGATGTTTTGAGGAAGGTATATGGTGGGTGTATGGTACCGACGAAAGTTGTGCGACACAAGAGAGGCTAGCAATGGTGGAAGGGTGAGAGTGCGTATAATCCATGGACTCAACATTAGTCATAAAGAACTCATATACTTATTGCAAAAATCTACAAGCCATTGAAAAAAAGTACTACACGCATGCTCCTAGGGGGATAGATTGGTAGGAAAAGACCATCGCTCATCCCCGACCGCCACTCATAAGGAAGACAATCAATAAATAAATTATGCTCCAACTTTATCACAAAGCGGTTCACCATACGTGCATGCTATGGGAATCACAAAGTTCAACACAAGTATTCTTTAAATTCACAATTACCCAACTAGCATGACTCTAATATTACCATCCTCATATCTCAAAACAATTATCAAGCATCAAATTGATCATAGCATCCGATTCACTTCCTATGATAGTTTTTATTATACCCAACTTGGATGCCCATCATTCTAGGACCAAATTTATAACCATGGGAAATACCATGCTGTTCTAAAAGACTCTCAAAATAATATAAGTGAAGCATGAGAGATAAAAAATTTCTTCAAAATAAAGCCACCGTCATGCTCTAGAAAATATAAGTGAAGCACATAGAGCAAAACTATCCAGCTCAAAAGATATAAGTGAAGCACATAGAGTACTCTAATAAATTCTAAATCATGTGGGTCTCCCAAAAGGTGTGTACAGCAAGGATGATTGTTGTAATCTAAAAATCAAATACTAATATCATACAAGACGCTCCAAGCAAAACACATATCATGTGGCGAATAAAAATATAGCTCCAAGTAAAGTTACCGATAGACGAAGACGAAGACGAAAGAGGGGATGCCTTCCGGGGCATCCCCAAGCTTAGGATTTTGGTTATCCTTGGATATCTTGGGGTTCCATGGGCATCCCAAAGCTTAGGCTCTTGCCACTCCTTATTCCGTAGTCCATCAAATCTTTACCCAAAACTTGAAAACTTCACAGCACAAAACTCAACACGAAATCTCATAAGCTCCGTTAGTGCAAGAAAGAAAACCACCACATAAGGTACTGTAATGAACTCATTCTTTATTTATATTGGTGTTAAACCTACTGTATTCCAACTTCTCTATGGTTCATACCCCCTGATACTAGCCATAGATGCATCAAAATAAGCAAACAACACACAAAAAACAGAATCTGTCAAAAACAGAAACGTTTGTAGAAATCTGTAACTTTCGAATACTTCTGGAACTCTAAAAATCCTACCAAAATAGTAAGTCATGGTAAACTTGTCTATTGATCTACAGAAAAAAGAATCAATGCAAAAGCACGTTTCTGTGAATTACTAAAATTATTTGCGTGCACCTAAAGGTTTCTGTTTTTCAGCAGAATCAAATTAACTATCACCGTAGGTTATCCTATAGGTTCTACTTGGCACAAACACTAATTAAAACATAAAAACACATCTAAACAGAAGCTAGATGAAAATTTTATTACTTAACAGAATCAAAAAGTAAGAAACAAAAATAAAATTGGGTTGCCTCCAAACAAACGCTATTGTTTAATGCCCCTAGCTAGGCATAAAAGCGAGAGTAGATCTAAATAGTGCCATCTTTGGCATTCAAATCATAAGTAGCTCACATGATAGATTCATAAGGTAATTTAAATTTCTTTCTTGGAAAGTGTTCCATGCCTTTCCTTAATGGAAATTGGAATTTAATATTCCCTTCCTTCGTATCAATAATTGCACGAATCGTTATAAGGAAAGGTCTACCAAGAATAATAGGACATGAAAGATTGCAATCTATATCAAGAACGGTAAAATCTACGGGCACATAATTCCTATTTGCAACAATAAGAACATCACTGATCCGTCCCATAGGTTTCTTAATGGTGGAATCCGCAAGATGCAAATTTAAAGAGCAATCATTAAAATCATGGAAACCTAGAATATCCCATAAAGTTTTCGGAATCGTGGAAACACTGCACCCAAATCACACAAAGCATAACACTCATGATCTTTAATTTTAATCTTTATAGTAGGTTCCCAATCATCATAAAGTTTTCTAGGTATAGAAACTTCCAAATTAAGTTTTTCCTCATAAGATTGCATCAAGACATCTACAATATGTTTGGTAAAAGCTTTATTTTGACAATAAGCATGAGGAGAATTCAACACGGATTGCAACAAGGAAATACATTCTATTAAAGAACAATTATCATAATTAAATTCCTTGAAATCCATAGTAGTGGGTTCAATGCTATTTAAAGTCTTGACCTCTCCAATCCCACTTTTACCAAATTTAGCATCAAGATCTAAAAACTCCGAATTATTGGGACGCCTTTTAACTGAAGTTGACTCATCTCCAGTCCCATCATTATCAATATTCATATTGCCAAACAAGGATTTAATAGGGGATACATCAATAACTTTTAGATCTTCATCATTATTTTCATGGAGACTAGAAGAACACGCTTTTATA
Source organism: Triticum dicoccoides (assembly GCF_002162155.2). NCBI lineage: Eukaryota > Viridiplantae > Streptophyta > Magnoliopsida > Poales > Poaceae > Triticum > Triticum dicoccoides. Next base: position 725,360,586 of record NC_041385.1, read on the forward strand.
AAGTAATCTTTCTTAGCACGCAATCTAGCGGTTCTTTCTTTGCACTCATCAATGGAAATTCTCATGGCTTTGAGAGACTCATTGATATCATGCTTAGGTGGAGTGGATATAAGTTTCAAAGATTCAACATCAAGCGAAAGCCTATCAACGTTCCTAGCCAAATAATCAACTTTAAGCAATTTTTCTTCAAGCGAAGCATTAAAATTCTTTTGAGAGATCATAAATTCTTTAACACTATTCTCAAAATCAGAGGGGCATCTAATTAAAATTTCCATAAGAGTTGTTGTAGGAATTACCATAATTATTAGAGGAATTACTAGGGAATGGTCTAGGATTAAAGTTTCCTCTATAAGCATTGTTACCAAAATTATTCCTACCAACAAAATTCACATCCATAGATTCATTATTATTCTTAGTCAAAGTAGACAAAGTCATATCATTAGGATCAATAGGAGCACTCTTAGTAGCAAACAATTTCATAAGTTCATCCATCTTTCCACTCAAAACATTAATTGCTTCTATAGTATGCACTTTTTTACTAGTAGATCTTTCGGTGTGCCATTGAAAATAATTAGCCATAATGTTATCAAGGAGTTTAGTAGCTTCTCCTAAGGCGATTTCCATAAAAGTGCCTCCCGCAGCCGAATCTAAAAGATTTCTAGAAGCAAAATTCAATCCGACATAAAAATTTTGTATGATCATCCATAAGCTCAAACCATGAGTAGGGCAATTGTGAATCATCAATTTCATTCTTTCCCTAGATTGGGCAACATGCTCATGATCAAGTTGTTTAAAATTCATAATATCATTCCTAAGAGAGATGACCTTAGCGGGAGGAAAATACTTAGAGATAAAAGCATATTTGCACTTATTCCATGAATCAATACTATTCTTAGGCAAAGACGAAAACCAAGTTTTAGCACGACCTCTAAGTGATAACGGAAATAACTTCAATTTAACAATATCATTATTTATATCTTTCTTATTTTGCATATCACACAAATCAAAAAAGTTGTTTAGATGAGTAGCGGCATCTTCACTAGGAAGGCCGGAGAATTGATCTTTCATAACAAGATTCAACAAAGCAGCATTTATTTCACAAGATTCAACATTATTAAGAGGAGCAATCGAAGTGCTAAGGAAATCATTATTATTGGTATTGGAAAAGTCACACAATTTGATATTATCTTGCGCCATCGTGACAAGCAATCCAACACACAAGCAAACAAAAAGGCAAGCAAAAGAGAGAGGAGAGATTGGGAAAGAGAGGGCGAATAAAACGGCAAGGGTGAAGTGGGGGAGAGGAAAATGAGAGGCAAATGTCAAATAATGTAATGCGAGGGAGATGAGTTTGTGATGGGTACTTGGTATGTCTTGACTTGAGCGAAGACCTCCCCGGCAACGACGCCAAAAATCCTTCTTGCTACCTCTTGAGCATTGCATTGGTTTTCCTTGAAGAGGAAAGGGTGATGCAGCAAAGTAGCGTAAGTATTTCCCTCAGTTTTTGAGAACCAAGGTATCAATCTAGTAGGAGGCTCCTCAAAAGTCCCACGCACCTACACAAACAAACAAGAACCTCGCAACCAACGCAATAAAGGGGTTGTCAATCCCTTCATGGTAAATTGCAAAAGTCAGATCTAATAGAGATAATATGATAAGATAAATATTTTTGGTATTTTTATGATATAGATTGGAAAGTAAAGGATGCAAATAGAAGATAGATGAAAACTTATAAGATAAAAGATAGACCCGGGGGCCATAGGTTTCACTATTGGCTTCTCTCAAGATAGCATAAGTATTACGGTGGGTGAACAAATTATTGTCGAGCAATTGATAGAAAAGCACATAGTTATGAGATTATCTAGGCATGATCATGTACATAGGCATCACGTCCGTGACAAGTAGATCGAAACGATTCTGCATCTACTACTATTACTCCACACATCGACCGACTCCTGCCTGCATCTAGAGTTTTAAGTTCATGAAGAACAGAGTAACGCATTAAGAAAGATGACATGATGTAGAGGGATAAACTCATGCAATATGATATAAACCCCATCTTTTTATCCTTGATGGCAACAATACAATACGTGCCTTGCTGCCCCGCTGTCACTGGGAAAGGACACCGCAAGATTGAACCCAAAGCTAAGCACTTCTCCCATTGCAAGAAAGATCAATCTAGTAGGCCAAACCAAACTGATAATTTGGAGAGACTTGCAAATATAACTTAATCACACATAATAGAATTCAGAGGAGATTCAAATATTTCTCATAGATAAACTTGATCATAAACCCACAATTCATCGGATCTCGACAAAACACACCACAAAAAGAGTTACATCGAATAGATCCCCAAGAAGATCGAGGAGAACTTTGTATTGAGATTCAAAGAGAGAGAAGAAGCCATCAAGCTAATAACTATGGACCCGAAGGTCTGTGGTAAACTACTCACAACTCATCGGAGAGGCCTTGGAGATGATGTAGAGTCCCTCCATGGTCGATTCCCCCTCCGGCGGAGCGCCGACAAAGGCTCCAAGATGGGATCTCACGGATACAAAAGGTTGCGGCGGTGGAATTAGGTTTTCATGGTGCTCCTCGATGGTTTCAGGGTACGGGAGTATATATAGGAGGAAGAAGTAAGTCGGATGTGTAATTAGGCACCTTTCGAGGTCCTTTGAAATCCTTGGGCAAACGCTCATTACGCAGAGCCGGCACCAAACAGGGTACACCTGTAGATCTAGAAGTCACACATGCCTCAGTTGAAGTCGTTGGATAAACCGAAAGGGGCTGGTGAGCCACCTGCTGAGCCGCCTGCTCGGCTTCTTGACGCACTCTCTCCTGATCAACCAAGTTAAGAGCTCCATCACGCGCCGGGTCGTGCCCACACGGCTGCACATGATGCTGGGCGTTGCTTGACACAGCCGGTGAGTCCATGTGCCTGCTATAACTCCGGCTTGGGCGAGGGGTGCTACCTCTTGAGCACTGCGTTGGTTTTCCTTGAAGAGGAAAGGGTGATGCAGCAAAGTAGCATAAGTATTTCCCTCAGTTTTTGAGAACCAAGGTATCAATCCAGTAGGAGGCTCCTCAAAAGTCCCACGCACCTACACAAACAAACAAGAACCTCGCAACCAACGCAATAAAAGGTTGTCAATCCCTTCACGGTAAATTGCAAAAGTGAGATCTGATAGAGATAATATGATAAGATAAATATTTTTGGTATTTTTATGATATAGATTGGAAATTAAAAGATGCAAATAAAAGATAGACGAAAACTTATATGATAAAAGATAGACCCGGGGGCCATAGGTTTCGCTAGTGGCTTCTCTCAAGATAGCATAAGTATTACGGTGGGTGAACAAATTACTGTCGAGCAATTGATAGAAAAGTGCATAGTTATGAGATTATCTAGGCATGATCATGTATATAGGCATCACGACCATGACAAGTAGATCGAAATGATTCTTCATCTTCTACTATTACTCCACACATCGAGCAACTCCTGCCTGCATCTAGAGTATTAAGTTCATGAAGAACAGAGTAACGCATTAAGAAAGATGACATGATGTAGAGGGATAAACTCATGCAATATGATATAAACCCCATATTTTTATCCTTGATGGCAACAATACAATACGTGCCTTG
>NC_041385.1:725364591-725377436 GCF_002162155.2 Triticum dicoccoides
CTTAATTCCTGCTCGTCCTCGAGTAGGTAAATGATAAAAACAGAATTTTTGATGTGGAATGATACCTAGCATATTTCTCAATGTAATTTTCTTTATTGTGGCATGAATGTTTAGATCCAAATGATTCAAAATAAAAGTTCATATTGACATGATAAACAATAATACTTCAAGCATACTAGCAAAGCAATCATGTACATGGCTGAAGAAAGTTATCCCTACAAAATCATATAGTCTGGCTGTTGCTCTATCTTCATCACATAAAGTATTTAATCATGCACAACCCCGATGACAAGCCAAGCAGTTGTTTCATACTTTAGTATTCTAAAACTTTTTCAACTTTCACATAATACATGAGCCTGAGCCATGGACATAGCTCTATATGTGGAATAGAATGGTGGTTGTGGAGAAGACAAAAAAGGAGAAGATAGTCTCACATCAACTAGGCGTACCAATGGGCTATGGAGATGCCCATTAATAGATATCAATGTGAGTGAGTAGCGATTGCCCTGCAACGGATGCACTAGAGCTATAAATGTATGAAAGCTCAACAAAAGAAACTAAGTGGGTGTGCATCCAACTTGCTTGCTCACGAAGACCTAGGGCATTTTGAGGAAGCCCATCATTAGAATATACAAGCCAAGTTCTATAATGAAAAATTCCCACTAGTATATGGAAGTGACAACACAGGAGACTCTCTATCATGAAGATCATGGTGCTACTTTGAAGCACAAGTGTGGTAAAAAGGATAGTAGCATTGTCCCTTCTCTCTATTTCTCTCATTTTTTTATTTGGCCTTTCTCTTTTTTTGGCCTTTCTCTTTTTTTCTTTTTTTTGTAAAGTCCGAAGTCTCATCCCGACTTGTGGGGGAATCATAGTCTCCATCATCCTTTCCTCACTTGGGACAATGCTCTAATAATGAAGATCATCACACTTTTGTTTACTTACAACTCATGATTACAACTCGATACTTAGAACAAAATATGACTCTATATGAATGCCTCCAGCGGTGTACTGGGATATGCAATGAATCAAGAGCGACATGTATGGAATTATGAAGGTGGCTTTGCCACAAATACGATGTCAACTACATGATCATACAAAGAGCAATATGACAATGATGGTTCGTGTCATAATAAACGGAACGGTGGAAAGTTGCATGGCAATATATCTCGGAATGGCTATGGAAATGCCATAATAGGTAGGCATGGTGGATGTTTTGAGGAAGGTATATGGTGGGTGTATGGTACCGACGAAAGTTGTGCGACACAAGAGAGGCTAGCAATGGTGGAAGGGTGAGAGTGCGTATAATCCATGGACTCAACATTAGTCATAAAGAACTCATATACTTATTGCAAAAATCTACAAGCCATTGAAAAAAAGTACTACACGCATGCTCCTAGGGGGATAGATTGGTAGGAAAAGACCATCGCTCATCCCCGACCGCCACTCATAAGGAAGACAATCAATAAATAAATTATGCTCCAACTTTATCACAAAGCGGTTCACCATACGTGCATGCTATGGGAATCACAAAGTTCAACACAAGTATTCTTTAAATTCACAATTACCCAACTAGCATGACTCTAATATTACCATCCTCATATCTCAAAACAATTATCAAGCATCAAATTGATCATAGCATCCGATTCACTTCCTATGATAGTTTTTATTATACCCAACTTGGATGCCCATCATTCTAGGACCAAATTTATAACCATGGGAAATACCATGCTGTTCTAAAAGACTCTCAAAATAATATAAGTGAAGCATGAGAGATAAAAAATTTCTTCAAAATAAAGCCACCGTCATGCTCTAGAAAATATAAGTGAAGCACATAGAGCAAAACTATCCAGCTCAAAAGATATAAGTGAAGCACATAGAGTACTCTAATAAATTCTAAATCATGTGGGTCTCCCAAAAGGTGTGTACAGCAAGGATGATTGTTGTAATCTAAAAATCAAATACTAATATCATACAAGACGCTCCAAGCAAAACACATATCATGTGGCGAATAAAAATATAGCTCCAAGTAAAGTTACCGATAGACGAAGACGAAGACGAAAGAGGGGATGCCTTCCGGGGCATCCCCAAGCTTAGGATTTTGGTTATCCTTGGATATCTTGGGGTTCCATGGGCATCCCAAAGCTTAGGCTCTTGCCACTCCTTATTCCGTAGTCCATCAAATCTTTACCCAAAACTTGAAAACTTCACAGCACAAAACTCAACACGAAATCTCATAAGCTCCGTTAGTGCAAGAAAGAAAACCACCACATAAGGTACTGTAATGAACTCATTCTTTATTTATATTGGTGTTAAACCTACTGTATTCCAACTTCTCTATGGTTCATACCCCCTGATACTAGCCATAGATGCATCAAAATAAGCAAACAACACACAAAAAACAGAATCTGTCAAAAACAGAAACGTTTGTAGAAATCTGTAACTTTCGAATACTTCTGGAACTCTAAAAATCCTACCAAAATAGTAAGTCATGGTAAACTTGTCTATTGATCTACAGAAAAAAGAATCAATGCAAAAGCACGTTTCTGTGAATTACTAAAATTATTTGCGTGCACCTAAAGGTTTCTGTTTTTCAGCAGAATCAAATTAACTATCACCGTAGGTTATCCTATAGGTTCTACTTGGCACAAACACTAATTAAAACATAAAAACACATCTAAACAGAAGCTAGATGAAAATTTTATTACTTAACAGAATCAAAAAGTAAGAAACAAAAATAAAATTGGGTTGCCTCCAAACAAACGCTATTGTTTAATGCCCCTAGCTAGGCATAAAAGCGAGAGTAGATCTAAATAGTGCCATCTTTGGCATTCAAATCATAAGTAGCTCACATGATAGATTCATAAGGTAATTTAAATTTCTTTCTTGGAAAGTGTTCCATGCCTTTCCTTAATGGAAATTGGAATTTAATATTCCCTTCCTTCGTATCAATAATTGCACGAATCGTTATAAGGAAAGGTCTACCAAGAATAATAGGACATGAAAGATTGCAATCTATATCAAGAACGATAAAATCTACGGGCACATAATTCCTATTTGCAACAATAAGAACATCACTGATCCGTCCCATAGGTTTCTTAATGGTGGAATCCGCAAGATGCAAATTTAAAGAGCAATCATTAAAATCATGGAAACCTAGAATATCCCATAAAGTTTTCGGAATCGTGGAAACACTGCACCCAAATCACACAAAGCATAACACTCATGATCTTTAATTTTAATCTTTATAGTAGGTTCCCAATCATCATAAAGTTTTCTAGGTATAGAAACTTCCAAATTAAGTTTTTCCTCATAAGATTGCATCAAGACATCTACAATATGTTTGGTAAAAGCTTTATTTTGACAATAAGCATGAGGAGAATTCAACACGGATTGCAACAAGGAAATACATTCTATTAAAGAACAATTATCATAATTAAATTCCTTGAAATCCATAGTAGTGGGTTCAATGCTATTTAAAGTCTTGACCTCTCCAATCCCACTTTTACCAAATTTAGCATCAAGATCTAAAAACTCCAAATTATTGGGACGCCTTTTAACTGAAGTTGACTCATCTCCAGTCCCATCATTATCAATATTCATATTGCCAAACAAGGATTTAATAGGGGATACATCAATAACTTTTAGATCTTCATCATTATTTTCATGGAGACTAGAAGAACACGCTTTTATAAAGTAATCTTTCTTAGCACGCAATCTAGCGGTTCTTTCTTTGCACTCATCAATGGAAATTCTCATGGCTTTGAGAGACTCATTGATATCATGCTTAGGTGGAGTGGATATAAGTTTCAAAGAATCAACATCAAGCGAAAGCCTATCAACGTTCCTAGCCAAATAATCAACTTTAAGCAATTTTTCTTCAAGCGAAGCATTAAAATTCTTTTGAGAGATCATAAATTCTTTAACACTATTCTCAAAATCAGAGGGGCATCTAATTAAAATTTCCATAAGAGTTGTTGTAGGAATTACCATAATTATTAGAGGAATTACTAGGGAATGGTCTAGGATTAAAGTTTCCTCTATAAGCATTGTTACCAAAATTATTCCTACCAACAAAATTCACATCCATAGATTCATTATTATTCTTAGTCAAAGTAGACAAAGTCATATCATTAGGATCAATAGGAGCACTCTTAGTAGCAAACAATTTCATAAGTTCATCCATCTTTCCACTCAAAACATTAATTGCTTCTATAGTATGCACTTTTTTACTAGTAGATCTTTCGGTGTGCCATTGAAAATAATTAGCCATAATGTTATCAAGGAGTTTAGTAGCTTCTCCTAAGGCGATTTCCATAAAAGTGCCTCCCGCAGCCGAATCTAAAAGATTTCTAGAAGCAAAATTCAATCCGACATAAAAATTTTGTATGATCATCCATAAGCTCAAACCATGAGTAGGGCAATTGTGAATCATCAATTTCATTCTTTCCCTAGATTGGGCAACATGCTCATGATCAAGTTGTTTAAAATTCATAATATCATTCCTAAGAGAGATGACCTTAGCGGGAGGAAAATACTTAGAGATAAAAGCATATTTGCACTTATTCCATGAATCAATACTATTCTTAGGCAAAGACGAAAACCAAGTTTTAGCACGACCTCTAAGTGATAACGGAAATAACTTCAATTTAACAATATCATTATTTGTATCTTTCTTCTTTTGCATATCACACAAATCAAAAAAGTTGTTTAGATGAGTAGCGGCATCTTCACTAGGAAGGCCGGAGAATTGATCTTTCATAACAAGATTCAACAAAGCAGCATTTATTTCACAAGATTCAACATTATTAAGAGGAGCAATCGAAGTGCTAAGGAAATCATTATTATTGGTATTGGAAAAGTCACACAATTTGATATTATCTTGCGCCATCGTGACAAGCAATCCAACACACAAGCAAACAAAAAGGCAAGCAAAAGAGAGAGGAGAGATTGGGAAAGAGAGGGCGAATAAAACGGCAAGGGTGAAGTGGGGGAGAGGAAAATGAGAGGCAAATGTCAAATAATGTAATGCGAGGGAGATGAGTTTGTGATGGGTACTTGGTATGTCTTGACTTGAGCGAAGACCTCCCCGGCAACGACGCCAAAAATCCTTCTTGCTACCTCTTGAGCATTGCATTGGTTTTCCTTGAAGAGGAAAGGGTGATGCAGCAAAGTAGCGTAAGTATTTCCCTCAGTTTTTGAGAACCAAGGTATCAATCTAGTAGGAGGCTCCTCAAAAGTCCCACGCACCTACACAAACAAACAAGAACCTCGCAACCAACGCAATAAAGGGGTTGTCAATCCCTTCATGGTAAATTGCAAAAGTCAGATCTAATAGAGATAATATGATAAGATAAATATTTTTGGTATTTTTATGATATAGATTGGAAAGTAAAAGATGCAAATAGAAGATAGATGAAAACTTATAAGATAAAAGATAGACCCGGGGGCCATAGGTTTCACTATTGGCTTCTCTCAAGATAGCATAAGTATTACGGTGGGTGAACAAATTATTGTCGAGCAATTGATAGAAAAGCACATAGTTATGAGATTATCTAGGCATGATCATGTACATAGGCATCACGTCCGTGACAAGTAGATCGAAACGATTCTGCATCTACTACTATTACTCCACACATCGACCGACTCCTGCCTGCATCTAGAGTTTTAAGTTCATGAAGAACAGAGTAACGCATTAAGAAAGATGACATGATGTAGAGGGATAAACTCATGCAATATGATATAAACCCCATCTTTTTATCCTTGATGGCAACAATACAATACGTGCCTTGCTGCCCCGCTGTCACTGGGAAAGGACACCGCAAGATTGAACCCAAAGCTAAGCACTTCTCCCATTGCAAGAAAGATCAATCTAGTAGGCCAAACCAAACTGATAATTTGGAGAGACTTGCAAATATAACTTAATCACACATAATAGAATTCAGAGGAGATTCAAATATTTCTCATAGATAAACTTGATCATAAACCCACAATTCATCGGATCTCGACAAACACACCACAAAAAGAGTTACATCGAATAGATCCCCAAGAAGATCGAGGAGAACTTTGTATTGAGATTCAAAGAGAGAGAAGAAGCCATCAAGCTAATAACTATGGACCCGAAGGTCTGTGGTAAACTACTCACAACTCATCGGAGAGGCCTTGGAGATGATGTAGAGTCCCTCCATGGTCGATTCCCCCTCCGGCGGAGCGCCGACAAAGGCTCCAAGATGGGATCTCACGGATACAAAAGGTTGCGGCGGTGGAATTAGGTTTTCGTGGTGCTCCTCGATGGTTTCAGGGTACGGGAGTATATATAGGAGGAAGAAGTAGGTCGGTTGATGCTCCTGGGGCCCACGAGGGTGGGGGCCACGCCCACCCCAAGGGGGCGCACCGGGCACCTTCGTGGCCGCCTCGTTTGTTGCTTGACGTCCACTCCGAGTCTCCTGGTTGGCATTTGTTCCAAAAAGATCGTTGATGAAGGTTTCATCCCGTTTGGACTCCGTTTGATATTCCTTTTCTTCGAAACACTAAAATAGGCAAAAAAAATAGCAATTCGGGTTGGGCCTCCGGTTAGTAGGTTAGTCCCAAATATGATATAAAAGTGTAGAGTAAAGCCCATAAACATCCAAAACGGGTAATATAATAGCGTGGAACAATCAAAAATTATAGATACGCCAGAGACGTATCAAGGGGTCGAATGAATCCTGTCTCGACTATAAGAATATGCCTCCTGCTGCGTCAATGATGTCTAAAGAAGTTCTCTAACCCTTCGTGTTTCAACCGCCGTTGGAGAGTCGCCATCCACCGGGAGAGCCGGCAATCGTGCCACCACAGCGATCATGTTCTCCAAAAGATTAGAATAATGACCCGGTGGTGTCGGTACATGCTGAGGTGGAGCAGTATTCAGACAAGGCGATTCTGTCACGCACGGTTGAACCGGCGTCCCAGCCCCGGGCACCGCAACCTAGTTTATCTCCGGCGGGTTACTAGGCCCTACACCTAGCGTGCGGAAGACGTTTCTAGGCTCATAAACCGTAGGCAGACGGGACTGGTGCCTTCTCCTCATGATCTCATTTGACACGTTCTGATCCATCGTAAGCTGGAAAGCCTCCGACTGAATTTGCTGGGCCTGAGCATCCAAAGCCGCCCGTTGTGCGGCTATCCTGACGTCCTCCACCGCCAGGTCTTCCTTGGCTAGCGCTATCTCATCACATAACTTTGCCACCTCCGCATCATGCTGAGCTTGATTCGCCGGACTGACCATAATAGAGTTGTCAACTTATCTAGTAAAGCCATCAAAACTTGAGCCCGCGGGCGTGCAGGGCGTCCTGCCCCGGCTGTCGTCACCGCTGCTGACCCGGAAGTCATTGTTGCCGCAGCCGTAGAGTTTTGCCTAGGTTGCGTGCCAGGCATGAAGATCCCGACTTTGTTTGGTGGCTCATAGGGGTCAGGAATACTGTTGCCATCGGAATAGCCCCCAAGCCCGCCATCTTGCAGTTGATACAACGAATCAGTCTCACCCGTGGACGACTCGCCATCAGAGTAGATGGTCGTCTCACCGCCAGACATAGATCCTTCATCAAATTCCGCTCCATGGATGCATCACACAAAGGCATGCTTCACAGCAAGCTGAGCTCGGGCGGGTCTTGCACGCTGAGCCGTCTCAATGATGTTGGTGCAGATGTCCGGCTCAGGGCCCGGCTCGCCAATCTTGCCGATGAAGATGTGAATTCCGCCGAAGGGGACCCGGTACCTGTACTCAATTGAGCCGGCCTCGGGGCCCCAGCCTGCATCGTTGATCTAGAGCTTGCCGTGACGACTCTTGCTCATCTGACCCATAGCGTATCCTTTGAGCCCTTCGAAGTTGCCCTTTAAGAACTCAAATCCACCATGCGCTGGCCCCACGGTGGGCGCCAACTATTGTGGAAAGGTCACGGCAGATGTCCTAGCAAAAGAACTTAGTCATGGAGCCATCGCAACTAGGAAGCTTAAAGGGGTTAAATGGGACAAAGGACACTGGAGTTTATACTAGTTTGGCCCCCTACGGTGAAGGTAAAGGCCTAATCCAGTTTGAGGTGGTATTGCTTATGTCTTGATTACCAGGGAGCGAATCCGCTTGACCTAGCTTTCGATCTCTGGTTTCTTGTCCTGAATTGTCGTCGGGTCGTCCCTTTATATATATAGGTCGACGCCCAGCGGCTCACAGAGTCCCGGACGGCTCATAAACAGTGTCCGGCTCGGTGACTATCTATTCATGCCTTACAACACAAGTCATACATATATGGCGGTTTACTATTATAGGCCTTAAGTTGCCTTTGGGCCTTGGGCCCTTAACTAAACCGCCACCTTTAAATATCTTCGTGGGCTTCATATGATGAATCGCCATAGGTATAACCCGGCCCCTCCTGGGCGGGTCATACCTAATAGTTATATCCCCAACATTAGGCCCCAGATTGATTTGAACTAGTTCATGTCAATCTTCAACACTTAGAAAAAATATTCTCCTCTTCATTTGTGCGAGAATTTATAACCCGCCATGATGTCATCTTCTGGACTTGTGATAACCCGCCATGACGTCACCTGCCATTAATTCACACTTTATCCAACATATCTCAATGGATCTTTATCTTAATGACCGCTCCAAAAATCGAGGCATCTGGGCAGCTGGATAACCATGTTTCGACCTCCTCGTTTTTCGCGCCCACTTATTAGCCTTTCCTTATAAATAGCCACGACCCATCTTCTTCTCATTCTCCCCCTTTTCCATCATCTTCTTCCTCTAGCGACCTTCTGCCGCTCGAGCTCCGCCGCCGCCGCGGAGCACCTTGTCCTCCTCAACCTTGGCCGCCGCATCAACCTGTGTCGGATTAGAGTACACCGGCGCCCCACCGCAGTCAAATCTACACCTGTAAGTGCTTCTCCTCCAGCGCGTCAGATCGCATTAGGGTTCCGACTGTTTGCTGTGTTCTTTGTGGTTTCTTCATAGTTCCTCCATCGTAGCATCTTTTGATCTAAAAACGGTATAGAACTTATGCGGTAGTTGTTTTTCCTTCACCTTCAATACCAGCGGACCCCCTTTCCTTGGAAAGAGATCTCATTAGAACTTACGAACTCCCCTGTGCTGGTTTTAGGTCTTGAATTATTTTCTTTTTCTGAACTGCCGCTGATCTGAAATAATACTTGCAATATGTGAAACCTGTTTGTACTGTACTTAGTAAAAACTATACTTTGATAGATCCACCTAGCCATGGCGGCTCATACCACCGACTTTAATTGCAATGCTCAATAGATAACATCAAACTGCTCATGGCGCCTTAGATAACCTGAGTAATTAGTCATACACCACTAGGCCCCTTCGTAAGCCACCATTCTAAATATGTGTTGTAATACCTTTTCCTCTGGCTTAAATTTGAACCGGCAAATTTGTTCTTTTCCTTTTAGGCTTCCTTCATCACAATGCCACCCAAAACAACCACTTCCTGTAATTGGGTTCGCTCCATCATCACGGAGAACACACTTGAAGATTTTGTGAAAACAGACTATCTGCCCAAAAAGGATGTCATGTCGTACCGCGCCCCTAAACCGACAGAAGAAAAACCTCAACCCAAAGAAGGGGAAATCATTGTCTTCACTGATCACATGAACCGGAGCTTTTCGCCGCCCGACTCTAAGTTCTTCAGGGTCATTCTGCACTTTTTCGACCTCCATCCTCAAGACATCGGACCCAACTCCGTGGGCAAACGGACAGTCGCAGCTTGCAAGAGTAGCATGCGCAACGAGCAGGTACATCACATCCCTGATTATATCTAATTCAACTGTTCAATTTCTGGCCAATAGTTAAACCTGACGGTGTTGTAAAACTGCTTGTATGTAGGGAATCTATGAGAAAATAAAACCAATTTCTGCTTATTTTATAACTCCCCCAATCAATACTATCGTGGAAAGGTCACGGCAGATGTCCTAGCAAAAGGACTTAGTCGTGGAACCATCGCAACTAGGAAGCTTAAAGGGGTTAAACTGGACAAAGGACACGGGAGTTTATACTGGTTCGGCCCCTTGCGGTGAAGGTAAAGGTCTAATCCAGTTTGAGGTGGTATTGCTTATGTCTCGATTACCAGGGAGCGAATCCGCTTGACCTAGCTTTCGATCTCTGGTTTCTTGTCCTGAATCGCCATCGGGTCGTCCCTTTATATACATAGGTCGACGCCCAGCGGCTCACGGAGTCCTGTACGGCTCATAAACAGTGTCCGGCTCGGTGACTATCTATTCATGCCTTACAACACAAGTCATACATATATGGCAGTTTACTCTTACAGGCCTTAAGTCGCCTTTGGACCTTGGGCCCTTAACTAAACCGCCACCTTTAAATATCTTCGTGGACTTCATATGATGAATCGCCATAGATATAACCCGGCCCCTCCTGGGCGGGTCATACCTAATAGTTATATCCCCAACAAATACTGAACTGACTGAATTTGATGTATCTAATCAAGTTTCCAGTGCAAACATGCAAGCTCATGTTGTTCTTGAGCCTGAAGTGTCTAATGAATAGACTGCTAATGTAGGATTTGATGCAAACATTTTACATGCTCCTGGTGATGAACATATAGTGTCTAATGAGGGATCTAATGCAAGCATTTTGCAAGCTCCCATTGAAGGATTTAGTGTCTAATGATGATCTGCTATGTTGAGAGAGACATAGAGATTTGCAGGCATTGATGACAAGCAAATTATAGTGCATTTTCATGGCTTGAGGAAACATCGAGGCCATCTACCAGAAAGTCCCCGTATCATGACAACGTAGCATAAATACTTTTCTAATATGTTGTTTGAAATTATTGGCATACTTTTACAGGATAGATATATTGATATGCAGTTTGCGCACTGGTTATAGGTGCAATTACACTTTGATATTTTCAGCCAGAGAATGAATAATTCAAGCAGGTACAGACCATGTTTGTAGTCCTTGTACACCATGTTGCATTTTGTGTTTTTTGGTGTTTGCATCATTTAATGTTTATAATCTAAACTACTTTGGATCATTAGCTGGTTTTTAAGGTGCATGTAGCTTCACATTTCTCAAGTTATGTTCATTTACGGAGTGCAAGTGCCTTCTTATTTTTAAGTTAAATGTTCGCCCCTGGTAACTTGAATTCGTGGATCCGCCACTGCACACAAATCATACATGCAGGCCAGTATGAATTAAATGAAATGCAGGGACTTACGCTAGCTTGTTGTACAGGCGCACTGCAGCTCTACTTGCGCTTGGGATGTTCCATGTACAAGTCCATGTTACCACTTGCTTGGATGTGCAGGCCTTGTGCTCCTTGCATCCTCCTCTGCATTTTTGACACGGCGAATGGTTGATAAAATAAGAGGAATTGACCCTGCTGTTGTACCGGAGGACAGATACTTACAAGGTTATACGGGTGTGCAGGATGTGTACCAGATCCCGTAGCACCGTCATGCTTTGCTAAAGATGGTTTTGCTTGTTTCAGATGATATCTCCAGAAGAAATAAGATTTAAAGTCAGAGTTGCATAGGCGTGTAAGCTAAGAGAGCAGTGAAAGGATATCCAAACATCATCGGAACAGTGCACAAGGGAGTGATGTGTGGATACCTAGTTCGGGCCGGCGTTTGGGCATGCTCGCCTGCTAGAGTGTGGGTCACTTCAGAGCCGTTGAGGGTGATGCGCTGGCATTGGCTGGCCGCGCATGGATGCAGATCTTGAGTGGCAGCAGAGCGCTATGATGCGATGGACAAGACCGTTGGTGAAGCCCCAACGGCCTCGGGGGGCAGAGGTGCAACGATGTGCTCGGTGAAGTAGCCCCGGTGAGGTGGGAGACAGCGTCGGTGAAGCACACTTGATGCGGTGGAAGTCCGTGTCTGTGAGGCACGACGATTGCGGTGGCCGACATTGTCGGTGGACCACCCGGTGCGGCGGACGAGGGCGCAGATGAGGTAGCTCCGGTGCAGTGGTAAAGCGCGACCGTCGTCTTCGTCATTGTCGTCCGGCATAGAGGTGGGGAAAGAGACGAGATGAGGAGCGATTCGAACTTTTCTTGGGTTGGCGGCGAATTAGGGATTTGAGCAATCTGGGCGTGGAAGGGGACGGTGGAGAAGGGATATTTTGCAGGGCTGGAATTGGGGCCGCCAGATATTTTAATCTGAAATGTGGAAGCGCGAACTTATTTTGTCATCATCCTTTTTTGAGGGGAGGGAGGGAGGGGGTGGGTGGCTGGGTGCTAAGCATCATCCGACATACGCGACCACCACGACACGACCATGGTCTGCCTGGTGCACCTACATTTGAGAATGCAAACGAATCTGCTTTCATTTGCAAACGAACCTGTATGTATTAACATGCCCGTGTTTTCCTTGCAAATAATTGGTCATTCGAAATGAGATACTATAAATTAATTAATGAGGAGTTATTTGGAAAAAAAATGAAACGGTATCCACAGTATCCACGCTAATGTGGATTAGAGTGTGTGTCACATAATTAGTTATTTTAATTAGAGTGTGTGTCACATAGCGGTCTCCAATTCTAACTTGGATTTCGCATTTCACTGTATCCATGCTACTTTTTTAATACAAATTCATATGTATATGATGAACACCGCGGTAGTGAGAAAACTTTTGGATGGATTCAAACATATGACCTACAAAATAGCACAACAAATCGAGTCAATGTCAACTTTTTGAAACCTAGTATGGCACGAATTCGAAATAATTACCCATATGCATGGTCCTCAGTTCAAATCTTACAATGTACACCAAATTGAAACATCAATATTAAGTCTCGTACTATCTACATTCAAATGTTGTTTTTAGCCCAACCC
>NC_041385.1:725377875-725399213 GCF_002162155.2 Triticum dicoccoides
CATCCCTCTCGCGCTAGATACATGCATTGCCTATCTAGCCCCCCAACCTCTCGTGTGCACGCACGCATGTTTTATATCTAGGTCACTCCCTCGATACTGTCTCACTCTTTCTTTCGCACAGCGGGCCACACTCGCTCAATCTCGCTCTCTTTATCTGAGTCTCGATTAACCTTGTTTTCTTACACACACAAATGATATATCTCCTTGTTCGGGCCTCGATCGACACACTCTATACTCTCTCACGCGGATTGTCTATCTAGGTCAGTCCATCCAAGCCGCCCCCACTCTTTCGACCTCATGGCGGGCCACGCTCGCTCAATCTCTCTCTCTATCTATCTATCTATCTATCTATCTATTTCTCCCTCTCTGTCTCTTTGTATGTCTCGATTGACCTCTCTCTTTCTCGGACACAAACGATATATCTCCATGTTTGAGCCCAATTCGACATATTCATATTGTACTCTCACGCACATTGTCTATCTAGGTCACTCTCTCCAACCCATCTCACTCTTTCGATCGCACGATGACCCACACTTGCTCAATCTCTCTCCCTTTATATATGTAATCGATTGACCTTGCTTCCTCCCACGCACAAAATATATCTACATGTCTGTGACTGGATCATCTCTCAAGTTCTATCTTACTGCCCTCACCCTTGCCAAAAGCTCAATCGGACAATATCTCTCCAGAGCATATATATCTGTTCAATGAATGTCGGGCCACACTCACTTTGTCTCACTATCTATATCTCTCTCGATTGACCTCGCTTTCTCATGTAGTATCTTCCACACATTGAAGCTACCTCTCCATCCCTCACAAAGCCGGAGCTATTTACATTGCGAAGGGGACTCCAACCTTGGATCAATTTGTGTAGGCATTTATTCCGGTGGGTTTAGATTATATTTTCGTAGCATTCGGCCGACAACTACTCCAAACACCGTTGCAACCCCCGCACCTCCCCTAGTTGATTTCCCTCTAGCTCGGTCATCGCTCTCTCGCACGTCCTTTCTCGCCTTCAACGTCGCACCATGGTATTATTGCAAAAAACTCTGTTGTTCACTTTACTTATTATAAATAAGCTACAAAACTACACACCAATAGTCCACTTGGAGTGGAACAAATTTCAACCCACAAATTAAAGTGCTACAAACTACACACCAAGGGGCCCACCTGTCATGAAACAAATGTGGACCCATATACAAATTAAAAAATAAAGGACGAGGATCGAACATGCGACCAGGGCCTTCAAGCCGCATGTCAATAGGCAACATATGTAGAACAACAATGTTTGTTGTACCCCCCCCCTTTGTTCATATAATTTTTTTATATTACCACAACCTATTTAATGGATAACATGTAATATTATTTTTAGTACATTAGTGGGAACGGCTCGTTAGCACATACTATTCGCCTTCACTTACTGGTGGGTTCCATGTGTGCTCTCTCTCTCTCCTCCCCTTCTGCGTTTAGACACACATGCATAGTAGCACTAGCCAATGTGTACATGCAATGCACGTTAATTTGAAGTATATTAGTGCATGCGGATATTAAGTAGGATATTATTTGCGTGTTATTATGTGATTAGCACTATTTTTGGCATGAAATTAATTGCACGTTAAACGTGTTGAGCACTCGACATTGAAGCAGTCTAGGTCGTTGGATGAGAAGGAATACATGTGGCTTGATGACGTTTCATATTTAATTTGATACGGCTCTAGCAAAACATTCAATCGATCAAACCGTAGATTTCATTCAGTCTGACTCCGACTTTACATTCATACGACGATCGATCTAAAATAAACAAAAATGATAAATGTTCAGATTTTAAGCGTGGCAATCCGAATGTTTTTCATGGCAAGTTTAGATTATATGGTGGCGGCGGGGGCGTCTTGCGGTGCGAAGCGGCTCCTCTGTCGTGCTCTGTGTGTCGCCGGGCCACTGACCGATGGCGACGGCGGCGTCTTGCACCGTTGTTGGCGTACTCCTGGATGTTGGCCCTAGCTTCAAGGAATGCCACAATGTTCTGGACTTCGGTCTCCAGGAGCGAGTCAACTGGCGGGAGGAGGCGACTGGCGTTGGTGCAAGGAAGCGGTCGACAGCGGCCATCCATGCTGCTGAGGGGGGCACTGGCACCCGTGTGGGGACAGGCGCTGGCAACGGCGCAGCGGAGACATCCGTGTGCATAAGCACCGGCACAGGCGCGCACGTCAGTGCACGTGCGGGCGCATGCGCTGGCGGGTGCACGGGCACCGGCACGGGCATTCACGTCAGTGCATGCGTAGGCGCATGCGCTGGCAGGTGCACGGGCGCGTGAAAGTCGGCGGGGACCTCGTGGAACCCCGTGGCATCAAGCTCGGCGGCAATGTGCGGCTCCCATCCCATCAATGCCACGGGGATGGGCGTTGGCGCAGTCGGGGCGACAGGAGCCGGAACAGGAGCGGGGACAGGCGCGGCGTCTTCCCGCAAGGCTGGTTCAAGCTTGTTCCAAAGCGCCTTATGTTGTTGAGACTCTGGCTGGGTGTCTTCCTCCGGAAACTGGAAGACTAAGGGCAGACCATCGTGATGCGGCATGGCGTACGTTTAGGTCAGGCTGGTTGGAGGTAGACGACAGGAGAATCGGAGAGGAAGAGAGAAGATTGTAGCGATACTGTGTAGTGCGGGGTTAATTTTAAACTGCGGCGCCGGCGACATTAAAAGTGGGAGTAGTTGGGACAAAGGTGGGAGGCGGAGCCTGGTCAAAGGGCTCACCTCCCGGTGAGCCTGCGTAGCGGTCTGCTCGCACGCCTCCCTGTCAGCCGGGGCAGCGATCTGCTCGCATGCCTCCCATCGACTCACACGCTTGCTCGGACGGCACCTCCCGATGAGAAGCGGGACTCGTGGTGGCACGTAAACGCCCACGGTTTTCAGTAGTGAAAGTGTTCGCCTTAACGTGACAGGT
Source organism: Triticum dicoccoides (assembly GCF_002162155.2). Lineage (NCBI taxonomy): Eukaryota > Viridiplantae > Streptophyta > Magnoliopsida > Poales > Poaceae > Triticum > Triticum dicoccoides. The sequence goes on from NC_041385.1 coordinate 725,380,814, forward strand.
CTTTGTTCCAAAATACCTTGGCTCTTCATTTGTGCAACTTGTCATAAGCAGCTTGTCTCAAATTGAAGACAAAAATTATGAAGGAATATTTGTGCCATATCACGTGACCATGCTCACTTTCATGAATTTCTGGTCACTTTTGGATTTTCTGAAATTTAAAATCCAGGATTCAAAACGATGTCATAACCTGCATCATCAATAAATTTTCAAGCCATACATCTATCCCGTTGTATTTCTTAAGAAAGGATTTGGTCAAACATTTTCCTTAGTTAGACTTCAGACAAGTTATATATGTAGAGTAAAAGGATAATTTCTCTGTACCAGTGCATTGCCTGATATGTTAACTCAAGTACTAGGCACAAACAAACTGGCTCAATTATGTGCTCATCCTAGTGTAGTAGTAGTAGTACTAGGCAATGCAGTTGACGGGTGACCTTGGGGAGCGGCGACCGAGGGAATTGAACTTTGCTCGGCACGGTACGTTGTCTAGTTGCTAAAGCATCCCTCCATTGTTCATCGGTAGTCATTATGGACCGAGGGCATGAGGGGAATTTCCTAGGGCTGGAATTCTGGCCGCCAGATATTTTGACTCGAAACGCGGAGGCTCGACTGATTGGGGTTGCCTAATGTGCATACCACACACGCCACCAGAAGGACACGAGCCCAGTTTTTTTTAGGATCAACACGAGCCAAGGTCTGGCTGGTACGCCATTGGGTCCTACCATTTGAGAATACAAAAGGAATCTTTTAATTGCCGAACGAATCTATGTGTATTACAATGCCCATATTTTCCTTGCAAATACTAATCTCAACGTGGTAATTGATTTATGACGAGTTCTTGAATTAGAGTGAGTTTGTGATATAGTGATCTCAATGTGGATTTCACATGTCATGGTATCCCTAGTAAGTTTTTCATTGCAAATTCAAATTTAAAAGATGAACAATATGGTGGTGAGAAAACTTTGTATGTATCAAGCATATGACCACACACACGCACACACACACACACATGAACACAACAACAATCCAATAATTATAGTGCATCTATTTTTCCAAACCCTGCATGTATGACACGAATTCAGAAATACTCCTTCCATTCCTAAATATTACTCCCTCCGTCCCATAATGTAAGACGTTTTTTGACACTACTAGTGTCAAAAAAACGTCTTACATTATGGGACGGAGGGAGTAGTCTTTTAGAGGTTTCAACAAGTGACTACATACGAAGCAAAATGAGTGAATCTACACTCTAAAATATATCTATATACATCTGTATGTGCCAGTCCATTTGAAATCTCTAAAAAGACTAATATTTAGGAATGAAGGGAGTAAAATGTAAGACATGCATGGTCCCCAATTCAATATTTAAAATGAACAGGAAACTCAAACATGAATATTAAGTCTGGTACTACACTACATGCAAATGTTGTGTTTAGGCGGAGCTATGTAGATTGTCGGGGGTCAGCCCCTCGACCTTAGATAAAATTGTGAAGCTCCGTTTAGGGTTGTTTAGATTATATTTGTCCCCACCCTCCAAAACACCGATTGGTTGTGCACCCCCCACCCCTCCACCCCGGGAGAATATCATGTGCCCCCATACCTTGGATGCTATATGCCGATACGAGTTGCTTGGAGCTTGTAGATTTGAGATATAACATCTCACATGATGTCTTAATATTTTTACAGGAAACCTTGATGAGTTTGAGAATTGCACACAATTTGTACAAAAACTACTCAGATGCCCTTGGACCCCATAATCAATGACCTCGAAGCTCGTATCACCGTAGCATCTAAGATGAAGGAGGACATCATATTCTCATGTATGTAAGAATATCATGTGTTACCACACCTTAGATGCTTTGGTGATACAAGCTCTTCGGAGCCGTTGGATTTATGACCCAACAACTCCTCGGTGGTTCGAATGGTTTTTGCAGAAAAGCCCCCAAAGAGTTCGGCCACTGCTTACAAGCACAAAGACTTCTCAGATGCCATTGGATCTCAGATCAAACGACCTCGAAGCTCGTATCACCGTAGCATCCAAGCTGCCAAAGCACCTTATGTTTTCTCGCAAGGGAGAATATTAGGTGCTCCCGCACCGTACATTCTATGGCGATACGAGTTCACGGAGATCTAACGGCCCACAGTAGGAGGTTTGAATGTTTTTTCCATATACGGCTGAGAGAGTTTGGGAATTGCGCAGAAAGTACAAGTACTACGCATGTGCCATCTGATCACTGATCATACGACCTAGATGCTCGTATCACCGTAGCGGGTAATTAAGCTACGGGGAGCACCTAATATGAGCAACGGGGAGCCATTGGATCCAAGATGCAGCGGCACACACAAGGCCTGAATGTTTTATTTGCAAAAAAAACTTTGGAGAGTTTGGAAATTGTGCATAATTACAAAGACTACTCCCAAGCCATTGGATCTCACTTCCAACGATGTAAAAACTCATATCACCATAGCATCTAAGCTGCGGGGTGGATGTGATATTCTATGCTGCTATCATTTTTGTTCGTAAACTTGCAAAATACGTGTAACTCGTGCCATTACTTGTCTAACCACGCAAAGTGTTTGTTCAAAAAAAAACCATCCTACACTGAAATATCGAAACAACACATGGGGGTACCACTTGTCATTAATCAAATTTGGACCTAAAACGAACAAATCTGAAAGACGAGATTCGAACTGGCAACCTGGACTATAAAGTGTAAGTCGATAGCCTGAAACAACAACGGTTGTTGGCTTTGTCCCATAACTTGATTTTATACAGTATTACATTGAGTAGAGTAGAGGGAGTGTCTCGTCAACACGTGCATGACCGTTGACTCACTTACTGGTGGGTCCCAGGTCTGTGATCTCTCTCTCCTCTCCATCGTCTAACCTTTGCACGGTCACCCACGAAGAGCGGCGCTAGCTTGCGGTGGTGTTATTATAACTAAAAAAAGCTTGGGAAATAGAAGAATCACCTAGAACAAGAGACGTTGTGGCTGGTTGAGATGGAGCTAACCACACCTATCCTTCGTGCCATGTTAGCATGATGAAGCTATGTAGATAGTGAGGTGTTTTCGACCGACTGGCCGGGTCCCGAGGTCGAACCATAGGTACTACGTCTGATACAGTATATTTTTACACTCACATTTTTCCTTCGTGCCGAGACGTGGCACACCCTACCGCACGGTTTCGGGGTCCTCCCAGGTGGTCCACGCATATATTCTTCCTTGCCGAGACATGGGATGCCCTACCGTGCGTTTTCTAGGTCCTCCTCGATCGTAGTACCGAAGCAAGTAAATGAGTCATCAAATCATGAAAGACCACCTTTCCCGCCGAGTACATCAGTGAAGCATGGTGGCTAGCTAGTTGGGCTAGTTCGACCGATTAGCTAGGCCGCCGCCACATTTTTTTCCATCCCTTTTTTTATCTCCTTGCCGGCAGGTAAATTTAAATATCCACCGCGGCGTTGCTCTGGTGTTCGGGTGCGGCGGGATTTTTAATTTTTTGATTGACGGGAGCAGGCGCGGCAGGATTTTTAATTTTTTGATTGACGGGAGCAGGCGCGGCAGGATTTTTAATTTTTTGATTGACGGGAGCAGGCGCGGTAGCAGTTAGTCATGAGATGACTCCGCCTGTAAAACCCACTGCTCCCTGATGTGAGAAGTCGTCGACTGGTGTTTTCCCATGGTGAAAACCAAAAGATTATCCGCTCCTCGGCTGGCTTTCTCCGCCTTCCCTTAGATTGCATTGCCTTTCAGCTGTTTTGCCCCCTTTGCTTCCTCTCCCCATTGCTTCTACCTGGTGCCATGGCGGCCCAGCAGATCACGGAGTCCGAGGTGAGGCGCCTGACAAAGGAGCTCCAGGCCAAGCATGCGGAGCTCAGGGCCAAGGACGTGGAGCTCCATGAGCCCAAGGAGGAGAGGAGTGCCAAGCTCCTCGGTTATGTGGGGGAGTTCACGGAGCTTCAAAAGCGGTAGGCGTCCACCACAAAGATGCTTCAGGCGTCGGCGACATTGCTGTAGAAAGCCGGAGATACGATAGGCCGTTAGGGGAGCCGGCTGGAGCGTGAGCGGGCCGATTGTGATGAGGTCCAGGATCGTCTCAGCCACTTGGTGGACCAAGTTGCCACGCATGTGTTGCGACTGTGCGATGCCTACTGTCGTGCCAGCGTAATCATGTCGGACATCGGGCTAAACCCATTCAACCATCCCGTCGACTTCAACGAGATGCGGCTTCCTGACTTGGTCTCCTTCTTCACCTATATCTTTGAGGAGCTGAGCCATCTCCGTGCGATGGTGGGGGCAGAGCTGGACAAGGAGGGGTTGCAGGCTGCCGTCACCGTTGTCGGGCGAATCCTTTTAGGGCCCCGTCACCGAAATCCATTCGTGCCATTGGACGCCATCTTTGATGAGTTGGCTCCCGTCGACCGGGAGCGGGCTCTGCGGGCGGTTGCACCCTGCATCACCAATGTCGTGCGCCTCGAGAAGTAGAGGGACTTCGATGGTGTTTAGGCGCCCTCTGCATGGGCATGTCCATGTCTCGGCACAACATGACCATTGGATCAAACTCAGACGGTGCAGATCAGTCACTGTAGCACAAAGCGTGTGGGTGTGTTTGGTTGCATTCTCATCTCAATATAGTTGTTCCCCCTTTGTGTATTTGTGTTAACCTACTAGTGTGGACTCATGCACCCTTCATGCACTCTGCCAAACACCCAAAAGTGGGTCGAGAAGGGAACTTTTGCTCCCATCCTGTGCACCCTTCATACACACTGCCTAACACTGATTTGTGCTTCATATGGTTCATGTTTTGTGGAGTACTGTAGCACCATACTTTCTGTGCGTTGTAGACCTAGTTGTGTTAACATTGATCTCACTGTTTATTCTCGACCGGACAGTCGAAAAAGCAGTACTATGTTACTACATTACTGTTCATATAGTTGACATGCGCACAACATCATTTGTTATCATCATATCTTACTACACTAGCAACAAGATTATGTAGTACTGACGTATGAACCACTGCACATGCCTAGTAGTAGGAGCACTATGTATGTTCAACTGGCTGCCGTGCTTCGCACTCCTCCATCGTAAGAGTGGAAACGCTTGCTGTAATCATTTTTTTCTTCAGAAAAACAGTGGACACACTCTATCGTGCGGATCCTCCTCCAGCCATGCACTAAATTACTCACTTTCGCCGACATGTGGGACAGCCAGCATCGGGGTCCACCAGCCGTGCACTAAATTACTCCGTAGTAGAGTGACAGTAGACTACCCTGATCGAAGCCGCAGTAATGCCCAATGAGACGTCAAATCACAAAAACCCCTCCTTTCCAATAGTAAGTTGGACGGAAGAAGCAACCATCATTTCACTCTTCCCTCTCAACTTCCTCTCTTGAAGAAAACCCCCAATCGCTTCACTTCTCCCTCATCTCGTTCCTCATTTCACTCTTCTCTCTCAGCTTCCTCTCTTTGATGGACGCTGGAGCACTGGCCGATGTGATGTCTATGGCTCTGGCCAAAACCGTCGAGGCTCATGGTACGAAGAAGCTCAAGCACCCCACCGAGACTACCGCAGACAAGCTCAAAGCCATCGCCCTGGCCAAGCCCCCCTCTCTGGGATCCCTCATTAAGCAAGTCCAGGTAATATCTCATCTTGACGATCTTTTTCTCGATCTTGATCGTGTTTTTTCATCTAACACGCAGTACTAGTACTAGTAATACAACTTTCTGGGTGATCTTGCATGTGATTTTTGTGTGCCAAATGACGGTTCTAAATTCCTCTTTTGACCAAAACATGCGAGAGGTTGATACTGATTTCTTATAGATTACTTTCAACTAATCCCTCCGTCCCAAAATTCTTGTCTTAGATTTGTCTAGATACAGATGTATCAAAATACTGTATCTAGACAAATCTAAGACAAGAATTTTGGGACGGAGGGAGTACTTTATGAACATCAATGCTACCTTTGAAGAGGGTATATTTGCCTCAGTAACTTGTGTTATGGATATTTCAAGTAATCCCTCTGCTCTCATGCCTTTGAATACATGTTCTAGTGTCTTTGTTCAATCATTTCTGTGCATATATGTAGTCATATATGGAGTATAATATCGAAAATCATCTTATATTTCTGAACGGAGGTAGTAATAAAATATGGTTTCTGTTTGAATTAGAACCAGGTCTGCGGTGGAGATGAAGTTCTCAAAGTCATGATGTGTGAATTGGAAGACCTGAGGATGAGTTCTACTGCTAAATTATCCAGCTGTTGTGTCCTTGTCGCCACGTGTCCTGAACTAGTGTTTTCCTGTAGCATTGTTGTCAGGCGTGTTCTCGAGGCTGTACTTGACCACAACAATTTCCTGGTTGTGCCTTCGATTACGAAGGGTGTGGTTCTTGTAAAGCTTCCCGACAAATCTGATGCGGCTTGTCTTCATCATCATGTTTATGAGTGGAAAGACCACTCTGTTAGGTTCTCCAAGGTTGACGAGATGGTGATGGTGCAGGTAGACATCTCTCACGAAGTCCATGGCCTAGTCAGTTATGCGAGGTTCATCCCATAGGTCGGTGGCAAGAAATAGTCTGCAGAGTTTAATTAGTGCAACTTTGCTTGTCTATAGTAAGTACTATTGTTCAGTACTTGATTTGTGTTTGTGAACCATGTATTGTTTAGTACTGCCGCTTTTGGTGTGTGGTGAGTCCTGAGAACAGTCTATGTTAATGTATGTCCACTCAATTCAGACTGTATATTTTGAAGTATCCAGATCATCTTTTTTTGTGAGGACGGTTTATCAATTATGGTTACACTCCAATATATGTATGCATTGCAGGGTTCATCGCACCCACCAGGATTTCCAGTCCCATGGATGTTCGGTCCATACGATTTGTCACGACCTTTGGAATGTACTGCTTGTGGGAGTATGCGGGGGCCCCGTATGCCACCCGTAGTTGGACGATCAATCTTCTGTTTAGTACTTCAACATAGTAATTTCCTGGTAAGGATTCACTCGTGTCACATCAAGTAAATCTTATTGATTTACTATCTAAATCTTATTGATTTAATGTCATGTTTTCTTTCTTTTCCTGCAATTTTACGATGCAGGTTTTGCCATGTGACATTCATCACATAATAAACCGTTTGGTTTGCCCTACGATGGTTATATTTGCAGGTCTCACTTCTTATGTCGTGTCAGTAACGAAGGCACTGTCCATCATTTATATTACTGGAAAAAATTGGATCAGTATGTTGTCTGAGTACAAGCTGAATCCCTATGATGAACTGCAATTTGGTTTAACAAAAACGCCACAATTAGTCCTTCTCGCGTTTAAAAGAAATGAAGAAAAAATGGATCACGGTCACAGAGCCTAGTCAAGTTAGAAAGCTGATCATAGCAGACCAGACACGATCGTCGCTGTCTCGCACATCGGTACCACCTTCAGCAACAGATCGAACACCGGCAGTTGCTCTAGCACTGACGGCGGTGGCAGCTCAGTCTGATCCAGCTGAGGATTGGGCACCGACCGTGCCAGCGGATCAGGCTGATCTACCAGAGGATCGGGCATCGACACCGGCACCTGCTCCGACACCGGCACCAGCTCTACAGGGAGCACCATCTCCGGTAACAGCAACGGCACTACCAGTCGCACCGGCATGGGCACTAGCAACGACTTCGGCACCTGCACCAACACTTGCACTTGCATCTTCTCCGGCCCGTGCAGCGGCAACCGAACGAGTAGTTGCACTGGCAATAGACTGGGCTGCAGTTCGCACTTCATATACCAAAGTCCTTACAAAAACCAACATGCCCACCTTCTTGGTAAGCATTGGCCGCCCAAGTGCTTCGTTCTTTTTTCTTTCCATGTTGTTTCACATGATTCACTGTGTTGATCTAACTATTTCTGTATGTCTTCTTGTTTGCAAACATAGAATTCCTACAGCAATGAGGGAGTCGTTCAACAATCCGGGCGACTGTGGCCAAGTTTCTCTTACCATGTGTAGCCTTGGTGTGAATGAACCTGCTCAATATACCGTAAGTACAAAGGATGGTCGCATGATGATTGATGCTAAAGGATGGTCAAGGTTCAAATCTAAATCATATCTTGCGGTAGGGGATGATGTTAAAATCGAACTTCCTCGGCAAGGAGAGCTGGTCCAAATCAACTTTGAAATTCTTCAGTAGCAGCACGCAACTGTCGAACTGATCTATCCTCCGAGAGATTTTGATGTAATAATCTGGCATGGTGAAACAAGTGTCCTGTGTGTATAAGTAGTACGCCAATGTTATTTATCACATGGTATATTGTCGATAGAATTGCAACTCTCATTGCTGGTTAGGAACTATCGTTCGATTTCATTCCAACAACTGCCGTGCTTTATTCAATTTTGTGTATTCACCTTGCGACAACATCTACAACCAGTGCCGTACCAATCGCTTGCAATATGAAAAGCGCTGAGGTAGAACACATGGGCCCCCAAACATGCAGGGTGGGCCTGCGGCCCAAAGTCCAGAACCGTGAGCCTGTCTGAGTATTATATTCTCAACTGAACCCCCATAATGCCCGTGCATTGCACGTAACATCAAGATGCATTTGCATGAGTATTTTATCTCGTGAGAGAAAAGGATGAACAAGGGAAGGCCTTATTTGCAAATGTGGAGAGGTGTGTGGGTACCTTTTTGCAAAATTGCCATAGTTTCCTTCCTATCCGTCAGATATAAATCGGACGGACTATATTGCAGGATGGAAGATACACCATCATCACCAACTCGTCTATATTATGTTAAAAAAACTCTATTTTTTATAATTATATATGTTATATATATTCCCCTTGATTTTTCTTATGTATAAGGTTGTAATATAAAAGATTTTTATATTTTGTTACAGATGGAGTATCTCTCTGTCAAAATATATTTATGTGTAACTAGTTACTCCTGTCTTTCTACTTCCTTTCGCTGATATGTGGGGCATCCGGGAACGGGGTCCACGTGCCATATGCACCAAATTAGAGTGCACAACTGCACGGTAGACACACCCCGGTCGTAGCGCCGTAGTAATGCCCAATGAGCCGTCGAATGACAAAACCCCCCACCTTTCCAGCTTTAGCAGTAAGCTGGACGAATGAAGAGGAAATATTTCACTGGGCTTGAATCCCCTTCTCCCTCATCTGCTTGTTCAGAGAAAAACCCCTCTCGGCGATTGCATAGGGTTTTCTCATGGAGAATCAGGTACGAGTTCTTCATCCATCCTCGATAAATCCAAGTCCCTTGGTAGCAGGTAATCCTAGGATGGCAGCCGCCGTCGTTGATGCATTTTTCTTCCTACTGAATCTAGTATGTTTCATTTGCAGTGCCCAAAGTGCGAGGACCCTACAGGTTTCTGCACCCTCGGTGAGACGCCACACTTGTTCCTTCTCATCCTAACAAAGGATTTTAAAATGCGCACAATATGTGCCTAGAATCCTCTTTTCTGTCTGGGAGGGTGGGATTTTTTGAACATGTTGTCGACTAATTTGGAAATTCAAATTGCTATATTTGGATAAAAGGTACTAGTACGATGGTCAACACTGACGTGAAGGAGGAAATTATTTCTAGATTTGGATAGGGGATACATTGTGTTCTCATATTATTTTTCCTGCAGTGCATTATTTGCTCTGCCAGAACACATGTACTCAAGATGCTCGGCCTTGCCATAACTGAGTACACTAGTTTAATGGTCACAGTGAAGACAAGCCATGGATATAAGTTCCGAGTTGGTTTCATGAACCAAGAAGATCGCTGCTTTTTTATGGCCAAACTTGGATAAACTTTCTCAAGTGTTACAGAGTGAAAGTTAGCGCACGAATGTTGATGGAAATAGCAGAACCTGGTCACACCTTCACTGTGATCTTCCACCCCGACGTCGTTCCAATTGTTCATGAAGGAAATATGCCCTAGAGGCAATAATAAAGTTATTTATTTATTTCCTTATTTCATGATAAATGTTTATTATTCATGCTAGAATTGTATTAACCGGAAACTTAGTACATGTGCGAATACATAGACAAACATAATGTCACTAGTATGCCTCTACTTGACTAGCTCGTTGAATCAAAGATGGTTAAGTTTCCTAGCCATAGACATGAGTTGTTATTTGATTAATGGGATCACATCATTAGGAGAATGATGTGATTGACTTGACCCATTCAGTTAGCTTAGCACTTGATCGTTTAGTATGTTGTTATTGCTTTCTTCATGACTTATACATGTTCCTATGACTATGAGATTATGCAACTCCCGTTTACCGGAGGAACACTTTGTGTGCTACCAAACGTCACAGCGTAACTGGGTGATTATAAAGGAGCTCTATAGGTGTCTCCGAAGGTACTTGTTGAGTTGGCGTATTTTGAGATTAGGATTTGTCACTCCGATTGTTGGAGAGGTATCTCTAGGCCCTCTCGGTAATACTCATCACTATAAGCCTTGCAAGCATTGTGACTAATAAGTTAGTTACGGGATGAAGTATTACGGAACGAGTAAAGAGACTTGCCGGTAACGAGATTGAACTAGGTATGATGATACCAACGATCGAATCTCAGGCAAGTAACATACCGATGACAAAGGGAACAATGTATGTTGTTATGCGGTTCGACCGATAAAGATCTTCGTAGAATATGTAGGAGCCAATATGGGCATCCAGGTTCTGCTATTGGTTATTGACCAGAGAAGTGTCTCGGTCATGACTACATAGTTCTCGAACCCGTAGGGTCCACACGCTTAACGTTCGTTGACGATATAGTATTATATGAGTTATGTATGTTGGTGACCGAATGTTGTTTGGAGTCCCGGATATGATGACGGACATGACGAGGAACTCCGGAATGGTCCGAAGATAAAGATTGATATATGGAATAATAGTGTTTGGTCTCTGGAAGGGTTCCGGATGTTTCCCGAAATGTTTGGGTACGAGAACACTTTATTTGGGCCAAAGGGGAAAGCCCACAAGGTTTTTGGAAAGCGCAAAAGGAAGTTTTGAGGAGTCCAGGGGCAAGACGCCACGGTCCCTGGCGTCTGGGTCCAGACGCTGGGAACCCTGGCGTCTGGCCCTGGAGTCCGAGAAGGACTCTTGCCTTTCGGGTGAAACCGACTTTGTGGAGGCTTTTACTCCAAGTTTCGACCCCAAGGCTCAACATATAAATAGAGGGGCAGGGCTAGCACCAAAGGCAGATCAAGAAACATCAAGCCGTGTGCCGGCAACCCCGTCCCCTCTAGTTTATCCTCCATCGTAGTTTCCGTAGTGCTTAGGCGAAGCCCTGCGGAGATTGTTCTTCACCAACACCGTCACCACGCCGTAGTGCTGACGGAACTCATCTACTACTTCGCCCGTCTTGCTCGATCAAAAAGGCGAGGACGTCATTGAGCTGAACGTGTGCTAAACACAGAGGTGTTGTACGTTCGGTACTTGATCGGGGTGGATCGTGAAGGTGTACGACTACATCAACCGCGTTGATAAACGCTTCTGCTTAGAGATCTTCAAGGGTATGAAGATACACTCTCCCCTCTCATTTCTATGCATCACCATGATCTTGCGTGTGCATAGGATTTACTACGTTCCCCAAGAGTGGTATCAGAGCCATGTTTTATGCGTAGATGTTATATGCACGAGTAGAACACAAGTGAGTTGTGGGTGATACAAGTCATACTGCTTACCAGCATGTCATACTTTGGTTCGGCGGTATTGTTGGATGAAGCGGCCCGGACCGACATTACGCGTATGCTTACGCGAGACTAGTTTTACCGCCGTGCTTTGCACACAGATGACTAGCAGGTGTCAGTTTCTCCAACTTTAGTTGAACCAAGTGTGGCTACGCCCGGTCCTTGAGACGGTTAAAACAACACTAACTTGACGAACTATCGTTGTGGTTTTGATGCGTAGGTAAGAACGGTTTTTGCTCAGCCCATAGCAGCCATGTAAAACTTGCAACAACAAAGTAGAGGATGTCTAACTTGTTTTTGCAGGGCATGTTGTGATGTGATATGGTCAAGGCATGATGCTATATTTTATTGTATGAGATGATCATGTTTTGTAACCGAGTTATCGGCAACTGGCAGGAGCCATATGGTTGTCGCTTTATTGTATGCAATGCAATCGCCCTGTAATTGCTTTATTTTATCACTAAGTGGTAGCGATATTCGTAGAAGCAATAGTTGGCGAGACGACAACGATGCTACGATGGAGATCAAGGTGTCGCGCCGGTGGCGATGGTGATAATGACGGTGCTTCGGAGATGGAGATCACAAGCACAAGATGGTGATGGCCATATCATATCACTTATATTGATTGCATGTGATGTTTATCTTTTATGCATCTTATCTTGCTTTGATTGACGGTAGCATTATAAGATGATCTCTCACTAAATTTCAAGATAAAAGTGTTCTCCCTGAGTATGCGTCGTTGCCAAAGTTCGTCGTGCCGAGACACCACGTGATGATCGGGTGTGATAAGCTCTACGTCCATCTACAACGGGTGCAAGCCAGTTTTTGCACACGCAGAATACTCGGGTTAAACTTGACGAGCCTAGCATATGCAGATATGGCCTCGGAACATTGGAGACTGAAAGGTCGAGCGTGAATCATATAGTAGATATGATCAACATAGTGATGTTCACCATTGAAAACTACTCCATCTCACGTGATGATCGGACATGGTTTTGTTGATTTGGATCACGTGATCACTTAGATGATTAGAGGGATGTCTATCTAAGTGGGAGTTCTTAAGTAATATGATTAATTGAACTTTAATTTATCATGAACTTAGTCCTGATAGTATTTTGCAAATTATGTTGTAGATCAATAGCTCGCAGTGTTGCTTCCCTATGTTTATTTTGATATGTTCCTAGAGAAAACTAAGTTGAAAGATGATAGTAGCAATGATGCGGACTGGGTCCATGATCTGAGGTTTATCCTCATTGCTGCACAGAAGAATTATGCCCTTGATGCACCGCTAGGTGACAGACCTATTGTAGGAGCAGATGCAGATGTTATGAATGTTTGGCTAGCTCAATGTGATGACTACTTGATAGTTTAGTGCACCATGCTTAATGGCTTAGCATCGGGACTTCAAAGACGTTTTGAACGTCATGGGCCATATGAGAAGTTCCAGGAGTTGAAGTATATTTCAAGCAAATACCCGAGTTGAGAGATATGAAGTCTCCAACAAGTTCTATAGCTAAAAGATGGAGGAGAATTGCTCAACTAGTGAGCATGTGCTCAGATTGTCTAGGTACTACAATCGCTTGAATCAAGTGGGAGTTAATCTTCCAGATAAGATAGTGATTGACAGAGTTCTCTAGTCACCATCGCCAAGTTAGTAGAACTTCGTGATGAACTATAGTATGCAAGGGATGACGAAAACGATTCCCGAGCTCTTCGTGATGTTGAAATCAACGAAGGTAGAAATCAAGAAAGAGCATCAAGTGTTGATGATTGACAAGACCACTAGTTTCAAGAAAAGGGCAAAGGGAAATAAAGGGAACTTCAAGTAGAATGACAAGCAAGTTGTCACTCCCGCGAAGAAGCCCAAAGCTGGACCAAAGCCTGAAACTGAGTGCTTCCACTGCAAAGGAAATGGTCACTGGAAGAGGAAATGCCCTGAATATTTGGTGGATAAGAAGGATGGAAAAGTGAACAAGGGTATATTTGATGTACATGTTATTGATGTGTACCTTACTAGTGTTTATAGTAGCCCCTGAGTATTTGATACTTGTTCGGTTGCTAAAAATTAGTAACTTGAAACAGGGGTTACAGAATAAACAGAGACTAGTTGAGGGTGAAGTGACGATGTGTGTTGGAAGTGGTTCCAATATTGATATGATCATCATCACACACTCCCTATACCTTCGGGATTAGTGTTAAACCTAAATAAATGTTATTTGGTGTTTGTGTTGAGCATAAATATGATTAGATCATGTTTATTGCGATACGATTATTCATCTAAGACAGAGAAAATATTGTTATTCTGTTTACATGAATAAAACCTTCTATGGTCATACACCCAATGTTGATGGTTTATTGAATCTTGATCATAGAGATACACATATTCATAATATTGATGCCAAAAGATGAAAAGTTGATAATGATAGTGCAACATATTTTTGGCACTGTTGTTTGGGTCATATCGGTGTAAAGCGCATGAAGAAACTCCATAAAGATGGACTTTTGGAATCACTTGATTATGAATCATTTGATGCTTGCGAATCGTGCCTTATGGGCAAGATGACTAAAACTCCGTTCTCCGGAACAATGGAACGAGCTACTGACTTATTGGAAATAATACATACTGATGTATGCGATCCAATGAGTGTTGATGCTCATGGCGAGTATCGTTATTTTCTGACCTTCACAGATGATTTGAGTAGATATGGGTATATCTACTTAACGAGACACAAGTCTGAAACATTTGAAAAGTTCAAAGAATTTCAGAGTGAAGTGGAGAATCATCGTAACAAGAAAATAAAGTTTCTACGATCTGATCGTGGAGGAGAATATTTGAGTTATGAGTTTGGCCTTCATATAAAACAATGTGGAATGGTTTCACAGCTCACGCCACCTGGAACACCACAGCGTTATGGTGTGTTCGAACATCGTAACCGCACTTTATTGGATATGGTGCGATCTATGATGTCTCTTATCAGTTTACCACTATTGTTTTGGGGTTATGCATTAGAGATAGCTGCATTCACTTTAAATAGGGCACCATCAAAATCCGTTGAGATGACGCCTTATGAACTGTGGTTTGGCAAGAAACCAAAGTTGTCGTTTCTTAAAGTTTGGAGCTGCGATGCTTATGTGAAAAAGTTTCAACCTGATAAGCTCGAACCCAAATCGGAGAAGTGTTTCTTCATAGAATACCCAAAGGAAACTGTTGGGTACACCTTCTATCACAGATCCGAAGGCAAGATATTCGTTGCTAAGATGGATCCTTTCTAGAGAAGGAGTTTCTCTCGAAAGAAGTGAGTGGGAGGAAAGTAGAGCTTGATAAGGTAATTGTACCTTCTCCCGAATTGGAAAGTAGTTCATCACATAAATCAGTTCCAGTGATTCCTACACCAATTAGTGAGGAAGCTAATGATGATGATCATGAAACTTCAGATTAAGTTACTACAGAACCTCGTAGGTCTTCCAAAGTACAGTCCGCACCAGAGTGGTACGGTAATCCTGTTTTGGAAGTCATGTTACTAGACCATGATGAACCTACGAACTATGAGGAAGCGATGATGAGCCTAGATTCCGCAAAATGGCTTTAGGCCATGAAATCTGAGATGGGATCCATGTATGAGAACAAAGTGTGGACTTTGGTGGAGTTGCCTGATGATCGGCAAGCCATATTGTATAAATGGATCTTCAAGAGGAAGACAGACGCGGATAGTAGTGTCACTATCTACAAAGCTCGACTTGTCGCAAAAAGTTTTTCGACAAGTTCAAGGTGTTGAATACGATGAGATTTTCTCACTCGTATCGATGCTTAAGTCTGTCTGAATCATGTTAGCAATTGCCACATTTTATGAAATTTGGCAAATGGATGTCAAAACTGCATTCCTTAATGGATTTATTAAAGAAGAGTTGTATATGATGCAACCAGAAGGTTTTGTCAATCCTAAAGGTGCTAACAAAGTGTGCAAGCTCCAGTGATCCATCCATGGACTGGTGCAAGCATCTCGGAGTTGGAATATACGCTTTGATTAGTTGATCAAAGCATATAGTTTTATACAGACTTGTGGTAAAGCATGTATTTACAAGAAAGTGAGTGGGAGCACTACAACATTTCTGATAAGTATATGTGAATGACATATTATTGATCGGAAATAATGTAGAATTTTTCTGGAAAGCATAAAGGAGTATTTGAAAAGAGTTTTTAAAACAAATACCTCGGTGAAGCTGCTTACACATTGATCATCAAGATCTATAGAGATAGATCAAGACGCTTGATAAGATTTTTCAATGAGTACATACCTTGATAAAATTTTGAAGTAGTTCAAAATGGAACAGTCAAAGAAGGAGTTTTTGCCTATGTTGCAAGGTGTGAAGTTGAGTAAGACTCAAAACCCGACCATGGCAGAAAATAGGAAGAGAATGAAAAGCCATTCCCTATGCCTCAGTCATAGGTTCTATAAAGTATGCTATGTTGTGTACCAGACCTATTGTATACCTTGCTCTGAGTTTGGCAAGGGAGTACAATTTTGATCTAAGAGTAGATCACTGGACAGTGGTCAAGAATATCCTTAGTGAGGACTAAGGAAAGGTTTCTCGATTATGGAGGTGATAAAAGAGCCCGTCGTAAAGAGTTACATCGATGCAAGCTTTGACACCGATCCAGATGACTCTAAGTCTCAGTCTGGATACATATTGAAAGTGGGAGCAATTATCTAGAGTAGCTCCGAGCAGAGCATTGTAGACATAGAATATTTGCAAAATACATACGGCTCTGAATGTGACAGACCTGTTGACTAAACTTCTCTCACGAGCAAAACATGATCATACCTTAGTACTCTTTGGGTGTTAATCACATAGCGATGTGAACTAGATTATTGACTCTAGTAAACCCTTTGGGTGTTGATCACATGACGATGTGAACTATGGGTATTAATCACATACATATGTGAATATTGGTGTTAAATCACATGGTGATGTGAACTGGATTATTGACTCTACTGCAAGTGGGAGACTGAAGAAAATATGCCCTAGAGGCAATTAATAAAGTTATTTATTTATTTCCTTATTTCATGACAAATGTTTATTATTCATGCTAGAATTGTATTAACCGGAAACTTAGTATGTGTGTGAATACATAGACAAACATAATGTCACTAGTATGCCTCTACTTGACTAGCTCGTTGAATCAAAGATGGTTAAGTTTCCTAGCCATAGACATGAGTTGTCATTTGATTAACGGGATCACATCATTAGGAGAATGATGTGATTGACTTGACCCATTCAGTTAGCTTAGCACTTGATCGTTTAGTATGTTGCTATTGCTTTCTTCATGACTTATACATGTTCCTAATCTTAGGGAGTTTAATATGTCACTGTTAGCTGCCTGGAGTAAACGTTTTTTTGATAATAGAGACAGTGATTGGAAAAAATTACTTAGGTTTAAATATAATGTGGACAAGCCTAACATTCTTTGGTCCAAAACTGGGGTGGGCTCTCCTTTTTGGAAGAGCATCACCTGGGCTTTTTCAACTGCCAAAAACTTTTATAAGTGGGTTCCTGGAAATGGTAGGAGTGTATCACTTTGGCATGACACTTGGGTTGGTGAATTTTCTCTCAAAACTAGGTTTTGGGATCTCTTTTTTATTTGTCAACAACAAGATGCTTCTGTGGCCCAAGTTTGGGATGGCTTAAACCTGCAATTGTCTTTTAGAAGATGTGTAGATGAGCACACCTTAAAATTGTGGGAAGAAATGCTGGACTTGGTGAGGGGTTTCTCTCCTTCTAGTGATTTGGATAAACCTATTTGGGCTTTAGAAAGTAAAGGGGTTTATTTTGTGAAGTCAATGTATAAGATGATCAATTTGGGGGGGAGGGGGATGACTTCTATTTGGAGAGATTATATTTGGAGGATCAAAGTTCCCCTGAACATACATGTCTTTCTTTGGTTAATGGTTAACAACAAAAGCCAACTAGAGATAATCTGTCAAAAAGGCAACATTAATGATTTGACGTGTGTTTTCTGCAATGAGCTGGAAAGTATACAACATCTTTTCTTTGATTGTGTGGTTGCCCGACAAGCCTGGAGAGTGATTTCTAATTATGTTGATATACCTATTCCTGAATCCTTTACTTCATTTATTTCCTTTTGGAAGAAGAAGAAATGCTATGATGCTGTTAACTTAGTTTCTGCTGCTACCTTATGGAGCTTATGGTTGCTTCGGAATGAATTTGTTTTCCAGGGAAGAAAATTGAGAAGTATCAGGTGTGCGCTGGATTTGGTGGGGAAGCATATTCGTCAATGGAAGGTGCTGTGTACGGACTCCCAGGCTACGTTATTCCTCCGATGCTTGAAGCTGCTCGACCATCATCGCGGGGAATTGCTTAGGATCGCTTGGTGTGTTGATGATGCTGAGGTTGTTAGATAATGGAGCTCAACGGCGGAGCTATGTTGGGGTCGAGGGGGGCCGTGCCCCCCCCCCACAGCTTTGGAGAAAACCCTGAAGAATTTTTTTTTGAAGGGCCAAGATGAGGTGAAAATTAGCCTTTTGCCCCCCCAGCTCTTTGTCATTTATGTTTCGCCCCCCCCCCAATGGTTTTGGTCTAGCTCCGCCACTGTGGATCTTGTTGCTCTGCTCTCTTTCACCTCTCTTTCTGTTTTCTAGCCAAAAGAGACTAGCTTCTGTCGAGAGACGTTTTCTCCTTCCAGTCTTGTAATAATT
>NC_041385.1:725399532-725403208 GCF_002162155.2 Triticum dicoccoides
GGCAACCCCTTTCATTTAAAAAAAACAGCAGTGTTGTAACATTTTTCTCTGATTTTTCTCCCTGATTATCCCAGCAAGTTTCTAGGTAATCCTCTAGTGATAAGATTGATAGTTCTAAGATTACGACTCATGTCAAGATCCTCATCGGGAGTGAGATGCAAAGGATCAACAAGGCGAGCACAAGGGTTGGTAATGTACTTGCTCAAATGATATTCATTGAAAATCTCAAGCATCTCATTTTTTCACTCATGAAAGTACTCTCCATCAAGTATAGGCACTCTATGTCTAAGACTCCCCAACGTAGACTCATCCATCTTCCTCCAATGGTGATTAAACCAAAGCAATGGAGACCAAGGCTCTGATACCAATTGAAAGGGTCGAGAAGAGGTGTCTAGAGGGGGGTGAATAGACTCTC
Organism: Triticum dicoccoides; assembly: GCF_002162155.2. Classification (NCBI taxonomy): domain Eukaryota; kingdom Viridiplantae; phylum Streptophyta; class Magnoliopsida; order Poales; family Poaceae; genus Triticum; species Triticum dicoccoides. The sequence continues at coordinate 725,399,948 of NC_041385.1, forward strand.
AACCAAGAAAAATAGCAATTTTTAAGTTCTTCAAGTTGAGGTGGAGTTTAAGCACAAGTTTAAACATTCACAATACATATCAAGCAAGCATGACAAGAGTATATGAGCAGCGGAAAGTAAAGCATGCAAATTGCAAGAATGTAAAGGGATGGGACTGGAGAGTGCAAACCCAATTGGAGACACGAAGATTTTTTATCCGTGGTTCCGATAGGTGGTGCTATCGTACATCCACCTTGATGGAGACTTCAGCCCATGAAGGGTAATGGCTGCGCGAGTCCACGGAGGGCTCCACCCACGAAGGGTCCACGAAGGGTCCATGAAGAAGCAACCTTGTCTATCCCACCATGGCCATCGCCCACGAAGGACTTGCCTCACTAGGGTAGATCTTCACGAAGTAGGCGATCTCCTTGCCCGTACAAACTCCTTGGTTCAACTCCACAATCTTGACGGAGGCTCCCAAGTGACACCTAACCAATCTAGGAGACACCACTCTCCAAAAGGTAATAGATGGTGTGTTCATGATGAACTCCTTGCTCTTGTGCTTCAAATGATAGTCTCCCCAACACTCAACTCTCTCTCATAGGATTGGATTTGGTGGAAAGATGTTTTGAGTGAAAAGCAACTTGGGGAAGGCTAGAGATCAAGACTTATGTGGTTGGAATGGAATATCTTGACCTCAACACATGAGTTGGTGGTTCTCTCTCAGAAAATGAATGCTGGAAGTGTAGGCATGTTCTGATGGCTTTCTCCATGAATGAAGAGAGTGTGGAGGGGTATATATAGCCTCCACACAAAATCTAACCGTTACACACAATTTACCAAACTCGGTGAGACCGAATCAAAAAACTCGGTCAGACCGATTTAGTTCATAATGTGACCGTTAGGCATTTCGGTGGGACCAATATGATCAACTCGGTAGGACCGATGTGCTAGATTAGGGTAAAACCTCATCTCGGTTTGACCGATTACACAAACTCGGTGGGACCGATTTTGGTAATAAGCGAAACGGAGAGTTGGTCAGGCAAACTCGGTGGGACCGATTGCATATCTCGATGAGACCGAAATTATTGCAATAGGCAACAGAGAGTTTGCAAGCCCATCTCGGTGAGACCGAGATCCCATCGGTGAGACCGAAGTGACTAGGTTTTCTGGCAGTGGCTATGTCAAATGAACTCGGTGGCGCCGGATAGATCAAATCGGTGGGGCCGAGTTTGACTTTTGGTATGGGACATATGTGGATATGAGAAAGTGGTTGAGGGGTTTGGAGCATATCACTAAGCACTTTGAGCAAGCAAGCCATTAAGCAACACCTCATACCCTTTGAATAGTATTGGCTTTCCTATGGACTCAATGTGATCTTGGATCATTGAAATAGAAAATGTAGAGTCCTGAGCTTTGAGCTTGAGCCAATCCTTTGTCCTTAGCATCTTGAAGGGGTTCCACATCCTTTTGTCCATGCCACTCCACTTTTGGACTTATCTAAAATATACTAGATAAAAGTATTAGTCCAACAAGAGATATGTTGATATTAATTATCAAAATCACCCAGGGAGCACTTGTGCTTTCACTCGGTGGAGTAGGGAAGGGCGGCGGCCGCCGGAGTGAACAGAAGAGCGGCTGGCCGGGGAAAGGAGGAGGTGGAGCGGGCACGGTGCAATGAAGAGCAGCCGAGGTGATCTATATATAGGGAGGCATACAACAATGGAGATACATAGAGACTCTTCGAGAGAAAACTTCATAGGTGGCGACCGCTCATTGGAAAGAGGCACTTCAAGCAAATCACGCCCCGCCTATGCATGCATGCACTAAGCAGCAAAAACCAATCACGCCATGAATCTATGCCCTCTTGCAACCAATCAGAGCACACACAAATGCACATTCATCTACAAAGAAGCATACGCATCGCAGGCGGTGACCGAAGCCCACGCGGTTAAAATAGTAAGAAAGTACACGGCTGAGCAACTTTGATGAGAAAGTGGCACACAAAAGACAAACAAGATGATAGCGCTAAAGCTACACGACAACTACAAAGCGATGAAGCAATGAAGTTCAAAAAAATTGAATCCAAAACACACAACCACACACCGGTTTCTACCCCACCATATCCCAAAGTAATACACGTGTCAAGGAAGAAAATGCCCACAAATTGCTTTCAACCAAGTGGTTAAATCTCAGGCCGAAAACGTCCCCGGATATAGGGGTTTGGTGATATCAGAAATGTTATTTGGCGAACGTTTGCCAGGAGAACACCATCCCAGCCGTCGCACGGATCTTGGCACAAGGCCATTGCCACATAGATTCCCTATCGTCATTCACTCCAAGCGCGAACACGTGATTTTTTTTTCAAATATTGGTCAACAAAGGTGCGCATTGGTGGTGCGACCTTCTGCTCATGTGTGGTCGTGCATCGCCACTGGGCTGAGCGGGCTTTTGTGAACCTTTTGTATCTATAAACTACTTCCTCTGTAAAGAAATATAAGATCTTTTAGATCACTAAAGTTCTTTACAAAGGGAGTACTACATATAGTTTTTTGGTGTTCAAAGGAGTATTATATATAGCTTTTCAGCGTTAAAATTTTGTTTTTTGATCTGTCCAAAAAAGTTTCACTTCCTCACATGGTAGTTTATTATTTATAGCATGATGTTTTCTGTTTTTAAGAGGTTAAATTTTTGTTATTGAGAGGGTGGAATTTTTATTATTGAGAGGGTGGCATTTTTACTTTTAATGGCATGACAGTTTTATTACTAAGCGCGTGACATTTTTATTAATAATAGGATGAAATTATTATTTTTGAGAGTATGAAATTTCTATTTATAAAGAGGATGGCATTTTTTTATTTTTAATGTCATGACAATTATATTTTTGGGCTTATCCGGATAAAACAATTTTATCTATAGGATGGCACTTTTATAAAGTAGCACAGTAATTTTATTATTATTTTCAGAGCATGACATTTGTAAATGTATAAATTTGTATGTACATTTTTGTTCATGTAATTTTTTATCTAGTGGATGGTAGTTTTAAAGTTTAGCATGGCAATTTTTAATTGGTAGATCATACAGACTTTTTTATCATACTCGTCATAAATTTAAAAATTAGAGAAATGACAACTTTTATAAAGTGGCATGCCATTTTGTCGTAAATTAGATCATGGCAATTAGGATCATTTTTGTTGATGACATTTTAAAAAAGTTAAATGGGCCTCTAGACCAACGAGGGGTCATGCTAGAGTGAACGAAGAGTGAACCACCTGAAACGTT
>NC_041385.1:725403426-725434148 GCF_002162155.2 Triticum dicoccoides
ATGAGGACGTGGGCCGGCCCACTACCACGCAGTGCATCGAAAAAAAATGAATTTATTGCGGGAAGAAAACGGTGGATCCTATGGCATTTCCTGCGTTTTTTTGCTTTCAGTTTTCCACTGTTTCTCCGGTTTTCCATTGTTTTGCTCTGGTTTTTTAATTTCCTGTTTTGATTCCTTTTTCATTTCATTTTATTTTACATTATTTTGTTATTATTCTGTTCTACTTCTTTTTCTGTTTTCTTCTTTTTATTTGCGTATTATATAAAATGTTCACCGTGTATTACATAAAATTTCATTGTATTAAGAAAAATGTTCATTGTATATTATGAAAATTGTTCACCTTTGCATATAAAAAATGTTCATCGTGTATTATAAAAATGTTATCGTATATTATGAAATTTTTCAACGTTTTTACTAAATGTTGAATGCGTATTCAAAAATTGTTCAACACATATATTCATATTGTTTCAAAAATGTTCATCGTGTATTATTTGAAATGTTCAATGGATATGAAAAAAAAATACGTGTACATACTGAAAATGGTAATCTGGTTATCGCTTGTTACGAATCACTCTTCTACCTTTAATCGTTCTGACAGTCTAATACCAGGCTGCAACGCATAAAATAACTGAGCATAAGATGTGTGTAGTGCATATGAATAGTAAAAAAAATTAGGGAAGTAATCTTGTCACCATGCCACCGTGTGTAGTGCATAGGAATAGTAAAAAGAATTTAGGGAAGTAATCTTGTTACCATGCCACCGTGTCTAGTGCATAGGAATAGTGGAATTTTTTTTGGGAAGGATTAGTAATCTTGTTACCATGCCACGGTTGTCCTAATTAGTCTTATTTTTTCTAGTGGGCACGCAGATTACTAATGGGCAAAGGAGTTTTACTACCAGTTTGTCCCAATTCATTATTGTTCTTTGGGCCAATCCCACGTAAAAAAATGCTTTCATTACCCAATATGAAGAGCTCATTACGGTTGATTTCCAACCCGGAGACAAACGACCCTGGAGCATTTTCTTGGCTGGACGGTTGGCCTGCCAGGGGACACAATAGCCTATGCAGGGCGGTTGTAGGTGCCAACCGAAGGCCCGAACCGTTTTCTAGGGTTTGGTGGCGAGACAGGCGACGGCGGCGGCGATCTCAATCTACGCCGCGCTCGCAAGCTATCCTGGACGCGGCCGGCGCTTCATCAAGCCTAGATCGGTGCCTCTCCGGCCGCTGCTTTCGGGGTGATCAAGGGGGAGCCCGGTGCACCTTCCCACCCTTGGAGCACGAGGAGGGGTGGCGTCTAGGGTTAGGGAGAGTCAACATGGCGTCAGAGGAATCAAGGAAATCAAGGGAACGGGTGGAACACATGCTGGAGAGGATGAATCTGACTGAGAAGGAGAACAGGAAGCTGGTAGTGGATGATCAGGAGGATGAAGGAGCAGCCCCCCAGTGGACGCTGGTGGGGAAGGTTCTGCACCGGAAATTTCTGCATGTCAACACAATTGAAGAGGCCCTTCGCCCGGCGTGGGGAAACCCACGGGGACTGAACTTCACTCCGGTGGGGGAAAACAGGTTCGTGGCAAATCTGGAGACCCAGCGTGATAGAGATCGCATCTATGGAGGAGGACCGTGGATGGTGGGGAAGCACGCGGTGATCTTGGAACTGTTTGACAGCAGAGCCCGACCCTCTGATTGGAAGTTTGAAAAGCTACAGGTTTGGGCTCGAGTGATAAATTTGCCGTTCAATCTCAGGTATCCGCCATGGTCGGAGAGGATTGCAGGCATGGTGGGAGAAGTGATAAAGCTGGATGTCGACTCTAAGGGCTTTGCGTTTGGAGAATCACTTAGAGCTCGAGTGTGGATTAAAGTCCAGGAACCTTTAATGAGATGGGTGTAGTTGGAATCGGCCAGAACCAAGGAAACTATATTGTATGATATTCAATATGAAGGAGTGTCGTACTTCTGCTTTTCATGTGGCCGTCTGGGTCATGCGGAAGCTTTCTGCCCAGAACCAGGAGAACGTGATGCTGAGGGAGTCCCACCATATGGGGAGAAGCTTAGATGGTCAGGGAGTCGTAAGAACTGGGGAACTGTGCCCCCGAAGAGTGGCAATGTGGGAGGTTCTGGAGTCAGAAGAGACGAGGAGTGGGAGGAAGATGACGAGGTTGTGGAGAGAGGAGAAGAAGTGACTTCACCTTTGAAGAACACCACGGGTGTTGTAAGGAATGTGGTATATCAGTTCAACTCACGTGGTGGCTCCAATGCTGGTCGGGGCGGTTTTGCAAAAGGTTTGGATAGGTCACGTGGAAGAGGTCAGAATAAAGTGTATCGTCGAGTGGATCTCAGCTCAGAAGGCATTGGGAATCGCTCAAACCAGCTCATGATCTTGGACTAGGATACTCTGAATAAGAAGAGAGCTATGGAGAGCGAGCAAGTTGAAAATGCAAAGGAGGATAGTAGAGACTCCAAGAAGAAGAAGGCAGTCGAGGGGGAAACATCAAGTGATAAGGCGGTGGCTGGTTCACAGCCCCGCCAGGAGCAATGAATTGCATAATATGGAACTGTCGCGGGCTTGGGAACCTGGAGACAGTTCAGGAACTTCACCAGTTGGTGAGCTTGGAAGCGCCCTCCCTGGTCTTCTTGTCTGAAACAAAGATTGAGGGGAACAGAGTAGCAGATTTACATGCAAGGTTAGGTTTTGAAGGGTGTATACCGGTCAGTAGCGTCGGTTTGAGCGACGGACTTGCCCTTTTATGGTCTAGGGAGGTGGATGTAAAGCTAAACAATTTGTCTAATCAGCATATTGATGTTATGGTACGGAACGTGGGTAGCGACCAGAAAGAGTGGCGTTTTACAGGCTTCTATGCCAAGGCGAAGAGAAGTGAAAGGAAGGAAAGTTGGAGACTAATGGAATTTCTCCGGTGTGAGAGTGATGTTCCATGGCTATGTGGAGGTGATTTTAATGAGATCACGGACAACTCAGAGTATTTTGGATCAAATGAACAAGCTGAATGGCAAATGCATGGTTTGAGGGAGACCATTGACGTGTGTAAATTCCAGGGTTTGGGGTTTGTTGGAATTCCGTATACGTGGGACAATCGGCAGGAGGGTGCAGCAAATGTCAAAGTACGGCTGGACCGTTACTTAGCTGATCCGGCCTTCATCCAGCAGTATAATGCAACTGGTGTTAGGCATGTCCCGACGCCACAATCTGATCACTGCTTGTTGGTGATTAGAATAAAGAAAGAAGTAGATTGGGAGGCAAGTGGCCCACGCCGCTTTATGTACGAGGAAGCATGGCGACAAGAGGAAACGTATGAGCCTACTGTGAGGGCTGCATGGGAGAAGAATGCTAGGGCTGTTACACTTGAGGACCTCAACTCCTCACTATATAACATGCAAGGCCAGCTTACAGATTGGAAGCAAAAGAAGTTTGGTGATATAAAGAGAAAGTTGAAAAAGGTGCAAATGGAGTTTGAACAGGAGAAGGCGAACTCACTATATAATGGATCCTCCAGGAGGGAGAAGGAGCTAGCGAGACAGTTAAATGATCTCCTGTTGAAGGAGGAAACCATGGCACGTGCGAGGTCGAGGGCGGACTGGCTGAAGGCGGGAGACCGAAACACGGGGTTCTTCCATGCCCAGGCGTCAAGGCGAAAAAATATAAACAAGATTGTGGTACTTGAGAAAGCAGATGGCACGATAATTGATAGTAAGGAAGAGGTAAAGGCCGAGGTGCAGAACTTTTATACTCAGCTATATACAGCTCAGGAGGAAGTAATTGTCGATGAGGTCTTGCACCATGTGCCAGTGATGGTAACTGACTTGATGAACGACTGGCTGACTAGACCCTTTTTGGCAGAAGAAGTTGAAAAAGCGTTGTTTGCTATGGCACCCTCAAAGGCACCTGGTGTAGACGGTTTTCATGCGGGTTTCTATCAGCATCATTGGTCGACTATCAAGGAGGATGTGACGCGTGTTGTTCTAAATTTCTTAAACGGCGGTCACATGCCTGAGGTGATAAATAAGACTGTAATAGTACTGATTCCAAAGGTTAAAAATCCGAGAAATATTTCACAGTATAGACCTATCTCCCTGTGTAATGTTATTTACAAACTTTGCTCTAAAGTGTTGGCAAACAGGTTGAGGGAGATTTTAGATGAAATCATTGCGGAGGAGCAAAGCACCTTTGCTCCAGGGCGATTGATCACTGACAATGCAATTACTGCTTATGAATGTATTCATGCAATGAAAAGGAAGAGGACTAAGGAGGGATGGTGTGCGGTTAAACTGGACATGATTAAGGCGTATGATCGAGTTGAATGGGCTTACCTTCAAGGCATCATGTCGCAACTAGGTTTCTCTGAGGAATGGGTGTCTCTTGTGATGAGATGTGTCAACTCTGTATCTTTCCAAGTGAAGGTGAATGGAGAGCTTCTGCCAGCATTTCGTCCCTCCAAAGGTTTACGGCAAGGTGATCCTATTTCTCCGTATTTGTTTTTACTTTGCGGGGAAGGGCTCTCATGCTTGCTAAATAATTATGATGGTGGCTGGATTGACAGAGGAATCCGACCTGGGTTGAGATCCCCTTGGATCTCGCATCTCTTGTTTTGCGTATGACTGTTTGTTTTTTATGAAGGCAGATTCAAGGAGTGCGCAAAGACTGAATGAAATCCTTCAAGCTTTCAATTTGGGCTCTGGCCAGTGTGTTAACAAGGCAAAGAGCTCCGTTTTCTTCAGCCCGAATTGTAGGGCATCGGCCAAAGCAGGGGTAAGAAATAATTTACAAATCCACAGGGAAGCTTTGACCGAGAAGTACCTGGGGTTGCCTACAACAGCGGGAAAGATCACAGAAAACAACTTTGTTCATATTAAGGAGCAAGCAAGGTCCAGGGTACAAGGTTACTGTGAGAAGTTGATGTCGATTGCGGCAAGGATGGTTCTTCTTAAGGCTGTGATTCAAGCCCTACCGGCCTACTCTATGAGCTGTTTCAAGCTCACTAAAGGCTTATGTCAGAAAGTTATGGCAGTGATGTCAAAATTCTGGTGGGATGAATCATTGGACAAATGAAGAATGCATTGGCAATCTTGGGAGAAAATGGTTGTCTCCAAATCGAAGGGAGGCTTGGGATTCCGTGATTTGGAAAAGTTCAATGATGCCATGCTAGCTAAGCAGGCGTGGCGTTTGATAGAGAGGCCAGACAGCTTATGTGCACGAGTCCTAAAAGGACGATATTACCCAGATGGGGACTTTCTGCAGGCGGGATGCCCGGCGAGCGCTTCTACTACGTGGAAAGCTATTATCACCGGTAGGGAAGTGCTTAAGCAAGGTTTGATCCGTCGAGTCGGGGATGGAACGACTATGGAAGTGTGGCATGATAACTGGATACAAGGGAGTTCATCCTTTAAACCAGTGTGTAACTGTTGGGGAACGTAGCAGAAATTCAAAATTTTCCTACGTGTCACCGAGATCTATCTATGGAGAGACCAGCAACGAGTAGAAAGAGAGTGCATCTACATACCCTTGTAGATCGCTAAGCGGAAGCGTTCAAGTGAACGGGGTTGATGGAGTCGTACTCGTCGTGATTCAAATCACCGATGATCCTAGTGCCGAACGGACGGCACCTCCGCGTTCAACACACGTACAGCCCGGTGACGTCTCCCACGCCTTGATCCAGCAAGGAGAGAGGGAGAGGTTGAGGAAGACTCCATCCAACAGCAGCACAACGGCGTGGTGGTGGTGGAGGAGCGTGGCAATCCAGCAGGGCTTCGCCAAGCACCATGGGAGAGGAGGAGTAGGAAGAGAGGTAGGGCTGTGCCAGAACTTCGTCTATAGCTCCCATGCGCCTCCCCACTATATATAGGGGTGGAGGGTCTGGTTTCTTGCCCTCCAAGTCCATTGGGGCGTTGGCCAAGGTGGGAGGAAAGAAATCTCATTATTTCCTTCCCCACCGATTGTTATCCCCCCTTTTTAGGGATCTTGATCTTATCCCTTCGGGATATGATCTTATTCCTTCTAAGGGGGGATCTTGGTGCGCCTTGACCAGGGGTGTGGGGCCTTGCCCCCACTACCCACGTCCATGTGGGTCCCCCCATGCAGGTGGGCCCCACTCCGGAACCTTCTAGAACCTTCCCGGTACAATACCGAAAAATCCCGAACATTTTCCGGTGGCCAAAATAGGACTTCCCATATATAAATCTTTACCTCCGGACCATTCCGGAACTCCTCGTGACGTCCGGGATCTCATCCGGGACTCCGAACAACATTCGGTAACCACATACAAACTTCCTTTATAACCCTAGCGTCATCGAACCTTAAGTTTGTAGACCCTACGGGTTCGGGAGACATGTAGACATGACCGAGACGTTCTCCGGTCAATAACCAACAGCGGGATCTGGATACCCATGATTGCTCCCACATGTTTCACGATGATCTCATCGGATGAACCACGATGTCAAGGACTTAATCAATCCCGTATTCAATTCCCTTTGTCTATCGGTATGTTACTTGCCCGAGATTCGATCGTCGGTATCCAATACCTTGTTCAATATCGTTACCGGCAAGTCACTTTACTCGTTCCGTAACACATCATCCCGTGATCAACTCCTTGGTCACATTGCGCATATGATGATGTCCTACCGAGTGGGCCCAGAGATACCTCTCCGTTTACACGGAGTGACAAATCCCAGTCTCGATCCGCATAAAACAATAGATACTTTCGGAGATACCTGTAGTGCACCTTTATAGTCACCCAGTTACGTTGTGACGTTTGATACACCCAAAGCACTCCTACAGTATCCAGGAGTTACACGCTCTCATGGTCGAAGGAAGAGATACTTGACATTGGCAAAGCTCTAGCAAATGAACTACACGATCTTTTGTGCTAGTCTTAGGATTGGGTCTTGTCCATCACATCATTCTCCTAATGATGTGATCCCGTTATCAACGACATCCAATGTCCATAGCCAGGAAACCATGACTATCTGTTGATCACAACGAGCTAGTCAACTAAAGGCTCACTAGGGACATATTGTGGTCTATGTATTCACACGTGTATTACGATTTCCGGATAATACAGTTATAGCATGAATAAAAGACAATTATCATGAACAAGGAAATATAATAATAATACTTTTATTATTGCCTCTAGGGCATATTTCCAACAGTCTCCCACTTGCACTAGAGTCAATAATCTAGTTCACATCGCCATGTGATTAACACTCACAGGTCACATCGCCATGTGACTAATACCCAAGAGTTTACTAGAGTCAGTAGTCTAGTTCACATCACTATGTGATTAACACTCAATGAGTTTTATGTTTGATCATGTTGCTTGTGAGAGAGGTTTTAGTCAACGGGTCTGAACCTTTCAGATCCGTGTGTGCTTTACAAATCTCTATGTCATCTCCTAGATGCAGCTACCACGCTCTATTTGGAGCTATTCCAAACAACTGTTCTACTTGGAGCTTATTCTAAATTATTGCTCCATTATATGTATCCGGTCTCTCTACTCAGAGCTATCCGGATAGGTGTCAAGCTTGCATCGTCGTAACCTTTACGACGAACTCTTTTACCACCTCCATAATCGAGAAAATTCCTTAGTCCACTAGTTACTAAGGATAACTTTGACCGCTGTCCTGTGAGCCATTCTTGGATCACTCTTGTACCCCTTGACTGACTCATGGCAAGGCACACTTCAGGTGCGGTACACAGCATAGCATACTATAGAGCCTATGTCTTAAGCATAGGAGACGACCTTCGTCCTTTCTCTCTATTCTGCCATGGTCGAGCTTTAAGTCTTAACTTCGTACCTTACAACTCAGGCAAGAACTTCTTCTTCGACTGATCCATCTTGAATACCTTCAAGATCATGTCAAGGTATGTGCTCATTTGAAAGTACCATTAAGCGTTTTGATCTATCCTTATAGATCTTGATGCTCAATGCTCAAGTAGCTTAATCCAGGCTTTCCATTGAAAAACACTTTCAAAATAACCCTATATGCTTTCCAGAAATTCATTTCTGATCATCAATATGTCAACAACATATACTCATCAGAAATTCTATAGTGCTCCCACTCACTTCTTTGGAAATACAAGTTTCTCATAAACTTTGTATACACCAAAATCTTTGATCATCATCAAAGCATACATTCCAACTCCGAGATGCTCACTCCAGTCCTTAGAAGGATTGTTGGAACTTTGCATACTTATTAGCATCTTTCGGGATTGACAAAACCTTCCGGTTGTATCACATACAACCTTTCCTCAAGAAAATCGTCGAGGAAACAATGTTTTGACATCCTATCTGCAAGATTTCATAAATAATGCAGTAATCGCTAATATAATTCCAACAGACTCTTAGCATCGCTACAAGTGAGAAATTCTCACCGTAGTCAACTCCTTGAACTTGTCAGAAAACATCTTAACGACAAGTCGAGCTTTCTTAATGGTGACATTTACCATCATCGTCCGTCTTCCTTTTAAAACCCATCTGTACCTAATAGCCTTACGACCATCAAGTAGTTCTTTCAAAGTCTACACTTTGTTTTCATACATGGATCCTCTCTCGGATTTTATGGCATCGAGCCATTTATCGGAATCCGGGCCCACCATCGCTTCTCCATAGCTCGTAGGTTCATTGTTGTCTAGCAACATGACCTTCAAGACAGGATTACTGTACCACTCTGAAGTAGTACGTATCCTTGTCACCCTACGAGGTACGGCAGTGACTTGATCCGAAACTTCATGATCACTATCATAAGCTTCTACTTCAATTGGTGTAGGTGCCACATGAACAACTTCCTGTGCCCTGATACACACTGGTTGAAATGATGGTTCAATAACCATATCAAGTCTCCACCATCCTCCCACTCAACTCTTTCGAGAGAAACCTTTCCTCGAGAAAGGACCCGATTCAAGAAACAATTCATATTGCTTTCGGATCTGAATTAGGAGGTATACCCAACTGTTTTGGGTGTCCTATGAAGATGCATTTTATCCGCTTTGGGTTCGAGCTTATCAATCCTGAAACTTTTTCATATAAGCGTCGCAGCCCCAAACCTTTAAGAAACGACAACTTAGGTTTCTCTAAACCATAATTCATACAGTGTCATCTCAACGGAATTACGTGGTGCCCTATTTAAAGTGAATGTGGTTGTCTCTAATGCCTAACCCATAAACTATTGTGGTAATTTGATAAGAGACATCATGGTATGCATCATATCCAATAGGGTGCAGTTATGATGTTCGGACACACCATCACACTATGGTGTTCCAGGCTGTATTAGTTGTGAAACAATTTCCACAACGTCTTAATACTGTGTGCCAAAACTCGTAACTCAGATATTCATCTCTATGATCATATCATAGACATTTTATCCTCTTGTCACAATGATCTTCTACTTCACTCTGAAATTACTTGAACCATTCAATAATTCAGACTTGTGTTTCATCAAGTAAATATTCTCAACATCTACTCGAATCATCTGTGAAGTAAGAACATAACGATATTCACTGCATACCTCAGCACTCATTGGACTGGACACATCAAAATGTGTTACTTCCAACAAGTTGCTATCTTGTTCCATCTTACTGAAAAACGAGGCTTTTCAGTCATCTTGCCCATGTGGTATGATTTGCATATCTCAAGTGGTTCAAAATCAAGTGAGTCCAAATGATCCATCTATATGGAGTTTCTTCATGCGTATACACCAATGGACATGGTTTGCATGTCTCAAACTTTTCAAAAACGAGTGAGTCCAAAGATCCATCAACATGGAGCTTCTTCATGCGTTTTACACCAATATGACTTACATGGCAGTGCCACAAGTAAGTGGTACTATCATTACTATCTTATATCTTTTGGCATGAAAATGTGTATCACTACGATCGAGATTCAATAAACCATTTATTTAGGTGCAAGACCATCGAAGGTATTATTCAAATAAATAGAGTAACCATTATTCTCCTTAAATGAATAACCGTATTGCGATAGACATAATCCAATCATGTCTATGCTCAACGCAAACACCAATCTCGGTGGTAGAGGGAGCGTGCGATGCTTGATCACATCAACCTTGGAAACACTTCCAACACATATCGTCAGCTCATCTTTAGCTAGTCTCCTTTTATTTCGTAGCTTTTTTATTTCGAGTTACTAACACTTAGCAACTGAACCGGTATCTTAATACCCTGGTGCTACTAGGAGTACTAGTAAAGTACACATTAACATAATGTATATCCAATATACTTCTATCGACCTTGCCAGCCTTCTCATCTACCAAGTATCTAGGGTAATGCTGCTCCAGTGGCTGTTCCCTTTATTACAGAAGCACTTAGTCTCGGGTTTGGGTTCAACCTCGGGTTTCTTCACTGGAGCAGCAGCTGATTTGCCGTTTCATGAAGTATCCCTTCTTGCCCTTGCCCTTCTTGAAACTAGTGGTTTCACCAACCATCAACAATTGATGCTCCTTTTGATTTCTACTTTCGCGGTGTCAAACATCGTGAATACCTCAAGGATCATCATATCTATCCCTGATATGTTATAGTTCATCACGAAGCTCTAGCAGCTTGGTGGCAATGACTTTGGAGAACCATCACTATCTCATCTGGAAGATCAACTCCCACTCGATTCAAGTGATTGTTGTACTCAGACAATCTGAGCACAAGCTCATCGATTGAGCTTTCTCCCTTAGTTTGCAGGCTAAGAAAATCGTCGGAGGTCTCATACCTCTTGACGTGGGCACGAGCCTGAAATCCCAATTTCAGCCCTCGAAACATCTCATATGTTCCGCGACGTTTCGAAAACGTCTTTGGTGCCTCTACTTAAACCATTTAACTGAACTATCACGTAGTTATCAAAACGTGTATGTTCGATGTTCGAAACATCCACAAACGACGTTTGGGGTTCAGCACACTGAGCAGTGCATTAAGGACATAAGCTTTCTACTATCCGCATAATTGCTACTATCAACTTTCAACTATATTTTCTCTAGGAACATATCTAAAACAGTAGAACTAAAGCGCGAGCTACGACATAATTTGCAAAAGGTCTTTTGACTATGTTCAGGATAATTAAGTTCATCTTATGAACTCCCACTCAGATAGACATCCCTCTGGTCATCTAAGTGATTACATGATCCGAGTCAACTAGGCCGTGTCCGATCATCACGTGAGACGGACTAGTCATCATCGGTGAACATCTTCATGTTGATCGTATCTACTATACGACTCATGCTCGACCTTTCGGTCTCCGTGTTCCGAGGCCATGTCTGTACATGCTAGGCTCGTCAAGTTAACCCTAAGTGTTTTCGCTGTGTAAAACTGTCTTACACCCGTTGTATGTGAACGTAAGAATCCATCACACCCGATCATCACGTGGTGCTTAGAAGCGACGAACTGTAGCAACGGTGCACAGTTAGGGGAGAACACTTCTTGAAATTTTTGTAAGGGATCATCTTATTTACTACCGTCGTCCTAAGCAAACAAGATGCATAAACATGATAAACATCACATGCAAATATATAGTAGTGACATGATATGGCCAATATCATATAGCTCCATTGATCTCCATCTTCGGGGCTCCATGATCATCATCGTCACCGGCATGACACCATGATCTCCATCATCATGATCTCCATCATCGTGTCTCCATGAAGTCGTCTCGCCAACTTATTACTTCTACTACTATGGCTACCGGTTAGCAATAAAGTAAAGTAATTACATGGCGTTGTTCAATGACACGCAGGTCATACAATAAATAAAGACAACTCCTATGGCTCCTGCCGGTTGTCATACTCATCGACATGCAAGTCGTGAATCCTATTACAAGAACATGATCAATCTCATACATCACATATTATTCACCACATTCTTGTTGGCCATATCACATCACAAAGCATACCCTGCAAAAACAAGTTAGACGTCCTCTCATTGTTGTTTGCATGTTTTACGTGGCTGCTATGGGTTTCTAGCAAGAACGTTTCTTACCTACGCAAAACCACAACGTGATATGCCAATTGCTATTTACCCTTCATAAGGACCCTTTTCATCGAATCCGTTCCGACTAAGGTGGGAGAGACTGGCACCCGCTAGCCACCTTATGCACCAAGTGCATGTCAATCGGTGAAACCTGTCTCACGTAAGAGTACGTGTAAGGTCGGTCCGGGCCGCTTCATCCCACAATACAGTCGAAACAAGATTGGACTAGTAACGGTAAGCATATTGAACAAAATCAACGCCCACAACTATTTTGTGTTCTACTCGTGCAAAGAATCTACGCAATAGACCTAGCTCATGATGCCACTGTTGGGGAACGTAGCAGAAATTCAAAATTATCCTACGTGTCACCAAGATCTATCTATGGAGAGACCAGCAACAAGTAGAAAGAGAGTGCATCTACATACCCTTGTAGATCGCTAAGCGGAAGCGTTCAAGTGAACGGGGTTGATGGAGTCGTACTCGTCGTGATTCAAATCACCGATGATCCTAGTGCCGAACGGACGGCACCTCCGCGTTCAACACACGTACAGCCCGGTGACGTCTCCCACGCCTTGATCCAGCAAGGAGAGAGGGAGAGGTTGAGGAAGACTCCATCCAACAGCAGCACAACGGCGTGGTGGTGGTGGAGAAGCGTGGCAATCCAGCAGGGCTTCGCCAAGCACCATGGGAGAGGAGGAGTAGGAAGAGAGGTAGGGCTGTGCCAGAACTTCGTCTATAGCTCCCATGCGCCTCCCCACTATATATAGGGGTGGAGGGGCTGGTTTCTTGCCCTCCAAGTCCATTGGGGCGTTGGCCAAGGTGGGAGGAAAGAAATCTCATTATTTCCTTCCCCACCGATTGTTATCCCCCCTTTTTAGGGATCTTGATCTTATCCCTTCGGGATATGATCTTATTCCTTCTAAGGGGGGATCTTGGTGCGCCTTGACCAGGGGTGTGGGGCCTTGCCCCCACTACCCACGTCCATGTGGGTCCCCCCATGCAGGTGGGCCCCACTCCGGAACCTTCTAGAACCTTCCCGGTACAATACCGAAAAATCCCGAACATTTTCCGGTGGCCAAAATAGGACTTCCCATATATAAATCTTTACCTCCGGACAATTCCGGAACTCCTCGTGACGTCCGGGATCTCATCCGGGACTCCGAACAACATTCGGTAACCACATACAAACTTCCTTTATAACCCTAGCGTCATCGAACCTTAAGTGTGTAGACCCTACGGGTTCGGGAGACATGTAGACATAACCGAGACGTTCTCCGGTCAATAACCAACAGCGGGATCTGGATACCCATGATGGCTCCCACATGTTCCACGATGATCTCATCGGATGAACCACGATGTCAAGGACTTAATCAATCCCGTATTCAATTCCCTTTGTCTAGCGGTATGTTACTTGCCCGAGATTCGATCGTCGGTATCCAATACCTTGTTCAATCTCGTTACCGGCAAGTCACTTTACTCGTTCCGTAACACATCATCCCGTGATCAACTCCTTGGTCACATTGTGCATATGATGATGTCCTACCGAGTGGGCCCAGAGATACCTCTCCGTTTACACGGAGTGACAAATCCCAGTCTCGATCCGCATAAAACAATAGATACTTTCGGAGATACCTGTACTGCACCTTTATAGTCACCCAGTTACGTTGTGACGTTTGATACACCCAAAGCACTCCTACGGTATCCAGGAGTTACACGCTCTCATGGTCGAAGGAAGAGATACTTGACATTGGCAAAGCTCTAGCAAATGAACTACACGATCTTTTGTGCTAGTCTTAGGATTGGGTCTTGTCCATCACATCATTCTCCTAATGATGTGATCCCGTTATCAACGACATCCAATGTCCATAGCCAGGAAACCATGACTATCTGTTGATCACAACGAGCTAGTCAACTAGAGGCTCACTAGGGACATATTGTGGTCTATGTATTCACACGTGTATTACGATTTCCGGATAATACAGTTATAGCATGAATAAAAGACAATTATCATGAACAAGGAAATATAATAATAATACTTTTATTATTGCCTCTAGGGCATATTTCCAACAGTAACTTGGGGGTTGACCCAATACACCTGGTAGCGGATCTGATGAACGAAGATGGTGAATGTAATGAGGATATAATTAGAAGGAATTTTATTGCCCCGGATGCGAACGCTATACTCAATATGCCAAGGACAGGGATGGCTATCTCTGATTTTTGGACATGGGGCCATGAAAGATCAGGGATGTTCACGGTCCGATCCGCATACCGTATGCTTATGGAAGAACAACAAGCAAGACTGATCCAAGTTGGGAATTCTTCCCAAGGCGAGGACGTCTGGAAGGCATTATGGCGGATCAAGGTACAACCAAAAATTCGGATATTTTGGTGGCGACTCCTCAAGGGATTTTTGCCGGAAAAGGAGGAGCTGTGTAGGAGGCATATAGGGGAGGATTTCACCCGCCCAATGTGCAGTCACCAAGAGGAACCACTTCACCACGCTCTGGTGATGTGCGATCATGCAAAACTGTTTTGGAGGGAAGCTGAGAATTTTTTCGACTTCAAACTACCCCGGCTACATCCTGCTACTTGGTCACAGGATTTGCTAGACCCGGGGTTTGTCTGCAAGGACCGAGCCGCCACCATTATCTGAGTTATGTGGGCAATATGGTCTAGCAGGAATAAGTATACCCATGAGGAGGTTAAGTACGAGCCTGGTAGGTCAATGGTTCTAGTACAAGAACTCATTCATGCTTTGTACATTCCGGCCACTCCGTCTGCAGGGCAGCAGAGGAAGAATGTGGACTGGATACCACCAGGGACCGACTGGGTAAAGGTGAACACATATGCTGCTGTTGATGTGAATGGAGGAACTTCAGCCATTAGACTTGTGGCAAGAGATCAGGGAGGTCTCGTGCTCGCCAGAAGTCGCAAGCTAAGGGGGGTGACTGACCCGTATGTTGCTGAACTCCTAGGAGTGAGAGAAGCTGTGCGTCTAGCTATGGAGAAGGGCTGGACGCAGGTTGCCGTCGAAACGGATTGCCAAACTGTCACGGAGGAATGGACGGCGACAAAATGCTGGTCGATGGGGAGTCCAGTAATCAGCGAAATCAAATCATATCTCTAAAATTTTCAGGGTTTGCGCATCAGCTACGTGAGAAGAGAGGCCAATAAGGCTGCTCATTGGTGTGCTCAGGAGGGCCTTAAGAGTGCCTCTGATGTTAATCAGTTTGATGTAATCCCTGATTCTCTGGTTGCCTTAGTGCAATCCGATGTAAACCGTCACATAATTGAATAAAATGCCTAGAGGACGGTTCTCAAAAAAAATGCAAAACGCTTAATAGGAGAAATGTTTTCTTGGAGAGCAGGCCAAGGAGTTTAAAAGCAAAATCGGCATGCCCGTAGCGGCCGAGATCACCGGCTGGCTCATTCCTATCCACCAACCACCGTCCAGCCCACCACGAGCCCACCAGATATTTTCCTCCCAGACCCGGAGATATTTTGGAAGCCTGCTACATAAGGCCGCAGCGCACCACAAAACCCTAGCCGCCTCCGCCCCCCTCCTCTTAAACCCCCAACCCCCACTCCCCATTCTCCATTCCCCCCTCCCCCGCCGTCTCGTCCCAGCTCGCCCTCCAGAGGTACGTCCCGCCCCTCTTCCCCCCTCTGATCTCGCAGCGGCGGCGGCGGATCTGGCCTTGATCCGTCGACCCCTTCCGCTAGATTGCTTGTTGGTTGTTGTTATTAGTCTGAAGAATGGATCGATTGGCGGAGGATCGGGTAGGGTTTCGGTTGCCTGTTGTCTGATCTCTAATTCTTGTGGGTTTAGGCGTTAGAGGGGGGCTATCGAGTTGGATTTCGTTCGGTTTCGTTCGATTATTTCGGGGCCGTCGTCATGGGAGTACGGGTTGCAAGTTTCGGAGGGGGAACCGTGCTGTTCTTGGGATCTCAGCCTGAATTAGGCGGGATGGTCTGGTCTGTTGGATTAATCTGTTATGGCAGGAGTATATTGTGTTTCTAGGGAGTTCGCACCAGTAAAAATTCCTTTTTTGTTTAGAAATCTGTGCCCTGTCCTCTGGTTGCTACTGTGTTTAACCCGGTTTGTCCCTTCGGTTCGTTCTCCTTTGCTGATGATTTATTCTGTCGGTGCAGGTTTTAGTCTTCCTTCATGGCGGCCCTCATCAAGCTCGGAAGCCTTCTTAGGCAGAGTGCTGTGGCGAGCAGTGCCTCGACCGGCTCGGCTCCTGCCCTGTTCAACGCTGCCCGCTTCATGTGCGCCGGCCAGCCTGCTGATGGCTCCAAGCTTTTCGTTGGCGGTGAGTTTTCTTGCCTTACTTTGCTTGTACTGTGTCCATTACCTTGTCTAGACCATCAGGTCTCAGTTTTATTTATCAGGTCTTGCCTGGGCTACTGATGATCATTCGCTGAAGGAGGCGTTTCAAAGCTTTGGTGAGGTCGTTGAAGGTCAGTGTATATCTTTCAACCCTTATCAAATTGCCAAAAGTCATTTTATCTGTTATTTATACACGGTGTTAGCTGTTTGTTCTGTATGTGTAGTCATTGTTTCAAGATCTGAATGTTAGCTATACATGGAAATTTGCTTGACCGTGCTTTTATTCTGATGCTCTTTAGCTTACCTTGTACGGTGTATTAATTATTACCGCTTCATAATGCTTGTCTTTCATGTTACAGCACGTGTTATCACTGACAGGGAGACTGGAAGGTCTAGAGGGTTTGGTTTTGTGAGCTTCGCCAGTGGCGAGGATGCAAAGAGTGCTGCAGAAAACATGGACGGCAAGGTGAGCCAAAACCAGATTTTTAGACATGTGTGCTGTTGTACTTCAATATGGAGTTAAACTTCTGCCATTTAGATGCTTATCAGGGTATGATAATTTTCACCATGTACTTACGCCTTGTTAATTATTATTTCAAAGTTTTGTGCCTGCCTTTGGCCAAATTGCCTAGGCCTGATATTGATGCCATGCTTCACTGGCCACTACCTTTAAGGATCTAATTTCCATCCAATGCTTTGCAGGAGCTTGCTGGGAGGAACGTCCGTGTGAACTTTGCCAACGAGCGACCTTCGGGTGGTGGCGGCGGTGGCTTCTCTCGTGGCGGCGGTGGCTATGGAGGTGGTGGCGGCGGCTACGGCGGCGGTGGCTACGGTGGTGGCGGTGGATACGGCGGCGGCCGTGGTGGTGGTGGAGGTGGCTATGGTGGTGACCATGAGTCCTACTAAGAAGAGCACTGGCTATCAAATTTAAAATAATGAAGTTTTTAGGACAGTGTCTTGATTATGTGGAACCTAATGTTACGTCGTTCTATGTTCTTTTTGGTTTTGGTTTGTTTCTTGATAGTGCAAGAGTTAATTTGTGTATGCTGCTTCGAGGCTCGGATGAGTCTCAAGGAAGTTCATGCATTTTGCCGTATATTGCACTGTACTTGTAGAGAATGATCGCGTATGTTAGTGTGATCATAAATTCTCTTCGAATTACATTCAAATATATTGAGATCTTCGCTAGAAATTTGGTAATGGTACCAGACTACCAGTGGCGTATTTTCTATGCTGCCGAAAGTTAGAAAAGAACAAAAGACAGTTTTCGGATAACACAGTTCAAAGGCACGCTAGTAAAATTTGTTGATATAGGCCAACCAGCTATCAATGGAGAATTAGACTAGATATACTTAGAAATTAGAATCTACTCCCAGTATATTTGTGACCATCCCACCTTGTCCCTTAAATGTCCATTTTTAAGTCTGTGACACTTAACAATTAAAACAGCATAATTTTGATATTTCAAATGCAAATATTACAACAGAGATGTTCAATAGGTTTGTTTCCATAGATTCTAAATTCAACGAGTTAGAATCACATCTCACTCCATTGTGCCCCTTGAGATCCATTCAACAAGGGTACAAGCGTAAATCACAGGTTAACCGGCAGCGCGTCCTATACAATTTGATGATTGTCAAGTTGTTTGTCAAGTTGCAACATGGAGTGAATCAATAAATTGGCTGACATGTAGAGCAACAAGACGCAAAATTTATGAATTTCATGGTTGACGAGCCCGATGGCCACATTGTTTTCACTCGTGCGATCGCATCACAAAACTTCATGACTGAGTTAAAAGACGGTGTACCACCGATGAATGACATGCAAGTTGTAGGGCGTGATTTTTTTTTTCTCGTGAAACAAAGCATGCACGTTTTGCCAAAAAGGTCGAGTCCCCTTCCCTTATGCCTACAAAGCCCGTAGATACGACCTTCCACGCACGCAAACAACTCATCCTTCCCGAGTATCCCGGCGTCATTTTACTTCTGAAACAACAAGAAAGTTCAATGACATTTGACTGAACGGGCGTGATGTCTTTCATGAACGACGTCAGTAGAGGGATGAAGGGTGCCTGTCTGCGGACGGATTCTGGGTGGACAACGTCATAGTCCAGGCGGGTATGCGTGAAGGTGGGGGCTGCAAACGTCTGAGGCTGCCTGGTTAGATGCCGGGGAGGTACATCTGCGGCGGCGGATGAGGGGGGTGCATATGCGAAGCAAGGAAACTCATGAACGGAGTGAATGAACAATGGAACGGGGAAGAGATTTGAGTGGGTGTGAGTACCGCGTTGGATGACAAATTGCGACCGGATAGCTCGATCTGAACAGTTGTATGTGTTTTGAGGGTTTGCCTTAAAGATGCCCTAAAATGTTATTAAAAAAGGAGCCTGTCTAGGACACATCTAGATGTGACATAATTATGTCACATCTAAACTGATGTTCATTTTGTTTGTGGTCTATTTTTTTTCCTAGTTTTTTTGTTTCTTGTTGCGGCATTATATATTTGTGGAAGTTTAGATGTGACATTCTTAAAAAACATCTAGATGTGAATTAGACATATTGTTAAAAAAAATTCAGGTGGACATTATGAAGTTGAAGCCACAAAAAAGACTGACAAAACCAGAACCAATCATCTGAGGCCATCTGCGTCACTGGCGAACTGATGGCGAAAATTTCGAATTCATCTGGAATTTCTGTGATTTTAGAGCGAGGCCCCGAAAGAGTGCGACAGACAGAGTAGCGCACGGGCGTGCACCGACGTTCTGATGAAGCCGTAGTGTAAACCCTACATATACTCGGCACAGTAGCGCGCTGCCGTCGCAGACAGAGAGCAGTCTCGAGAAACAGAGCAGACGCCATGGATCCGCCGCACCCTCCACACCACCACCACCACCACAGGCTCCACCTCCGCCTCGACCCCGGCCACCACCACCGCATCCACATCCACCTCCGCCACCACGCCGCCCACCTCCTCCCCGCCGCCGCTCCCTGTGCCCACCACCACCACCACGCATCGGTTCCTCTTCCTCCTCCCCACCCGCCGACCGCGGCGGAAGGACCCCTCGCGGGGCCGCAGGGAGAGGCGGCGAGGGACGCGGAGGAGCCGGCGCCGCAGGCGGAGCGAGGAGAGGAAGTTTACCTCGGGCAAGAAGGGTGGGAAGAGGAGGAGGAGCCGGTGTTCGTCCTGACGGAGGAGTGGGCCGAGTTCTTCGCCAAGGCCGACGCCAAGAGGAGGCTGGGTAAGCCGCCTCGTTCTCCCTCGCTAATTCCTCCCCATTCCACGATGCCTGTTCGATAACTTTTGTGTCTTCTGCAACTCTGTTCGCTCTGCAGCCAAGCAGCAGAAGAAGAACCGGAAGAAATAGGAGCGCCGCGGCTCAAGCGACGACGGAGATGCAGACCGGACAGGGGCCCGGCTTATACCACAGCTTATGATGCTCCGGATTTTTTTTACGAGGGAAGACATTTTGCGAGAGGAGATGACAGAACTTTTGTTTCGAGAGGGAGCTTGGTTCTTGCCTTTTAAGAAGACACCAAAACGGAATTTTATATCCGATGATATAATAGTAATAATCACAAGGAAAACAGTGTTTTCGCGTGTAATAGCTCAGTTTGTTTTCTGGTTTACCCCGTTACGATTATTCAAGCAGGCACGCTGTTAGAAAACAAGTTCTTTCTCGCCCATGGACAGGCACTGCGCCTCACCATTGATCCCGCAACAAACGAACTAAACGGTTGTGGCTAAGCAAGACGCCTTCCAAAATTTGGCAGCACACTTGTCGGATTACCAAAATCTTTTCTTTTGCGTGCCGATTTACCCAAATCTTGTAACGCAAACTGACACCTATCTGAATTGCTCAAGTAGATGAAATCACATAGGCACTAGCAGCGGCGAATCTAGAAAGAAAATGAAGGGTGGGCTCAAAGTTTACGCCAAGAAAACTAAACGCTACTCTGAAGAAAAAAATATGATCATCTCCAAATCCATTTGTCCAAATAAGCTCAAACTTTCCCAGATTACTACTGGGAACATGTACTATTTAACTGATTTTTTTTCAGATTTTCTGAAAAACATGAATTTTTGAACAAAAACTTGAATCTGTTTAGCAAAAATAGCCCTTATCTCAAGTACAGTTCACACCCATAAACTAGTAGCATGATTGACAAAGTTCATACAGTTCACACACCCATAGATCAAGTACTAGAGAAGCAACAAAAAAAAAGACAAAAACAATGATATTGGTGTTGCGTGTTGCTTCTTAGCTCATATTAGTAGTTGCAGAACACCTCCACACCAAAATCCAAGAGACAAACTACAAGCCATCTGTCAAAATGAGCACAATTGTTAGTGATATAGTAAGGCATCCGCAAGTGACTATCAGCACTAGTAGAAAAACAGAGGCATACCTCTAAGAAATCACATTATACTCAGGAGGCAAATGTCCTTTTCGATCTTTCTTTTTCTGGAATCGTATCATAATTTGATCATCGGGAATACTTCTGAATATCCTTTTCTCACAATAGCAAACCATTAAATCATTAAGCCAATCACCTGATATCTTATTGCGCAAATCAGTTTTGATGATCTTCATTGCTGAAAATATCCTTTCGACCGATGAAGTTGCCACTGGAAGAATTAATGTCAACTCGATGAGGCGATATACCAATTGGAAAGTTCTATGTTTTGTTGTTTGAACCATCAACCGAGCAAGGGTAGAAACATCTGGACATGCATTAAATTCCTCACTTCTCCTAATATTTGTAAGGAATGTTGGAAGCTCATATCTTAGCAACAACCGTTCAGCTTGTGTAAAATCCTCAGCATAAATTTTAGCAAGCCGTATAAGCTTGTCAATGTTAAACTTTGAGAAGTTGTTTGCCGGATTAAGACAAGACATGCAATCCGCTAACTCGGTGTTAGCTTCATTGAATCGATGATTCATCTCAGTGAGAGTTGCATCAATAGCAACATTGAATATGCTAACCTTGAAATAATGATGTCGAGTCACCTTATTCTTGGAACGAACAGATTGCCCCATAGCTCCAACAAGATCATCCATATTTGGCACCTCAATGCCATGTTCCTCACAAAAGTTATTTGCTTGGTCACATAATGACTCATACCCATTGTCCCTCATATTTTGCAAAGCTTTTTTCACATCCAAGATCAAACGAAGGGCTTCAACAACATCTTGATTCTTCCTTTGCAAAGTTTGTGATAGCATATTTGTGATGTTCAATAAGTTTATCAAGAATAGCATGATGAACACAAATTGAAAGCATTCCATTTGTACAATCAAACCTGAAGCTCCACCTTGAGAAGAGTGTTCTCGGGCATCGTCCACCACAATTGCTAGCACATCCACCACTGCATTCCACATTGTGTAGATACGAAGCAAGGTTCTAAGATGTGAGCCCCAACGAGTAGCTCCTGGTCTAGCAAGGTTAGTTTCTTGATGTAAACCAGTTCCAGATGATATCTTACAATTCTCCATCAATTCTATCAAGTTGTCATGATGCTTTGCAAGCAATGCATCTTTCAGAGCAGAGCAACAGCGGCGGCACCGACCGGACTACACCGGAGCCTGAACACGTTGAGCAGATGCTGGTCGTCGGCGAGCAAGAGGCCGACCAAGCCCCCAAATCCACGGCCTCGCCGTTGCCGCCGGATCAGACGAGGATGCCACCGGGCGCGGTGTTGGGGAGGGGATGAGCAGCCGTTGAGGATGAGCACCGTCGTTGGAGACTGGGGTTGATTGGGATGAGCACACGATGAAGAGATTCCGGCGGCCGGCGGCCGCTAGGGCACAGGAGACATGGCGGGCAGGGGCGGCTCACGAGCGGGTGGTCTCTACCTCCGTCTCTCTCACTAGAACGAACAAGGTTGCCTGGTGCGAGCGAACATGTGGTGTCCGGCTGGGCTGGGCCCTTAAGAGTAGTAGTAAAAAGAATTGCATCGCTGGACAGGGGGCTCGAGCCTATTAAAGCCCCCCCCAGTAGATTCGCCGTTGGGCACTAGGGTCGAAGCCAGGATTTGGACATAGGGGACCCTGAAGCCAGAAATACTTCATGCCTCACAAATTAGTGAAATAAATACTCCCTCCGTCCCATAACATAAGAACATTTTTGACACTAGTGTAGTATAAAAAACGTTCTTATATTATGGGACGGAGGGAGTATATTATATCTAGATATCGCGCACATTTGTCTTTGCCTGGACACACACAAAATATTTGCAGCCGGGGCGTGTCTAGCTATAGCTAATACTGCTGAACAATTTGCACATATGTTGCCGCAGATGAAATTGATAATCAAACCATTCCAAAATATGCCATGAAGTACTTCGCTACAAAACATTCTCCTCATCCTTTTCTGCCACTGTAGGATGAACACATCTCCCCGGACTTGTTTACAGCAAATTCGTCTAGGATAATATGGCCCACAGTTTTGTTGCTCATCATTCTACGTTACAATGTTTATAACAGCTTGTATAGTCGACCGGCCATATGGCCCAGATGCCTGTTCCTTGCACAATGACATTCTTAATAACAGTGCATCTGGACAGCGACACTATGTAGCATCGATGAAGTACGGCTGAAGGACACAGCTGAAGAAGGATTGAGACATACACGCTGAATGTTTCAAATATGTCCAGATAGATCTTCCTGCTACAACAAAGCACTCTTGTTCGCAGGTGATCATGCACATCCTCGAGGTGAAACCATGTCATGTGGCAGTGATCAAAAGTCCTGCAAGAACCTATTTCCGATGCTTTCTTCTTGCTTCAGTTCTTGGCCTCTTTTCCTCTTCCCGTTCTCTATCATGCGTTCTGCAGTTTAAAGGATTGTTAGAGAAACAAAACTTATATTTAAAAAAGGTATATACCAAAAAACGCAGCTCAAGCAGATGCTTCGTTACAGAACTGGAAAGAAAAAACCATCCTAGTAATCATCTTTCAACAGAATTATTTATATATACCTCTGCTACATATTTAAGGTAACTAGGTAAGACATTAAGCCTACTCATAACGATGTCATTACTCTCTTTTCTATATGTAACTCAGAAATTCATTAAAATCTCAAGCTCATATTAAAGCCAAAACAAGGATTAACACAGTTCTAAATACATAAATCAGAATTCATGCAGAATCAGGCCGTTAAAATATGCTTCAAGACAACAAAGTGATGCAAGAGTATGTTGCATTTTACATGTGTAAGCTTTCAGTGCTCACTTCCTTTAGGACACTCTTGCACACGAGGGAAAAAAAGAGAGTAATACCAATTTTGCATACACATTGATCTTGGTTTTGGTAGCTAGGATTTAACAGTGTCACCCATGACAACTAAATAGGTGATAAATATCATAATTCTCAACACATTACTCCGCTGAACTGTTTGTCATGTAGCTATTTGTACGGTCTAATAAAATGACAGTTTTTAGTTGCATGTTTCTCTATAATTCATTATTGCACACGAGTATTTATACTTTTCAATTGTTGAACCACCTTCGAGGCAGCTTTCGCAATACCGCTAGCTTAAGTGGTTAGTTGCCAGCCACACCATACCTTAAGTGCATGGCACCATCTTATCTACAATTTAGGAAGGTGAAATGGTGGATTTTCAACATTCTCTACCTGAATAACGACTAGTAACCTGACAATACAATCATTATTTTATTTGACTAAATATTTCTTCAATTTAGGAAGAGGCGGGTCAGGTGCATGCTAAAAGAGGTCAAGGAAAAAATGGGCTACAATTTGCACGAGATATTGATCGTTCCGGTAAAACAGATCGTGTGTTCACATGACAGCTAAGGTATAAAGAACACAGAAAGTGAAAAATGTTATAAATTGTAGGAAAAGCGTGCATGCATAGTTCAATGAGATCCTCATTTCCAAACTTACTGGTCAGTCTCTCTACGACTTGTCTTGCTTGTTGAATCCTTGGCATGCATCCTAGGGAGGTCATCAGCATGTGACGGCCGATGCTGTGAAATAGCACCCTTTCTTTCTCTCTCTCGCATTTCAAATTGCGAGTTACCAGCTCCAAGGCTCGGAGGCTGTGGAGCAGAAGGTGCATATTCCCCAGCTTCTAAAGCAGACTGATCTCTCTTAATTTTTCGCCGTTTGGATGCACTATTAGGGTCACTATCTTCCTTCACAGTATTACCTTTGTCCCTATCCATGTCATCTACCTATAAAAATAACAGCATTAGAGATCAAGCAAGAATGTTTGGTTACATAATGCAAGATCCCAAGAGGAGTGATTGCATGCCAAGTCTGAGCACAAGACACAAATGACTTTTATCGATATAGCTTAACTAGTTAGCAAAAATTGATCAAAATCACAGAAGAGTATTAGAGAGTGAAGACATATATCGATACAACTGAACTAGTGAGCAAAACTTGATCATAAATCACAGAAGAGTATTAGGGACTGAAGACATATATCGATATAACTGAACTAGTGAGCAAAAATTGATCACAAATCACAGAAGAGTATTAGGGAGTGAAGGCATATTTACCCTGCTTGATGAAACATCCCTATCTTCACGCTTTCTATCCCGGAGATCTTCCTCTCTTCTGTGCTTCCCATCATCCTGCGACAGCGGAGCATTCTCCTCCACGTGCCACCTTTCTTTCTCATCATGCCTGGGAGACAACCACTGAGTATGTCTGGTGCTTCCACCCCTTCGGTCACCATCTTCATCTCTTCGGTTAGCAGCGACTGATTGGGGTACAAAACTAGTTGGAAGAGGTGGAGGTGGTGGCAAGCTTTGCCCTCGGAACCGTTCATCAGAAGTATGTGCCCGGTCTATGGAGGGTTCAGCATGTTTAATTTTGCTTCTCTCCTTATTCCTGTCTTCTCTTCCTTTTTCAGGAACCCTGTCCGTCCCTCTGTCTTGCATCCTTTCAATAGAATGTTCTCTCCTTTCCAATGATCTGTCTGTTGGTTTCTCAATCACGTCTTCTCCACGTCGCCTCTCAGTCCGATCTGTTTTTTCTCTATGATCTCTGTCGTATTTCTCATCAAACTTCTCTTTTAATTTCTCTGTCCGAATTAGGTTTTGTTCCTCATTATTACCTCTCTCATGATCCACAGAATGGAATTTATCTACTGATCGCAAGTCCATTCTTTTCTCTTTGTCCGTATGATGTTCTGTTAAGTCATCATCCCGGCCTTCAATTTCTCCTTTCCTTCGTTTACCTGTTCTCTCTTGTTCTTCAACGGGAACAGATTTTCTTTGCCGTTTCACGGTAGAATCAACCAACTCAATAGATTCACCTTCACCGGTGGGAATAGCTGTTGCATCATTATGTGCAGCCAACACCGTTGACCTTTGGGAGGATGCTGATACCTTCCGTGGTGCTGGATGTACATTACCGTTGGTGCCACCCAACGAACTAGTGGGATTAGTATCCAGCCCACCATCAGCTGGCTGAGACAATACTTCTCTGTCAGCAGGAATAGTAGAGACTTCTTGATTAAGAACCCTGCTGGTAATTTTACCAGGTTTTGCATCTTCCTTCACCAAATCATGCTTAGATACCTTTGCAGCATTGTGTGCATCACGCTTTTGTGGTGCTCTTGTCTGTTGTCATAAAAACTATTAGAAACAATGCAAAGTTGCAAACTATCCAGCACAAAATTGCTCATTGGTCACTGCTATGCTCCATGAAATAATGAAGGACTATAAATTGAAGACGTGGATTATGTGCTAACAAGAAACACCTGAATCCGTTGTTTTGAAAGAAAGAAAGAAAGAAAGAAAGAAGAAAAAGATAAGAGGCGGTTTACAATTTTTAAAAATCCTAAAAATTTACACGTGGAAATACTTTTATCTACTTGCAAATATTTGTGAAGTACATTTATTTGTCGTCTGGAGAAAAAGACAAGGATGAAGGACTAAAATAGACATTATTTTTTAACCAAAATGCTAATTTTTGCACAAAGATGTATAGATGCACATACTATTGCCATATGCACCCTTTTAAAAAAAAAGATTAATTCAAAAAAACTGTTGTCACTTTCCACATGATAAACTGAGAGGTACCTCAGATTCTGCAGCAGGCTTCAAAACTTTAACTCCCTCATCAGACAAAAGTTTTGGAGGTTCATCTGCACCGCGTGCAGGTCCTGAAACTTTTCCTTGTGCAGAGGACGATTGCATTTGACTATCAGATCCATTTGCAGTCGAAGCATTCTTCTTATTATATTGAGCATCAGGCTTCATTGCATTTTCTGATCTTTCATGCCTACCTTCTGAAGATTTTGCACGAAGGCTGCGATCTTTTGCCGTTGAGGGATCTGCAGACTGATTTCCTGTAAGAGATCCAAAAGGAACAGTTACGCTCCAGCTAATCATAGTGGTCCAACAAAAAATAAAGCCTTCTGTATCTTCCATTTACCAGGAATAGGTTTTGCAGGCACTGGCTTCAGATCAAGGTGACCCATACCAAACTCTTCTTCAGATAGCCATGAACTCTGCATAATAATTGGGCATTCGACACATACATCTCATAAATACACAGGCGGTTGTCTCCTGATAGGGAGAAAAAAGGCACCAGTCAAGATGTAACACTTACCTTGCGAGCTGCCAGAGCAGCAGCTACACCAGTGGCCAGTACTTTCAGATCTTCCCTCTCATCCCCCTTTAGCTTCGCAACCTGGTAAACATATTTGTGAGTAATAGCCCAACAGCATATCACAAATGGTGACTACTGATGTACTTACCCTTTTCTCAATGTTGATACCGCTTTTTCGAATCACAGGAAAAATACTAGTTATCTTTGTGAGCACAATAAGGGCATTTCTAATTTCCATGTATTCTTTTGATTCCATACATTGATTAAGCACCTTGGTAATTCTTGTACTCCACTTATAATGGACCTTTGAAAAGCACAGAAAAAAGATGTTAAAAGGCACATGTGAAGAATATAGCAGGACAACATAATTTTTTGGATACTAGACATTCACATGTCTTTTTTGTTAATTCAGGCGACATGAACA
Organism: Triticum dicoccoides; assembly: GCF_002162155.2. Classification (NCBI taxonomy): domain Eukaryota; kingdom Viridiplantae; phylum Streptophyta; class Magnoliopsida; order Poales; family Poaceae; genus Triticum; species Triticum dicoccoides. Next base: position 725,430,747 of record NC_041385.1, read on the forward strand.
AAATCTACGAAAAATGCGGCACATGACAATAATATATACTATAGAGTCCATGAAACCATGCTAAATTTATGCCTGTTCAAGAAACAGAAATTTCACCAACAAAAATGGGCAGATGCGTATCAATGGAAAGTATGCAGTGGATCATTTTGTACAGACACATTTAAACATTATGGGAAACTTGCAGGATTAACATTTTATTCTCTTTAAATAAAAAAGGCAGCAACACAATTCCCAAACTGAACTCTGACATGTTTGGCATGATAAATAACAGATGGGGCCTACTTACTAAGGATGAGCTTTCCTTCGCAAAAATGTGGCAAGATAACTCATTCTTAGCAAGCAGAGTACAAAGATTTTATGTCTTATGTTCCTCTCTGTGCGGAATTAAGGTGAAGTATCTGTAACCTGGAACTAGCATACCAACACAAAATGTGCCATTATATGGGGCATTGGAGCCACCAGATTTAGATGAATGAGTCTGGGTTCCTCTAACATAGTTTGTGAATTTGTGAACTAGTTATTTGCAAACTTGTAAATCCATTAAACTAGTCCATCAAAATCTGGTGTGCCAACAGCTCACACTAAAGAGTTGAATCGGCATCTAAACATGGTTTTCCGTATTAGTATTCCTCACATGATTAACTCCTGAACTGAGATAGGACCGAACTTACTGTTTTTATGCACATCTATGGGGCCTCTGTGGCGAAATATCTAGTGCAAAAGTATTATGTTTGAAGTAATTTTAGAAGGTGACAACACGCATAAACTACATAATAGACTTATTTTCTATGCTGATTCCATGCCTAAAAGAAGTTGTACTTGTGCACAAGATTGTGCTTTCATACTACAGATCACCCTTAGGAACTCTTATGAATTGTGATATCACCATATCATGCAACTTGAGGGCAAGTTAGTCCTAAATTTTAGAAATGGCAATCAAAGCAAAAAACGGGGTATCTATGTTTTGATCACTATTTCTAAAATTTTAGGACTAAGCTGTACTAAAGGAAATGATAAACATGCAGAACTTAATTATGCGACACATATAACTTCAAGGAGTGTGTAAAGCATACTTTAACGAACTGAGCATAAGGTACACGTTGACTGTTTGGAAATCTGAAGTATAAAGCGAATCCTGGCTTATTTCCACATTCACGCTCATATATTGCTTCATCACTCTGCAGAAAGTTGTATATGCAAACTCATAAGCACTAAAACAATGTAATAACCATCAGGAAAGCTGTTGTGAAAAGTGTACAGCACATGAATCAAGAAGCTACCTTCCAATAGTAGGCCATCTTCAGTGTCTCATGAAGAAACCGTCCAAGCCTACCAGCTTCATATTCTGTACAACAACAGATCATTGGCTGTAGTGTCTTGCAGATGAAAACATCTATATGATTCACCGTGTTAAAAAATGGAGTCCCAAGTGAATGCATCGTCTGGACAAATGTAGCACAATACACAGCATCCTGCATGCTAAAAACGCAACGTGGATATATACAACGCTGGAGAAATTCCATGTTGATCTTCAGTGCGTCCGGACCGGAACTCAGCCATTTATCCTTTTCACGGGCTAGCCTTTGGAGAACTGATGCAACGTGTTGTTGATGCTTGTCAGATTCGTTGTTCAATTTGTCAACTAAATCTTGGATTCTCTCCTTGTCCTTCTTACGTCGTGATATTGCAATGCTAGAGTTATCTGAGTTATCTTCGAGTTGTTTGAGATTGTCATGCAACTTCTTGATTTCTGCATCATAGCGATCTTTTGGGAAATGGAGATCATAGAGTGTTAAACCCCAGAAAGTAGCATACAATTCAGGTGAAAGACCGTTCCAGGCTTTTGTTGGCAAAATTGTTCGGATTGTGTTAAGAAGATCTGACCACCTGTAAAAAAAAAGAATACAGACAATTGCACATGAATCAAACCTAAAATACCATGGAGATGTCAATGAAGTTCCAGTATCATTTAGAAACAGAAAATTTGAACCACAGTTAACCTCAACGACGCTTAAACAGTTAGATTATAAATTTCTGAAAGCAACCATTATCAAAGGTATAATAGCTGCTAGCTACCCTACCAGCTTCCAGGGACAAGATCTTTGCTAATCTTTTAGTGGCAAACAAGGAGGGGATCAAATTCTCATTGTTGTCATCAGATGATTTGACGGTGCATATTTTCTGCGAACTTTCCTTCCTCTGTAATTTACTTTTCAATTTATTTTAACATGAACCAAAAGATGAAAGTGGAATAACTAAGACATGATAATCCCGAGGCAGATTTCAAGCTCTCAGAAACATTTGTACCTTTTTTTTAAGAACAAGAAACAAAAAGTGTGTTTTGAGGTTCCGACAAAAATCGAAAAGAAATCAGACTACGTCACATGCAAAAATGCTTGTTTGTGGTCTGCACAAAAAAGATGAGGATGGGGACTAAACTAGCAACTATTTGTAAACCCCTTTTTGTTGCAATGAACAACGCTTATTTTTGCACGAAAATTTGCAAGTCTGTATTGCCATATTTACATTTGATATTTTTTTCCAGAATGGTTTGCAATGTGGATTTCGTTATAGTTGTAGTTGAGCCCACGAGCCCAGGCTCAACTACGAGTTGCTGCTGATGACCCATACCACTGAATGGTTGATTGAGAGACTCGTGGCAGATGTTCATAGAAGACTTACATGATTAACTTCTGGGATGAATCACCATGCAAGATTATATCATCACATGATACAGACTCCCCTTCTTCATTGCCATCCAGAGGCCAACAGGCTTCACCACTACTAGCGTTTTTGAAAAGCCTCATTACAGGGCGGTATATAAGAAAAGCAACCTAGAATCAAGTTAAATTACTAAGATGTTAACTCACTGAGGCGTGATTATACAATGAAAAAACCACTCACACATTAAAAATAGTGTGCAAGGTACGAGTGTATTACGTCTGGCTCGATATGATATTTATAAACCAAATCTTCCAACGGAGGTACAAGTTGAACATAGGTTGATGGAGTTACAGCACTTGAAAGAAACTCGGCATACTGAAGTAGTATTCCATGACATCTATCAAACTGCTCACTAACCATCTTGATATATGTGGCATCTGCATTTATTATAATCCTGAGAATAATGCCAAAATTATCAACTTTAAAAGACCAGTTCAAATGTAAAAAACTGAATATGACAGGCTTCTAAGCTAAAACATGAACCCCACAATGCAGATAATAAAGCTTTGGCTAATGGTCCTGAATATTTGCTTTGGCATAATCTAAATAAATAAATGCATAATTCCAGAAATATAGTCAAGAATTTCAATCATTAGGATGCATCTATACTAACCGTCAGTATGCATCTATATTACAAATATCATATTACATAAGTACAGCAAGACTGAAGTCCACTTA
>NC_041385.1:725434570-725453063 GCF_002162155.2 Triticum dicoccoides
AAGTTCAGACAAAACCTTACTTAGATCTGTGCTGGGCAATAAGCAGTAGTAGAGGAATTGCAAGTTTAGGTTCATCTTTTGGCAGCAGAGAATCCCGCAACTTGTTAATAGACTTATTCAGGACCTGCAAAAAAATGATTTGGTAAAACTGTTTTTTGACCTTATCAGGTAATAAAGAAAGGAGCCTTGGTTCCTGATAAAACCTTATAGTTCCGTGTTGAGCCAAACAGTGAAGATTGAAGCCGCAGCGTTTCGCTCCCTGCCATACCATCAACCTGTTCATCAGTCATGTTCTCAGTGTACTGAACATTTGCCATTTGCTGAATGAGTTCCTGCATGTTACATCATTTTAAACTTCAGATTCATACGATAACAAGGCAGCAAGGAAGTTTCGACATAGCCAACAAACCTCAAGTACAACAAGCTCAGTGCCCAATCCTTTCTTCAGTTGATTAACTATGTATTGGAAAAGGCATTTTAGCTCCATGGAAAAATGCTTCTTGCATCTGTTAAAATTTCTTGGTTCAGAATAGGAGCATATAAAGATTAAAGATAATAACAATACTGATAAGGGAAACACAAGCACCCCAGATATTAGAAAGACATACAACACTAGTACAGATATTGCTTGCTTTGCTCAAAGCATAAAGATTAAAGACTTATTCTGAGAGTTGGACACAGTAATTATTCATCCATAACAAACAATAACAAGAATTTGGAGTCTTGGCAAATCGGTGATATCTTCGTTGTACAAAACTTATACAGACATGATGTTAGATTGAGCGAACAAATGGGTAGAGGGCAACTCAAGATTCTGGACAAGATAACAGCCAAAGATCCTAGCTGTAAAGCGAAAGGTAAACCTCTAAATATTTAGGTTATAAATCAATTACCTTATGTTGCATTAGCATACTAATATCATTGGCATGCATATTCAACATAATGTATAGTATGCTTAGCTTACTACGTGCGAATACGAGTAGAGAAGAATCTTTGTGATATTTATTAAAACTGCATCCTATGCAGGTATTCATTTCAGTTAGTTTGCTGCTAACCACTACGATGGAGAAAAAATATCAAAGATGCAGATTTTGAGTGGCAGGAGATCATTGTTTGAGCCACATGATAAAAGCACTTACATGTACCCAATAAGCAAGAATATAAATCACTAAATATCGCTGGATCAACAGGTTTAACTAAAAATTGATCAGTACATCACATCATGTGTTGTGCAAATAATGTAATCACAGACAGGAGTCAAAACTACATACAAGTGTCCCCAGAATGATGCAAGACATTGAAGCCAATCTGACAGGTTAAGACCGTCATCTTTTACTCTCTCACGACCACCTTGGGCCAACCGTTCTATTACAATATATTGCAAGATATCATACTCCAGCTGTAAAAGAAGCATACTTAGACAACACTGTAAATTCAACTTATAAAAAGAATTCAAAGACACAAGCAAAACAACTACAGCCGACACTAAAAAGGTAAAAGAAGCATACTTAGACAACACTGTAAATTCAACTTATAAAAACAATTCAAAGACACAAGCAAAACAATTACAGCCGACACTAAAAAGGGTATGGGCATCTGTATAAAACATGCATCACATACACAGCTAATACCTGAGTCAAGTATTTAAAAGCATCCACAACTGGATTTATCATGTCCCTGTATGCTTCGACCTGAAAGTTGTGAATGTATTGTAGAGGTAAATAATTGAAACAAGTCAACAAAGGATTGCAATTATAAAGGTGAACTTCCAGAATCAATGAATTATCATATTAAACCCAATAAAAATAATATATTCAGATATCATTTGGCCAGACTCCCTCTGTTGCTTCATCAAGTGCTGTGTAGCCCTAAGGAGCATGCTCCCTCTCCACATGTACACATTCCATTATTACTAATACATAGAGCAGTAGGACTTAGGAAGCTCTGCTGCCTTTTGGTCCCCCAAAAATTTTTGTCAGCACCATTATGATTAATTTACAAAGTTAACAGTAATGAGAATACGAGATTAGCATTCCCCTTAACATTGATCAGTTCCAATTTGACTACTCTCAAATGGTTTTCACTTTCAGTGAGATTTCGATGAAATTCACTGAATTTCATTAATTTCAGCAGTCACTGAAATATTTACCTTTCGGCCAAAATATTTCAGCGATTTCAGTAGTACACATGATATCAAATATTTTTCAAAAAATTCAAATACTTTAAATGAATTCAAGTGAATATTTCGACCTTTTGGCCGAAATGCAAAACGAAATCACTGAATTTTGGTGATTTCGGTTGGTGCTGAAATTTTTCTGAAACTGAAAGTGAAAACCTCTATGTCCGTTAACTACAACTTGATCCTTGAAGGAATAACACCAGAGGATGTAGTAACAGCAGACCAGCATTCAAGGGTCTGCTGCCAGTTTAGTTGATAAGAACACCATGGATCATACCCAATGGCAGATCTAGTGCACAAAGAGCTGATGTAGCCAGGGAAAACTAGAATAGCATGCACTCGGTAAGTTCAGCATCTAGGCTAAAAACATATAATGGATTTGGACACTGCCAGGTTGGCACGAAGACATTCCACTGGTTCCAGAGAAGATAAAAGAGCCAAATACAGTCCGAATGGAGCTGTCAGCAGATGTAACAATAGTTGGTCATCTCCAACATAAGAGAACTAAAACAGAACAAGGGGAATAAGTTATTCGCAGAAAGAGCTTGCCAAAAAAACATTAATTACAGAAGGCCACAAATACGACAGCTGCTAGTCCAAATGGAAGTAGGGCTGCATGTTTCACAATGGCTGCAGTATTATTATTGTTTGAATAAATTGTATGCGCACAGTTGGTTCAAAATACCTGTTGGACAATTGTCCGAAGTACAGTCATCGGATTTGCATGAGCAAGTTTAGCCACCATGCGGCCAAGCTGCTTCAGATTTTCCTTGGCCAGCCGTTTTAAGAGCCTTCTGGTATCCAGCTAATTGAGAAATTAAGCATGCTGGTGAATCTAAAGCTCAAGCTAAAATGATAGGTGAAAGAAAGAAAACTCAGGCATGGAATAAACAGACAACCTTTGCTGTTTGCCTTGCAGCAAGGACAACTGGATTTTGTTCAGCGTCCTTCTCCCACTCACCATACAAACGATAGCGTACCTAAACATGAACAGTACCAAAAACTGGTTAAAAAGGTAGTGCAATATAACAAGCAACAATCATGAAGCATGGCAAACCTCATAAGGAAGAAGGGAAAGAACTCCCCATATCTCCATATCAACAGCAGGATTGGCAGGTATAAGTTGCAGTGAAGGAAGCAAGCATGACCCGAGTGCTTCTTCGATGTGAGATTCTGGAGACATTACACCTGTTGTATGGGCTGATTCTTTCGACGAGGCATGGTACGCCTTTAGAACTCTGCAAACCTGACAATGAACACAACAAATGCACCATGCGCCATTAAATAAACAATATCCAACAATTTTTGCCACTAGATGCTCCAGGAGGAACTGCATAATTGCAAGCAAAGGTGTTCATAGTCATAGGACCTTTCCAAATGCTTTGAAACAAATGCAGTAAAACTTTTCTTGCCATATGAAAAAGGTATACTGTGGCAACAAGCACACTAAGTATGAATGGAACAGGTGCTGTGTACACCCATCCCTGGAACAAGTCATATCAAGTAGGGCAGCAGGACATCAAGCAGACCAAATAAGAGAAGAATTCAACACTAAAAGATCTAATGGTACCTTCTGAAATAATTGTGTGTCACGATGAAGGTATGGTCCACAGACAGCAAGCATTTGGAAAAACACTTTCGGCGGATGAACCAAATAACTTGGTGAAGAGACAGATGATGCATCTATCATGTTAGTGTCGATGTTACGGGAGATTTTATGATGCGTTTGACAATATGCACTGTAGGCTGAAGAAATGGTCTTCTCAATAATTCTGCACAAATGAAAGTAGAATTGAACAACATAAATCGGGGAACTCAACCATTGGATTACAAGAGACATACTCGGGCACGACATAATATGTCATATTTCGTAGAAGTACAGATAATATCATAATAGTGAACATCTGTTGAGGCTGCTGATAGAATATGCAGAGGAAGTAGACAAACCTAAATAAACCATGACAAATTTCAATGTGCTCAACAGGATTTAGCTGTGCAAGACGTTCAAATAGTAGCTGCGCATGGTCCCTGGCAAATAACAGCAGAAGTCGATCAGTGAAATAATAACATGTCAAAGAAGACAGATGTGTTTACTGCAGGAGTGAAACTGTACCAAGTGACTATAACAATGAATCGTTATTAAAAGAAACTTTGCAGTATTATAATAGAATATCCAAGATCAATGGCACGCAAGGTATACCAATCATGAACCGAGAGGAAACCAAGAAGAAGCCCAAGCTTCTGGTTCTTTTCTATCTCAGGGGCTCGCTCCTCAACTATATCATTTTCCATCTCCAATGCTGTGTATAAATCGATCGTTATTTCTTGCTTCTCGTCGTCCATAAGATCCTTTCCAGTAGCAGCAAGATTTATTTTGCCTATTTTAGTAGCCTGTGATCAAGACAGAGATGAGTAAACTCCAAGTTGAATCCGATGTGTGAATAATTATTGAGGTATACTGAAGATCAATGGAGACATAGCATAAATGCAAGACAAGATCTGCATGCACAGTTCGAAATATTTCCAGTAACTTAAAACACAGTTATACCATCCTACAACCAGTGGTGCGGCTGTATTACTGTGTCTCTACTGTTGACAGAGAGGTTCATAAACCTAGAGGTAACTGTAAATATGACACTCCTTCAAAGCCTAAACTAGAAGATGACAATCAAAAGAATTACATTTTTGCCACTCTAGTTCCAATTTCTATATGTATAATACTATATATGGTGTACCAATTTTGAATCAGACCAGAGCATCAATCCTAACCACTGGGCCCCTAAATCTAACAGTTGAGAGCAGTGGCAGATTCACAGTGAACAGTAGCCAAGAGCTGCCTCTGCCATGTTCTGGAACCATCCACCACCTTCACAGAAAAAAAGGGCATGCCTCCTGGCCAAGTTGGAGCTTGAGGGGAGGAATGACCCACCATTAGCTGCAACCAAGCTGATAGGAGACACAACTATCCAAAGCCACACCGTTGTTGCACTACCATGTTGAGTAAGCAAAATTCGAGATGGGAGGCAATAGTAGTGATACTTTGTCTGAGTGAAGTGGGGAGAGGGAGCGTCATTTCCAACGCCCTGCAAAGAGATGGAGGAGACCCCAACAACAGAGATAAGATGTTGAAGGCAACCATTGATAATGAAAATGAAAGTGCAGCGAGCCATTGGGTGAGATACGCGTGATGCTCTGGAGCTTGCAATCACTGCACAGTACTGCTACAGAGATTTGGGATGAGATCAATGGCAACAAACAAGAGGATGACACCACCCGCTTCATGGCCGTCGTGGCTCCGTTAATCACCGTCAGCTACTGGGCCTGCGGGGCTTCTTCAAGTTCAGCCGCAAGGATAGTAAGGGTGCTGGCATTGATGGCAAGCAGGATAGGGCAGGGATAAAGCCAGTGGTTGAATTAGATCTGAATCTCCATCATTAGGCGCTTATATCAGACATTGACTGTGAGTTTAATCTGTGCTGTACTTCAAATACATGGGGATGCTCACGATGGAGCACAACTAGGACAAAGATGGAAGCACTGCTGAACCAGAGCATTCAGCCAGTGGACATCCTGTTGACTGTCCACTGCCGAGGGCTATAACGATGGAGCACAACTAGGACAAAGATGGAAGCACTGCTGAACCAGAGCATTCAGCCAGTGGACATCCTGTTGACTGTCCACTGCCGAGGGCTATATTCCCACTGCTCAGGGCCGGCACCAAGTACAAAGCCAAGGACATCGACCAGAGGACGACACTGGAGTAGTCCAGCGGTAAAGTCAGGGAATTTGTTGCCAGCTTCACTGCGGCAAAGAAGGACAGATCATTCATGAGAAGATGGCACATTGGTGGAGCAGAGAATACAGATTCAGGGGCGGAAGAGGAGTTTAGTCAGTACACATTGGCAAAGTCACGCTGGCAAAATAATCACGTCATGACTGACATGTCAGTTTTGCCATCAAACAAGGGGTTTGGGAGTTGCATGAATAATTAGCGTGATATGGTTTCATGAAAAAATATCTAAGTGTGGTGTTGAACCGGTATGGGCCAAGCCCATCTAGCTTTGTCACTTAGGGCCCAAGCCCATGAGGAGGTGCTGACCTAGAAGGAGGCATCAGTCCTCCCGTTCCCATGCTGAGCCGCCACACACACAGAAAAGGCTAACGAGAGAGGTGGGCTCCTGCGACTACAACATGGTATCAGACCTAGGCGGCAACGACGGGGCCTGACGGGAGTAGGGCGGCGACGGCGGACCTAGGAGGCGGAGTGGGCTCACCTCGGCGCGGGCTCCTCCCTCTTCCCCTCATTCCCTTCTTGTTCCCTCTCGCGGTTGTGCGCTGGCTGGCCTCTCGCAGCTGCAGGGGAGCTGCGCCAGTAGCTGCGTGCGAGTGAGGAAGACAAGGGGGCGGCGCGAGCTGAGGAGGTGCGCATGTGGAGGGGCTGTAGAGGGGACTGACAGGAGGTGTGCTGCTGGAACTGCTGCTGTGTGCAGCGGCTAAGTCAGAGGAGAGAAGTGTGCTGCAGCTGCCTGAAGCTGAGGTTGCTGTTGGTTGCTGTCCTGCTGCTGAGGAAGGAGAAGTGGGGCAGTGTTGTGCTGCTGATTGAAAGGGAACTGGAGACTGCTGATTCTGCAGAGGACTGTGTGCGGCTGTGCTTGCTGCTATTGTTGGCTGTGTAGGCTGTATCCGAAGATGAGTGAGCCAACAGGCCTTGCTGAGGCTTTCGAGAAGCTAGCTAAGATCCTTGAGGAGTCGAAATCTGGGGCCATCGTTCCTCGACAGGAAGTGGCTCAGTAGATCGAACTGTCGCCCATGGACATGAAGTTAGAGGGGGCTACCAATTATCTGAGCTGGTCCCGAAGGGCGTTGCTGGCTGTGGAACAGAAGGAGCTTGATGGGCACTTGTTGGGTGCTGTTGCTGAACCAGGAGACAAGACTACTGTGGAGGGAAAGAGATGGAAGGTCATAAACTCTGTGCTCATTGGCTGGTTGTTGAACTCGGTGGTGCCCCCCATTGGACGCTCTGTGGAGGGGCTATCCACATCCGCTGCGATATGGACGACTCTGTCCACCTTGTACTCAGGTAAGGGCAATGTCATGCTCATTGCTCAGATTGAGGGGAAGATCAGTCGGCTGCATCAAGGTGATGACATGTCAGTGATGACATATGTGGCAGAGCTGCAGGCTTTGTGGGCAGAGCAGGATAACTGCGACCCTCTGGAACTCTATGATGCGGCTTGCATCGAGTCAGGGCGCAAGTGGATTGCACGCAGGCGTGTGCTGAAACTGTTGGAGGGGCTTAGAGGTTGCTTTCATGGCAGGAGGGCATCCCTGTTGCACCAACCTCTCCTGCCCTCTATTGAGGAGACTATTGCTGCAATGTCTCAAGAGGAGGTGCGGCTATCTCTTGAGCATGCAGACATGAAGGTTGTGCCGGCTTCGACATTTGCAGTCACTGAGCGCATGGAGTGGAGCGATCCCAACAAATGTCATATCTGTGGGGAGGTAGGTCACTGGAAGTGGGCGTGTCCAACTCGTGGCAGAGGCAGGGGATACGACAGAGGGGGAACTGGCAGAGGCAGGCGTGGTAGAGGCAGAGGTGGATACTCAGGGACCTCAAGGGGCCAGACTTCTATGGGTAGAGGTGGCTACTCAGGACACTTAGGGGATCAGAGGGCTCACATGACAGTGGCAGGAGACATTGGGACGTCACAAGGCAAAGATGCAGCTGATGCTGACTATGGAGACTTTGCTCTCTGGGCCTCCACTGATGAAGGTAATCCGGATGAGGCATGTCTTGCTTCTAATGAGAGTGCTCCAGAGTGGGTTCTTGACTCTGGAGCATCTAAGCATGTTGCTAGTAATTCCTGCATGTTTGAGTCTTACCATAAGCACCCTCCGTCTCACACGGGCACAATGCAAACTGCTGATGGCACAAACCAGCCTGTCATAGGGGTTGGCACAGTCAAGTGCACTCCGACCATCTCCCTATCCTCAGTGTTACATGTGCCAGCTTTTCCTGTCAATTTGGTCTCTTTCAGTGCTCTAATTGATCAAATTGACTGTCGTGTGATCCTTGACAAATTCGGTTGGTGATTCAGGAGCGCCAGACGAGCCAGACGGTTGGGACTGGCACCAGGCGTAGGGGGCTCTGGTACATGGACCAGGAGGTGCAGCCGGACTTGGTGTGTGCTGCGACCATGGAGGACAAGGAGAAGGAGGCGATGATCCATCACTGTAGGATGGGACATGTATCTTTTGATAAGATGAGTAGAATCTTTCCGGATGTTATGTGTGGGATAGGCAAGGGCAAGTTGACATGTGATGCTTGCGAATATGCCAAACACACACTAGCCTCATATGTGGGCAAGGGGCTTAGGAGCATCTCTCCTTTTATGCTTATTCATTCGGATGTATGGAAGAGCCCAGTTGTATCAATGAATGGAATGAAATACTTTATTACATTCATCGATTGCTATTCTCGTATGACTTGGATTTATATGATGCGTCACAAAGATGAGGTGTTTAGCTGTTTTCAGAATTTCCATGCCTTGGTGAAGAATCAGTTTCAGGTGCAGGTGCAGGTGATCAGGACTGACAATGGGACTGAGTATGTGAACAACACATTTGGGGCCTATTTGTCTGATCAAGGTATTCTTCATCAAACTACATGCCCAGACACCCCTCCTCAGAATGGAGTGGCAGAAAGGAAAAATCGGCATATTCTTGAGGTTGCTCGGTCATTGATGTTTACGATGAATGTGCCCAAATTCTTGTGGAGTGAAGCAGTTATGACAGCCACATACTTGATCAACCGGACACCATCAAGAATACTAAGCATGAAATCTCCGTGTGAGCTAGTATATGGAGAAACTAAGTTTGTTGTTCCCCCAAAGTTGTTTGGCAGTACTTGTTTTGTTCGAGATCACCGTCCTTCTGTTGGAAAACTTGATCCGCGAGCGGTGAAGTGTATTTTTCTGGGCTATTCTTCTAGTCAGCAGGGGTATAAATGTTGGTGTCCCTCAGAGAAACGCAGGTTTGTCAGTATGGATGTAACCTTCAGGGAGTCTGAGCCATTCTATGGTGAGCCAACAGATCTAAGTGTGTTGTTTCAAGGGCTTGACCATTTACACTCTGTGCAGGATGGTCAAGAGGGGGAGAAGGCTGTATCTCACACTCAGGAGGATTCTGTGGGCACTAATGATGTGCAGGTTCAAGTCCAGCCAATTGTGGGTACAATTCCGGTTGGTACTCTCACTGATGGTGATGTGCAGGTTCAGGTCCAGCCAACAGTGGGTTCCATTCAGATTGGTAATCTCCAGCTCCCTGTTCGAGATCGGTGGCAGAAGACCCCCCTAGTGTACTCTCGACGAGAGCCACAAGTGCCACAGGTGCATGACTCATCTGACACTCGTCTGGTATATTCTCGGCGGCAGCCACTTGTGCAGGAGGGGGAGCAACAAGTGCAAGGGGAGCAGTCAGTGCAGGGGGAGCAACAAGGCAGTGGTGCAAGCTCATCTGACACAGTGGAACTACCTATTGCGTTGCGAAAGGGGACACGTGAAGCGGCACAGAAGGCTTTACCACCGGAGGTTTTTGATGATCATGATATCGGAAATGTTGTGTCTTATCAGGCTTTGTCTCCTTCCTATAGAGTGTTTGTTGCCTCTCTTCAAACTGTGTCAATCCCAAAGGATTGGAAGGCTGCAAAGCAAGATCCGAAGTGGCGTGAAGCGATGATAGAAGAGTTGGAAGCACTGAGGAAAAACAAGACGTGGGTGCTAACTACATTGCCGGCAGGAAAGAAAGCAGTGAGTTGTAAGTGGATCTATACAGTGAAGCAGAATCCTGAGGGGAAGGTGGAACGGTATAAGGCCAGATTGGTCGCCAGAGGATATAGTCAAACTTATGGAATTGACTATGACGAGACGTTTGCTCCAGTGGCAAAGATGAACACAGTAAGGATATTGGTTTCCTGTGCTGCAAACTTTGGGTGGAAATTGCATCAATTAGATGTCAAGAATGCCTTCTTGCATGGTGAGTTGCAGGAAGAAGTGTACATGGAGATACCACCAGGTTTTGGTACTTCACAGACCACGGGGAAGGTATGTAGGCTGAAGAAATCCTTGTATGGACTGAAGCAATCGCCGAGGGCTTGGTTCGATAGGTTCAGACGTGCTGTCCGTGCTATGGGGTATGGTCAATGTAATGGTGACCACACGGTGTTCTACAGACACTCACTCTCTAATCGAAAGATCACCATTCTTGCAGTTTATGTGGATGACATTATCATCACCGGAGATGATGAGGAGGAAATAAAGAGATTGAAGGGGTGTCTGAGCTATGAGTTTGAGGTGAAGGATTTGGGCAACTTAAAATACTTCCTTGGGATTGAAGTGGCCCGGACAGAGAAGGGAATATCTTTGTGCCAAAGGAAATACACCTTGGATCTCTTGAGTGACATGGGCATGATGGGATGTCGTGCAGCCCCTACGCCGATTGAACAAAATCATCAAGTGACAGCTCAGTCAGGCGAGCTGGTGAATAAGGAAGATTATCAGAAACTGGTTGGGAGGTTATTGTACTTGTGTCATACCAGGCCTGACATTATGCCGTGGGTGTGGTGAGCAGATACATGCATGAACCAAGGAGTGGGCATCTTGATATTGTGCACAGAATTCTGAGATACTTGAAGGGGACTCCGGGTAAAGGGTTGTGGTTTGCGAAGAGTGGACATCTTGAGGTGGATGGCTATAGTGACTCTGATTGGGCCAGTTGTCAAGATGATAGAAGATCAACTTCTGGCTACTGTGTGTTTGTGGGAGGAAACTTGGTGTCATGGAGAAGCAAGAAACAGGCTGTTGTGTCTAGATCAACAGCAGAAGCCGAGTATAGAGCATTATCTCAAGGGTTATGTGAGATGCTCTGGGTGAAGTACCTACTGAGCGAGTTGAAACTTCTGAGGAAGGGACCCTTGAAGGTGTGGTGTGACAATCAGTCAGCTATTGCCATTGCTAATAACCCAGTTCAGCATGATAGGACAAAACATGTGGAAATTGATCGCTTCTTCATTAAGGAGAAACTTGATGTTGGGATCATCAGTCTTACTCATGTCAGCTCTGGGCAACAGTTTGCAGATTGCTTGACAAAGGGACTGGGAACGAAGGACTGTAACTTGGCATGTAACAAGATGGGGATGATAGATATCTACCACCCATCTTGAGGGGGAGTGTTGAACCGGTATGGGCCAAGCCCATCTAGCTTTGTCACTTAGGGCCCAAGCCCATGAGGAGGTGCTGACCTAGAAGGAGGCATCAGTCCTCCCGTTCCCATGCTGAGCCGCCACACACACAGAAAAGGCTAACGAGAGAGGTGGGCTCCTGCGACTACAACATGTGGCAACTGACTATTATTCCTCATGAAGTTGTGGTTCCAATAAGTGTGGCAACTGACTATTATTCCTCAATTTTGAACTAAAACCACGACGAGTAAATCGGAACGGAGGGAGTATTTGCTTAAAAATAACTTTACACGGCCTTGTTTCCTTTTTCAAATGGTAGTCTTCTGTTACATCTAAGAGTCAAAGCATAAAATATAAGGTTATTGAAAATCTGTGGTGGTATTTTTATTATTTGGGTGCATTGCAGCAACATGCATATAATTCTCATTTATAACCCTACGAAATACAGCAAAACCATTTTTAGAACAGAATGAATTCAACTGGAAAACTACATACTAACCTCATCAATTTTCCTTGAAACAAAGGAGCCAAAATGCTCAAATGCCTCATCATCATTTGGAAGTAAATGAGCATAGCTGAAACAGAAGGCATGAATATTAAATATGATCCAGCAGCAACACTAATTCAGATTGACACAGCATAAAGGAGTCTGAAAATAAAAGCAAACAAGGACTTGAAACTACAGTTATGGTTAGTTGGCTAGTGAAATAATTAATAATATTCATACCAAATAGGGTTATTTTTTCTCGGTATTCCAGTACCTTCTGAGGAAAATGACCTAACAATTCAGTACTGCTTGTAAAAGTCATCACATAGTTACAAGAAACGGCCATCAAAATAAGAGCAGAAATTGAAGAGGGCATCGACAAAGGAATGTGATGTTAAAAGTACCAATTTTACATGTATGTAAACCTTACAAAAAGTTTTTTGACTGCAGATCATTTTTTAGAACAAAATATTTTGGAAATATTTTGAAGGAGGATGTCCGAAATAATAGTTGAGTTCAAGAAGTGTAGAGAAACACAAGGACAACTAGAAAACTTACAGGTTATCAAGGTCAATAAGACCAGATTTGACCAACAGGGCTGCTATTCGGAAAAGACCAGATGGAACAGGGATGTTTACATCCAATTGTTGATAGTATTGGAATTTGAACCCCAAAATTTTAGCAGCATGGGACTGTAACAAATAGAAGTCATAAGATGGGCTGAATCAAAGTACTACGTGAAGTATGGTAATAATCTTTACAGGCAGTGGTATCTTATTCAAAACTAATGAATACCTTTGGAAAAAGAGGTATAAGCTGATAAAAGATACTGTTATCTGGATAGAGTTCAAAACATTCCAACACCTAGCAGGTAAACAACGGAGAAAGTAATTACATTGTAGCAATGACATAGTTTTACAACATCAGATGGTAATAACGGGATAAAAAACGAAAACTCACAATGTCAAATACACGATTTGGGTCCAGGTCAAAATGTCCAATCAATGACTGTCACGAGAACATTATGTCATTACACAATACTGTTTACATGCTCAAATCATAACATAGGAGTAAGAAAGAAAATTCCAACACTCAACCTTTATAATGCTGATAGTAGCTGAAGAAGCATTTTGGCAAACCAAATCTGAACCGACTTGACAAAGTAGGGTTACCTGAATTCCAGACAAACAAAGGCAACTCGGTTAAAAATTACATCAAGCTACAGTAAACCATTTTAGACGCATCATTTGGAAACTACTGAAATCCCACACGATTGCAATTTACTCTCAAATAATTTCAAACTGGAAGTATAAGAAGTTAGAACACATGTGTGGATATATACATCTGCAATCACAATTACAATTGTTTGTAGAAGTATCTAGATTATAGAGTTTACCTTCTAGATTTGTTAGAACAGATGTTAAAAAGAGGAAGGTGAAATTGGCTGCAGGAAACTGCACTTCATTGACATGACCAGATTATGTCACAGCCCAGACACATAGACACATCATAAAGTTGTGTCCATTTGCTAGTAGACACCAGAGTGTGTAATAGCAAACGAGCATGATTATTCAGTAATTCTATAGTTTTCAGGCAGCAAAAAGTGTCCAGCAAATGACTACAACTTCATACTGTGTTTGGGAATAACATGGGTTTGTGGTGTCTGGGCCGATGCTAATCAAGACAAGTGTTCCATAGCATCTTTCAATAAATACTTTGAGAATTTGGCTTCCACTATTTTGCAGTCCAAGTGTCCAAACTATGTAATTTTAGGATCAATAATAAATCGAAGTCTGGAATTAGTTGATTGTTTTAGACTCCCCTTGAACTATAGATATCCAGTTAGTAATAAGGATCAAATAATTTTGCAGTAATTTAGAGCAGTACTGCTCAACAAAGCATCAGTGAAGGAAGTAGAAGCACATAAAGATATGTTATGCTACTCAATCCATATAGCACAAAGAAATAATGATGATTACTCAAAAGTTTCTTAAAAGTATGAATGAACCAATGTACAACTATAACAAGAACTTTGGTGGAAGTTTCACAGGCAGATATACGTACCAACTTGGCGTAGCCCTCACTTTCTTCTCTTAGCAGGTTGAATTTAGTTTGCTGATAAAGAAGCCGCGTGTTGACTCTGACCTGTTGCCAATTATTACAAGCAGCCGTTAAAAAATGATGCAATAAACAGGTAAAAAGTAAAATGTGCCAAATAAGGAGAAGGATGTTGCACAGAAACCATGTTTAAAAGATATATGCACTAATATGACATGGTATATTGTATAATTCATGTGAGCACACACAAAATATGAGGAATCAATGATCATAACATGATATCCTAAGTCCTAACAATATGCATGGTATTAGTATGTGACACATACCTCCTTGGCTTTAAAATCCTGGCCCTTTGACTTACTCTGTTCAACCTCCCATAGGAATTCTTCCTTCAAATGTGCACATACAGGAAACAGAGACGACATGGTGTCAGCTGCCTTGAATCATGAAAGGCGGTTTCAACAAAGATGTGACGCCCTAGTATGACGAACAAATACTCACTTCACATCGCTCTTGAAGAAGCCTAGGCGCAATCAATGAAGACTCCACAAATGATTTTGTCTGCAGCCAAGAGAAGTATTTTAAGGAAATTAGTGAGGACTAAATCCTCCACCATAAAAAGGGTAGGAGCCAAGAAGATAGATAGCCTATTTGCGTACTAAAATTATGAATAGGTGTTTAAGTGTCAAAAAAGATTTTTTACCATTTTGACAAGACGGTTGCGATATTCACCAGAAATTGTAATCTGCACATAACTTCAGGTCAGATCGACTAATAATACAGCATTCAATGATTACAAGGAAATGACAGCACAAGCAACGGACTGGTAAATCTAAGTTACATGATTCAAATAAATGCATCTTGGACTTGGGCATCAACCATGGATCAAAAGCAGAACGATAGGTGGGAAATAAAAGGTTATTGATTGAAGTCCTATGATAATGAGTAAGCAAGACACCCAGGTGTCAAGATATTTTCGTTTTTCCGGGGTGGGAAGTGGCAAGAGATTGAACGAAGGATAGCATTTACATTTCTATGGACCCTGGTTGTTGAAAAACAACAATAACACCGTAGCAGCATCTAGGTCAAGGCTGTCATGGCATCCCAGCAAGAGTCGCAGCGATAACCGGGCTTCAGGATGACATTGCCAACATGGTGTGCGCCATGTCAATACTCAGGAGATAACACATATTGGCCAAATTGGCAATTATAACTCATATAACATGGAGAATGCCCATGGGTGCAATTCCAATGGCAGGGGAGTTTCAGACGGTAATTACAACTTTTCTACAGCCAAAAAGACCATCTATGTCTTGATTTGTGAGCCATCTGCCAGTTCCTGACCTAATTTAATCCTCCACAGCCCTTTCTACAGCTGCCACACAGCTTGTCTGGTCTAACCACAGCAGCAGAGTACACAGACTGCCCTTTTCCCTCTACTGCTACACTCATCCTCACCTCATAAACCCAGTTCACCACAACAGTTGAGTAAATGGGAAAACGAAAGCTATGACAGAAGCCAGAAGGTGGAAGATCACCGTTTCCTAGCCCAAGTTGGGGGGAAAACCCAGTTCACCACAACAGTCGATTAAATGGGAAAACGAAAGCCATGACAGAAGCCAGGAGGTGGAGGATCATCGTTTCCTAGCCCAAGTTGGGGACCCCTCTCGGTCCTCGAGCCCAACGCCACCAGATCTGCCCGTCCCACTAGATTCGTTGGCCAAACCCGAAATCTCCGGGTGACACTCCCTGTCACCTGTGTCCGTGATCAAGTGACAAGTTGACAACTTGGTAACTCCTAGACAACAATGCTCTTGGTAACTGTTTTGTGGTATAGATCCAGAACAGTTCCATTTTAGACCGGTTTCACTGAACAGGAGAACTAAAGCCATGCAGGGTAGACCTTTGAATTGGTTCACCAGAAACTGGAAAGGAACATCACGAGCTTTTGTGCAATAACCACCTCGCTTATCTGTAAGATTGTTTTGCACTTCACTGCAGAGAGATATGCTGATAGCTACAACTAATATCCATGTTCATGTGCATAAGCATTAATCACGTCGCTTATCTGTAAGATTGTTTTGTACTTCACTGCAGAGAGATATGCTGATAGCTACAACTAAAATCCATGTTCATGTGCATAAGCATGCAAAATCTAAACACTCCTGCACTACAATTCGAATAACAATGAATAGGTTTGTGCTTTCGGCCATTATAAGGTTTGCTACCCAAAGCTAGTAGTTTCATGTTCATCAGTAAAAGCATAATTTAAACCTTCTTTTCTGCTACAGCTTGAGCAGGGTACTTTTTCCAAACATAGCCTTTAGAACTTGTCCAGAGGTACCACACGCTATCACTTCCAGGGAGATAATTTTTCATCACTGAAACATCTTGCAATTCAACCAGGTCGTCACTTCAGCTGGCACAACAAGTAACACAGACTTACAAACTGCCCTCTCCAGTCAATTTTTTTTACCAATTCAGCTAAGCATTGCAAACAGTGTTTCTGCCTACGACCACCCAATAGCGTATTGACTAATCAAACACATTCCATCGAGCCACTCGAAACTAACTAAGCACCACACAGCAGCAAAGGAAAAATGGGTGGAGACTGGAGAATACTCACATCCTGCCCTAGGTGGGCGACGATGTCGGCGAGCACCGAGCCGGAGTCCTCCTGCCACGCCTCCTCCGCGAACACCACCGAATCCAGCGCCGCCCGGCACTTGTGCGGCGGCAGGTCCCCGAGCACCTGCGCAACCCGACCAACGCAATCAGCGCTAAGACGACAGGGACAGAGCCAGCGAGCTGATTACGGGAGCTCACCGTCGCCCAGCACAGCTCGTAGAGGAAGCGCGGCATGGGGACCGGATCGGGGAGGCGGAAGGCGGCGGCGGACTGGCTCTTCCATTCGCGGAGGCACTCCTCGGTGACGTACTTGTAGTCCGGAGCCTGGAGCGGAGGCGACATGGCAGCGGGCGGAGTGTTGGGTTTTGGGGGGACTAGGGTTTCATGGGAGGTGGCGAGGCCTGAGGAAGGAGGAGGCGGTGGCGGCGGTGCTAGACGGGGATGTGAGACGGCGAGGGAGGCGGAGGGGGAGGGGTGTGCGAATGCGATACGCTGCGTGGTTGGGGCGTTCGGTTTATCCGGTTTATTACTGGTCGGTTTTTGCCTGCGCGGTTCGGTTTTCCTTGGTTTCTGCCTGATCGGGTATCGAATATAGCAGACGAATTATTTTGGAGTATAATGCATTCTTTTGTTTTGAGAGAGAGGAAGAGTAAATTGCATTATGAATCCTCCAACTTGCAGTTGTGTACTAGAAAGTATTCCAATACAACCATGTTCAACCAAACTCCCCACAACTACCCCAAACGAGCTCGGGCTTTCCGACAATTCCATATCCAGCCTATATGTGAGGCGGATATAGGGAGGCCCGGACGCGCCCGGACACCGCCGCCACGTCGGACCGGTCCGCTATGGCCCACGCCGTCCCCACCATAGTCCCCGCAAAACCTCATCTGGCCGACGAACCCACCCCACTCCGCTCTCAGTCCTCTCGCCTTCTTCGCTCTCCTCCGTCTACCCCATCCGCCCCTTCACCATTGTCGGCTCGGACGAGATTGACCGGGTGGTGCTGGCCGCCACCGACTCGTCGAGCTCATCTGACCTCGACGAGAAGGAGCTCGCGCTCCGCATTGCGCTTTGGCACTCGCAAATGGACTGGGGTGGGGGCTCCTCCTCAACGGCGTCCTCGACGTCCTTGGGTGGGTAGCTCATCCTTCGTGTCAGCCCAACACCGCCTTGCGCGCTCTTTGCCATCCATGCGGGAGGCAGCAGCATGAACTGCGGCGCCCGGCACCGCCAACACTACCCCTGCTGGGAGCCGCTGGGTGCTGGTGCTCGTACCCCAGCCCGCCGGCGCGGCAGCGATAGACGAAGACGGTGGGCCGCGTCTACCGTCGGGCGATGAAGGCGGCAACGCAGGGTGGATCGAGGCACGGATGCGGGTCATCCAAATCTACGTCGGAGCCGCCCGTCGAGGATGACGATGAGTCGCTCCGCCCATGGTGACATCCAGGGTGATATTCGTAGCCTCCGTAAATAAGACATTGCCAGCCACCGAGTAGGCCAGGGCAGCCCAGGTGTTGTCTTGGCAAACCAAATCCAGTGCATGTGGAGGGCCTGGCTAAATTTGATGGGGAACGAAGCACGAAAATCAAAAAAAATCCTACGAACACCCAAGATCTATCTAGGAGAAGCATAGCAACGAGAGGAGAGAGTGCGTCTACGTACCCTCGTAGTCCAAAAGCGAAAGCGTATATAACGCGGTTGATGTAGTCGTACTTTTGCGATCCGATCACGATCCAACCGATCTAGTGTCGAACGAACGACACCTCCGAGTTTAGCACACGTGCGGCTCGATGATGTCTCCTCCTCCTTGATCTAGCAAGAGAAGGCGAAGAAGTAGATGTGATCACAACCAGCACGACGGCGTGGTGGTGATGGTGATGGTGGAGCACCAACAGCGCTT
>NC_041385.1:725453202-725497530 GCF_002162155.2 Triticum dicoccoides
ATGGAGGTAAAACCCTACTCCTGCTTGATTAATATTGATGATATGGGTAGTACAAGAGTAGATCTACCACGAGATCAGAGAGGCTAAACCCTAGAAGCTAGCCTATGGTATGATTGTTGTTCGTCCTACGGACTAAAACCCTCCGGTTTATATAGGCACCGAAGAGGGTTAGGGTTACACAGAGTCGGTTACAATGGTAGGAGATCTACATATCCGTACCGCCAAGCTTGCCTTCCACGCCAAGGCAAGTCCCATCCGGACACGGGACGAAGTCTGCAATCTTGTATCTTCATAGTCCAGGAGTCCGGCCAAAGATGATAGTTCGGCTATCCGGACACCCCCTAATCCGGGACTCCCTCAGTAGCCCCCGAACCAGGCTTCAATGGCGATGAGTCCGGCGCGTAGATTGTCTTCGGCATTGCAAGGCGGGTTCTTCTCCAAATCCTGTGTACCTGTTTGAATAGCATCCGGCTTCTTGTAAATATTGTGCTCCTCGGCTTCCACGCCCAATAATGGCCATCTTCCACGTGTCGAACGAATGCAAAAAGCCAGGATGTTTTTACATTATACCCCCTAGCCACGCAAATGAGCTGCCTATAAAAGAGACGAGGATCTAGATCCGAATCACACCATCCTCCCTTCGCGAGCATTCATCGGAGCGCATCTGACAGAAATCCATTCCGTCATGGATAGTTGACACGGCTCCTCCTCTCGCCCTTCCAGCCCCCAGCCTGGAGATTGGGAGAGATGCTCTGTCCCGCACAGCAAGTTAGTGACGCTCCAAACCAAGGGATTTCTTCCCCCGGCCTTCATGGTTCCGGTTCGAGCCGGACTCACCACCTACGTGGGCGGAAAGCAAGCGGAGAGTGTCTCCAGGCCCTCCAAAGGAGAGCGGGTGTGCCTTGTCTCTTATTTGATAAGAGGGCTAGGATTTCCAATTCATCCATTTCTCCGGGGGCTCCTGGAGTTCTACGGCCTCCAGTTGCACAACCTTACGCATGCCTCTATTCTGCATATTGCGGGCTTCATGGCCCTTTGCGAGCTGTTTTTGGGCATCGAGGCTCATTTTGCGCTGTGGAAGAAGCTGTTCTGCCTTGTGCCCCGTTCTCAAGAGGGGTCAATATATCAAGTGGGCGGAGCCGAACTATGGCGCATCGCCGGGACCGGATATCTATCCGGAACCCCGAAGAAGGCGTCCGAAGACTGGCCTTCGGAGTGGTTTTATATAGAAGATGTCCCCCTGCTGGACCCTGTTCGGATCGGCCTCCCTGAGTTCAATAACGCTCCTTTGAAGAAACACCTAAGCTGGCGTCCACGGAGCCCTCAGAAGTAAAATGACAGGGACGTCCTTTACCTGATGAGCCGAATAAGGTTGTTGGCTCATTCCGGACTGACCATGATCGGGGTCATGGCCGCATGCATTATGCGATGGGTGCAGCCGCTCCAGTATAGAGGCCACCCCATGTGGGATTTCAACGGGGAGGATGATGCACCCGCTGCGTCCGTAAGGGGCCGGGATCGGTGGCCGATCTGGTGAAGATCTTGTCCGCGTTGTACAAGGGAGAAGAGGAGGAATTTCTCCGCGTTAATCCACAGAACGGATTTTCTATGTACAATCCACCGAGCTGGGTAAGCGGACATTTCCTTTTGCCTATCCGATCCATATTCCCATAGTCAAGTATCTCATTTTGTGATTTCGGCACAGGAACTGCGCCAGGCCGTAAAGGACATAAACAGCCCGCCTCCACAACCCGAGGACCCGGAACGGTTCCACAATCCGACCTCCCAAGAGGATCCAGACATATCAGTGGAGCTGATTGATGGGGTATTTCACCAACTAAGCATCGATAATGCCTTGGTCGCCATTACGGCTGATTACCCTGGAATACTTCCAGCCTCACAGGTAATTGAGACCAAAGTCCCAATACTTTGAAAATGACCCACCCGCGCTTATTTTTGATCACCGTATACCGATGGCGTTTCGCAGGGGGCGCCCTTGAGGCGGAAGGCCGATCCCGCGTCGGCTAGCCAACAAGGGGCAGCGCGGCCCAGCAGGCTAAAAAGAAGTGCGGTCCGGATCGAAACTCCGCGCAACGGTATGGCGTGCCACCTTACTCCCAGGCTTTATTCCTGGGAGACATACTAACGCTCGTGCTTTTTCAGGAAGAAGAGCGCTCGCCGAACTGTATCCGGAGAGGTTGCCAATCAGTCCTTCGCTCGCCGGGCTCCAAAGCCAGGTCCAGAAGCGGAGACGAACACGAGGCGTGCGTCGGATGCTCCTCCGACAGAGGATGCCGACAGGTTATCTGCCACCAATTCCGAGGTGGAGAGTGCCATGAATCACATGCGTCGCCGAACAGTCCTTCGCGACACGTGTTTCTCCCCAGAGGCATTGAATGCCTTTAATTCGGGAGATGCGCACCTCCCTGCTGCTCAAAATGGTCTAGCCAGAGCCTGGAGCAGTATGTAAAAGACATACGGGTGAGAAAATTTGACAGTTATATATGCTAGTAGCCCCCGAGACTTGAAATAGTTAGAACAACCGATTTAAGGATCATTTATTATGCGGGATCTTACAGAAAAGAATACCCAACTGTCCTAGGAGCTGGAGGAGTGCAAAGCCCAACTTGAGGCCGCACTAGCCGCATCGGGGGAAGGCAAAGAGACCCCCTCTGGTAATATACGCTTCAAAAGATAAATAACTTGCGAAGTGCGGCGTGTGTAGAAGTCTGACAATAATATTGCAGATGGTGCCGGAATAGATCCGGACAAGCAACAGCTCATGTGCCGATTAAAAGCCGGCGAGAATGTGCTTACAAGGGTGAGGCAAGAGAAAAATAATCTCCAAGATGCCAACACCCGCCTGGGTGAGGAACTAAAGGATGTTCGTGCCCAGCTGTCTGACTCCGTGAAGGAGAATCGGCGGCTTCGACGCGGCATTTTTAGTAAGTGCTTGAGCGAACTTTGAAAAAGATTTCGGTGAGGAAGTCCACTAACATAGGTTTGTCTGTAGGTATGCTCACAGGCCGTCCTGCAGAGGAGATGCCCGGTTCTATGGGTGACCTTCTTCCCGAGCTCTTGCAACTACATGAACGAGTTCGGCAGGTGATGAAAGACGTCGCCCAGGCCTTATGGCCATCTATCTCCCTGCCCGAAGGCCTTGGAGAGCTTGCAGAGAGGCTTCAGGGAGCACGGCGGTGCTTCCGATTATGGAAGATATCGGCCTGCCGTCAAGGTGCTAGGGAGGCCTGGGCCATGGTGAAGACGCGGTATACGAAGGCTGACCCAAACCACATGGCCAAGGTCAGACCTGTTGGGCCCGATGGGAAGGAGATCCCTGTGAGCTTAGTGTACGGCCAAGTAGAATTGGCCGCAAAGTATTCCCAGCAGGACTGTAAACTAGACAGCCTATTAGATGGCATCAAAGAGGAATACAATCAGTCGAATTGACTATGTAATTTAAGATGACATGAAAAATGCCTTCTAGCCGGATTGTAGATCGTTTGTCATAGCGGACCTTTTCGCTTCAACCTCGGGACCCAATAGTCCAAAGTGTTTCCGAATACCCTCGCGGTTATATAAGAACCGGGGCATGCGTGGATACCAGGCGTAGGGGTCATTAGAGTTTTATCAGACAAGTGCCCAACTAGTTATGTTATATTACACGGTTAGTAAGAAACATCTTCCAGGGAGAATAGTTCCGTTAGGGGTTCCTTTCCCTGGGAGACATGCCCTAAAGTGCATGTCCGGACTGCGAAAAAAGTAGAAAAACATCTGGGGGCAGAAAAATAAGTATTAAAGCGTCTTTTTGTTCACTGATCGAATATTCCCTTAAGAACGCTAGCTTTCAGCTTCACCCAGTCTGAGGTACACATCCGGCTGACCCGGCAGTAACAATCGCAGAGGTGCTCCCTTTACCACCTAGCCGAACAAGCGGGAACATAGGGGTAAGCACAGGAGCCAGGCAACCCAGCTTGGCCAAAACTTAAGTCATATCGATGCATATAATGGTGAATAAAAGGTACATGCGGAAGTATGACACATGTATTGGGTATGGAGCCCATATAAATAAGCTTCTGTTAAAGAAGCCCCCAGGTATAATGAGCGCGAATGGCGCTTCAAGTGTGTGTGAACGATGCGCGAACAAGCTTTCAGAGGCTGTAAATAAAAAGGAGGGAGAAGGAGAGAAACAGAAGACAGCTAATATGTAAAATATAGACGGAGGAAGGAGACGAACTCAGAATCCGGCGCTAGGCATAGAATCTTCGGAGACGGGCTGCGTTCCATGGGTTCGGCTCGAGTCGGTTATCCGATGCATCTCACAGACGGTACGCTCCTTCGGTCGGGACTTGGTCGATGATGAAGGGACCTTCCCATTTGGGCTTTAGTTTGTCCTTTTTCTTGTCCGGCAGGCGTAGAACTAACTCGCCAACGTTGTAAGTTTTGGCCCGTACTTCTTTGCTTTGATATCTTCGAGCTTGCTGTTGATAGAATGCGGAACGGGCTTTTGCCACGTCATGCTCCTCTTCCAATGCGTCCAAACTGTCCTGCCGATCGAGATCGGCTTCTCTTTCTTCGTACATGCGCACGCGAGGTGAGTCATGAATTATATCGTAGGGCAGAACTGCCTCTGCGCCGTATACCATAAAGAATGGTGTAAATCCGGTGGTGCGATTCGGAGTGGTCCGCAGCCCCCAGAGTATGGAGTCGAGCTCCTCTACCTAGTGCGTGTTAGATTCCTTGAGGGACCGCACTAATCTGGGTTTGATGCCACTCATGATTAGACCACTTGCTCGCTCGACTTGACCGTTAGTTTGGGGGTGATAGACTGAAGCATAGTCAAGCTTGATGCCCATGTTTTTGCACTAGAGTTTAACCTCATCATCCGTAAAGTTCGTGTCGTTATCAGTGATGATGCTACGGGGGACGCTGTAACGGTGTACGACCCCTGATATGAAGTCTATCACCGGTACGGATTCAGCCGTCTTAACAGGTTTGGCCTCTATTCATTTGGTGAATTTTATCCACCATGACCAGTAGGTATTTTTGCTTGTGGGTTCCTCCTTTAAGGGGTCCAACAATGTCAAGCCCCCAGACCGCAAAGGGCCAGGTGATGGGTATAGTTTTGAGGGCGGTGGGTGGCATGTGGCTTTGATTAGCAAAGAGCTGGCAACCGACGCATCGTTGGACTAAGTCCTGAGCATCTGCCCGGGCCGTCGGCCAATAAAATCCTGTACGGAAGGCCTTGCCTACAAGGGCCCGAGCTGCGGCGTGGTGCCCGCCGAGTCCGGCATGAATTTCAGCCAAAAGGTTCCGCCCTTCCTCTTCGGAGATACACCTTTGAAGGACTCCGGTTATGCTTTTCTTGTAAAGCTCTCCCTCATGGACCTTATAGGCTTTACATCGCCGCACTATGCAGCGGGCCTCGTTTTGGTCCTCGAGAAGTTCCTGCCTGGTTAGGTAGGCTAGGAATGGTTCCGTCCACGGGGCAATGACTTCCATTATTACGTGGGCTAAAGATGTTACTTCGTTGGCAGAACCACCAATTGTGTCAGAGTGTTCGGCGTCAGGCAGTGCGGTTGGGTCCGGGTTGTTCAGAATTTAGGTTCGTCACTAGCATTAAAGGTAATAGCCGTGTCACTCCATGGGTTTATTGTTGCTACTTGGTAGACTTCGGCAAGGTTGCGGAGTGTTCGTTTCCGCATATTATTTGATGTGAACGTCTCGAAGAGTGTTAATACCGTACTGGTATCCTTGGGTTGATGCTCTGGAGCTAGAAGCTCTTCGCCACTTTTGGCCACCTGCCGTAGTATCCAACATGCTCTAAGGCTATGAGTTGGAGTGGCGCTCTCTGTACTATGAATTTTGCAGGGTCCATTGAGCCATCCCTCCAGTACGGTTCCATGTCCTATAGAGGGTTTTTGCTTTTTAGTATTTAACCCAGGTGCCTGGCGATGATGCACCCTTTTATTTCGGACTCGGGTTGTATTCAGGGCCAGATTGTCCCAAAAATTGATTTCGGTTTTCCAGGCGCTTTCTATCTCACAGTACTTTCATACTATGGACGCCAAGTCAGCGAAGCGTGTAATTTCACGACGACTTACGGCGTTGAGGATTCCCTTGTTCATGCAATTACCGCGGAAGAATGTAATCGCATCCGCCTCTCGGCAGTCCTTTATCCTGTTCATAACCAGGAGGAATCTGGCCCAGTAATGGTGTACTGTTTCTGCGGGCTTTTGCCGGATTTGGGATAGATTGCTTGTCTTTGGGTGGGCGGGTGGAATTAAATTCGGAACCCCGTCCAATCTCAGGCTCAGGGGCCAAGAAGTTTCCGAACTCGGAAGCTTGGGTTCTTGGATGTTGTCCAATGCATCTAGCCTACTGCCTGACTTTAGGTTCAGGGCTTGAGTTACGTCCTCCCCTCCGCGGGAATCCGGCATGGAGGGATCGGGAATCCGGACATAGCTAGTCCTTAAAATCGAGGAAGGGTCGCCGTCTTGCTCCTCAACCACGACAACGTGGTGAGTAACCTGGGGAGAATTGATCTCTCTCAGATCGGTTTTAGGCCCAATCTGATCGTAGTCTGTAGCGACTCCCAGGGCGGCGATGCGATCCAAGAGCTCGTTTACGGAAGAGAGCTCCATCGGATCTAACTGCTCGGCGAGTTCCGAGCTAACATGAAGATTGCTTTCGATGACCCGAGAAGTCATCGTCGGCGCGGTGGCCGGACAGGCGGTCATAAGGAAATCGCCTAGCCGGAGAGTTTGGCCGGTAGCCAAAGCTCCTTTAGCAACAATGCCGTCTTTAAAGACGGGATGAGGCATCCTTCCTGATGGCGACGGCACAGAGGAACTCTCAATGAAAGCACCAATGTCGGTGTCAAAACCGGCGGATCTCAGGTAGGGGGTCCCGAACTGTGGTAGGAGATCTACATATCCGTATCGCCAAGCTTGCCTTCCACGCCAGGGAAAGTCCCATCCGGACACGGGACGAAGTCTTCAATCTTGCATCTTCATAGTCCAGGAGTCCGGCCAAAGATGATAGTTCGGCTATCCGGACACCCCCTAATCCGGGACTCCCTCAGTAGCCCCCGAACCAGGCTTCAATGGCGATGAGTCCGGCACGTAGATTGTCTTCGGCATTGCAAGGCGGGTTCTTCTCCAAATCCCGTGTACCTATTTGAATAGCATCCGGCTTCTTGTAAATATTGCGCTCCTCGGCTTCCACGCCCAATAATGGCCATCTTCCACGTGTCGAACGAATGCGAAAAGCTAGGGTGTTTTTACATTATACCCCCCTAGCCGCACAAATGAGCTGCCTATAAAAGAGACGAGGATCTAGATCCGAATCACACCATCCTCCCTTTGCGAGCATTGATCAGAGCGCATCTGACAGAAATCCGTTCCATCATGGACAGTCGACGCGGCTCCTCCTCTCGCCCTTCCAGCCCCCAGCCTGGAGATTGGGAGAGATGCTCTGTCCCGCACAGCAAGTTAGTGACGCTCCAAACCAAGGGATTTCTTCCCCCGGCCTTCATGGTTCCGGTTCGAGCCGGACTCACCACCTACATGGGCGGAAAGCAAGCGGAGAGTGTCCCCAGCCCCTCCAAAGGAGAGCGGGTGTGCCTTGTCTTCTTATTTGATAAGAGGGCTCGAATTTCCAATTCATCCGTTTCTCCAGGGGCTCCTGGAGTTCTACGGCCTCCAGTTGCACAACCTTACGCTTGCCTCTATTCTACATATTGCGGGCTTCGTGGCCCTTTGCGAGCTGTTTTTGGGCATCGAGGCTCATTTTGCGCTGTGGAAGAAGCTATTCTGCCTTGTGCCCCGTTCTCAAGAGGGGTCAATATATCAAGTGGGCGGAGCCGAACTATGGCGCATCGCCGGGACCGAATATCTATCCGGAACCCCGAAGAAGGCGTCCGAAGACTGGCCTTCGGAATGGTTTTATATAGAAGATGTCCCCCTGCAGGACCCTGTTTGGATCGGCCTCCCTGAGTTCAATAACGCTCCTTTGAAGAAACGCCTAAGCTGGCGTCCATGGAGCCCTAAGAAGGAAAATGACAGGGACGTCCTTTACCTGATGAGCCGAATAAGGTTGTTGGCTCGTTCCGGACTGACCATGATCGGGGTCATGGCCACATGCATTATGCGGGGGGTGCAGCCGCTCCAGTATAGAGGCCACCCCATGGGGGATTTCAACGGGGAGGATGATGCCACCCGCGGCGGCTTTAAGGGGCCGGGATCGATGGCCGATATGGTGAAGATCTTGTCCGCGTTGTACAAGGGAGAAGAGGAGGAATTTCTCCGCGTCAATCCACAGAATGGATTTTCTATGTACAATCCACCGAGCTGGGTAAGCGGACATTTCCTTTTGCCTATCCGATCCATATTCCCATAGTCAAGTATCTCATTTTGTGATTTCGGCGCAGGAACTGCGCCAGGCCGGAAAGGACATAAACAGCCCGCCTCCACAACCCGAGGACCCGGAACGGTTCCTCAATCCGACCTCCCAAGAGGATCCAGACATATCAGTGGAGCTAATTGATGGGGTATTTCACCAACTGAGCATCGATAATGCCTTGGTCGCCATTACGGCTGATTACCCCGGAATACTTCCAGCCTCACAGGTAATTGAGACCAAAGTCCCAATACTTTGAAAATGACCCACCCGCCCTTATTTTTGAACACCGTATACCGATGGCGTTTTGCAGGGGGCGCCCTTGAGGCGGAAGGCCGATCTCGCAGCGGCTAGCCAACAAGGGGCAGCGCGGTCCAACAGGCTAAAAAGAAGTGCGGTCCGGATCGAAACTCCGGCACAACGGTATGGCGTGCCACCTTACTCCCAGGCTTTATTCCTGGGAGACATACTAACGCTCGTGCTTTTTCAGGAAGAAGAGCGCTCGCCGGACTGTATCCGGAGAGGTTGCCAATCAGTCCTCCGCTCGCCAGGCTCCAAAGCCAGGTCCAGAAGCGGAGGCGAACATGAGGCGTGCGTCGGATGCTCCTCCGACAGAGGTTGCTGACAGGTTATCTGCCACCAATTCCGAGGTGGAGAGTGCCATGAATCACAGGCGTCGCCGGACAGTCCTTCGCGACGCGTGTTTCTCCCCAAAGGCATTGGATGCCTTTAATTCGGGAGATGCGCACCTCCGTGCTGCTCAAAATGGTCTAGCCAGAGCCACGGAGCAGTATGTAAAAGACATACGGGTGAGAAAATTTGACAGTTATATATGCCCGTAGCCCCCGAGACTTGAAATAGTTAGAATAACTGATTTAAGGATCATTTATTATGCAGGATCTTACAGAAAAGAATACCCAACTGTCCAAGGAGCTGGACGAGTGCAAAGCCCAACTTGAGGCTGCACTAGCCGCATCGGGGGAAGGCAAAGAGACCCCCTCTGGTAATATACGCTTCAAAAGATAAATAACTTGTGAAGTGCGGCGTGTGTAGAAGTCTGACAATAATATTGCAGATGGTGCCGGAATAGATCCAGACAAGCAACAACTCATGCGCCGGTTAAAAGCCGGCGAGAATGTGCTTACAAGGGTGAGGCAAGAGAAAAATAATCTCCAAGATGCCAACACCCGGCTGGGTGAGGAACTAAAGGATGTTCGTGCCCAGCTGTCTGACTCGTGAAGGAGAATCGGCGTCTTCGACGCGGCATTTTTAGTAAGTGCTTAAGCGAACTTTGAAAAAGATTTCGGCGAGGAAGTCCACTAACAGAGGTTTGTCTGTAGGTATGCTCACAGGCCGTCCTACAGAGGAGATGCCCAGTTCTACGGGTGACCTTCTTCCCGAGCTCTTGCAACTAAATGAACGAGTTCGGCAGGTGATGAAAGACGTCATTCAGGCCTTATGGCCATCTATCTCCCTGCCCGAAGGCCTTGAAGAGCTTGTAGAGAGGCTTCAGGGAGCGCGGCGGCGCTTCCGATTATGGAAGATATCGGCCTGCCGTCAAGGTGCTAGGGAGGCCTGGGCCATGGTGAAGACGCGGTATACGAAGGCTGACCCAAACCACATGGCCAAGGTCGGACCTGTTGGGCCCGATGGGAAGGAGATCCCTGTGAGCTTAGTGTACGACCAAGTAGAATTGGCCGCAAAGTATTCCCAGTAGGACTGTAAACTAGACAACCTATTAGATGGCATCGAACAGGAATACAATCAATCGAATTGACTATGTAATTTAAGATGACATGAAAAATGCCTTCTAGCCGGATTGTAGATCGTTTGTCATAGCGGACCTTTTCGCTTCAACCTCGGGACCCAATAGTCCGGAGTGTGTCCGAATACCCTCGCGGTTATATAAGAACCAGGGCATGCGTGGATACTAGGCGTAGGGGTCATTAGTGCTTTATCAGACAAGTGCCCAACTAGTTATGTTATATTACATGGTTAGTAAGAAACATCTTCCAGGGAGAATAGTTCCGTTAGGGGTTCCTTTCCCTGGGAGGCATGCCCTAAAGTGCATGTCCGGACTGCGAAAAAAGTAGAAAAACATCTCGGGGGCAGAAAAATAAGTATTAAATTGTCTTTTTGTTCACCGATCGAATATTCCCTTAAGAATGCTAGCTTTCGGCTTCACCCAGTCTGAGGTACACATCTGGCTGACCCGGCAGTAACAATCATAGAGGTGCTCCCTTTACCACCTAGCCAAACAATCGGGAACGTAGGGGTAAGCACAGGAGCCAGGCAACCCAGCTTGGCCAAAACTTAAGTCATATCGATGCATATAATGGTGAATAAAAGGTACATGCGGAAGTATGACACATGTATTGGGTATGGGGCCCGTATAAATAAGCTTCTGTTAAAGAAGCCCCAAGGTATAATGAGCGCGAATGGCGCTTCAAGTGTGTGCGAACGATGCGCGAACAAGCTTTCAGAGGCTGTAAATAAAAAGGAGGGAGAAGGAGAGAAATAGAAGACAACTAATATGTAAAATATAGACGGAGGAAGGAGACGAACTCAGAATCCGGTGCTAGGCATAGAATCTTCAGAGACGGGCTGCATTCCATGGGTTCGACTCGAGTCGGTTATCCGATGCATCTCGCAGACGGTACGCTCCTCGGGTCAGGACTTGGTCGATGATGAAGGGACCTTCCCATTTGGGCTTTAGTTTGTCCTTTTTCTTGCCCGACAGACGTATAACTAACTCTCCAATGTTGTAAGTTTTGGGCTGTACTTCTCTGCTTTGATATCTTCGAGCTTGCTGTTGATAGAATGCGGAACGGGCTTTTGCCACATCACGCTCCTCTTCCAATGCGTCCAAATTGTCTTGCCGATCGAGCTCGGCTTCTCTTTCTTCGTACATGCGCACGTGAGGTGAGTCATGAATTATATCGCAGGGCAGAACTGCTTCTGCGCCGTATACCATAAAGAATGGTGTAAATCCGGTGGTGCGATTCGGAGTGGTCCGCAGCCCCCAGAGTACGGAGTCGAGCTCCTCTACCCAGTGCATGTTAGATTCCTTGAGGGACCGCACCAATCTAGGTTTGATGCCACTCATGATTAGACCATTTGCTCGCTCGACTTGACTGATGAGGTTATGTACCTAGGGTAGGGTCATAGACCTATCTAGGATACCATACCCAAAGACACCCTTAGAAGAAGCTTCCTTCCAGTCGACCAAGAGGGACTTCACTCGACGAACTCAAGGACACTCGACGATGAAGATAGCCACTTGACCATGAAGCTAACCACTCGACGATTAGGAGACCTAAAGTCACTCAGCACGCAATGGTCTGTCATTAAGTAGCTTTAATAGTCTTCGTGGCACTTTATGAGGGCGTTACCAGTAACCCCCTATCTTAATGTACTTTAAACCCTGCATAACTGAGGGCCGGAGGGGTCTGGCGAACTCTATATAAGCCACCCCCTCCTCAGTGTAAAGGGTTCGCACCCCTGTAACTCATATACACATAAACCAGTCGACCGCGTCCGGGCTCCGAGACGTAGGGCTATTACTTCCTACGAGAAGGGCCTGAACTCGTTAAACACTCGCGTGTACAACTACTCCATAGCTAGGATCTTGCCTCTCCATACCTACCCCCCATTCTACTGTCAGACTTAGAACCACGACAGTTGGCGCCCACCGTGGGGCAGGTGTCTTAGTGACTTTTTGGAGAAGTTGCAATTTGTCCGATTGCCTTCATCATGGTTTCTGGCGGAGCTCTAGTCGAGGGCCGCGAGATCCGTCTCGGTGCGCTCGCTTTCATTGCTGACGACTCCGCTTGGCTCCAGGAGGCACCACTCGACATCGACGCGCTCCCCGTCCGCGGGGCGACGCACTTTCGGGCGTGTGTCCGCGGCGTCCTGCTGCGGCAGCCGTCGACCCCATACCGGTCGACTCCTGTGCCGTCCTCCCTCCCTGTCTCCCGCCAGGGCAAGCGCTCCGGTCGATCGAGACTTCAGCGATGGGTGAGACACGCAGTGGCTCGCCAATCGGCCACCACCCAAGTCGCGGCAATTGAGCCCGACGAATCTCTCTACGGCCTGTTCGATCTGTCGACTGGCTCCGTGGAGACTGCATCCGAGTGCGACAACAGTGATCCAGCGGTGGAGGTCCTGATGGTCAACGGGCCTCGTAGCCCTCCCGGTTTCCCCCGCGCTGACGGGATGGACGATGGAGGCGACCCCGCTCAGGCCCACGAAGAATATCAGCCCGAGCCACTCACTTCTCAGCAAAGAGAAGATCTTCGCCGCCGGAACATGGATGCCCTGCATACTCCCATTGCAGGAGAAACTCCCGAGGCTCGTGCCTTGGAAGAGGCGCGTTTGGCCAACTTGGTTGAACGCACTCGACTGGAGAACCTCCAGCGAGCACTCGACGAGCGTGCACGTCAACGAGTACCTGACTCCAGACGACGTTAGCTCTTTCCTCAACTGACTCAGGTATATCGAACCCCGATTCAGAATTTGGCAGCTGCAGCCCGTATAGCGGAGTCAATTCAGCCCTCCCAGTCGGAGGCTGGAAGAGGCTTGATGCAGATCAGGGATTTGCTCCGGGTGGCAGGAGATCAGAATTCAGTTGTGTCACAGTCGCGCGACAGGATTCACAGTCGATCCGTCGCTGCGAATACTGTTCAATCGGCTCACAGCCCAAGGTCGCCTCCGAGGCGCGTGGGATGTGAAGGCCGGCGGGACCACTATGATGACCGACTTGACCGTGATGATAGGCGTCGAGTGCCCACTCCTCCACCGAGAAGTGGGTCTAACGCCCATCGGCAGCAAGATGACAGGCGCCAGCTCAGTGTTGGGCGGAGAGCTCCGATCGATCCCAGAGAACCAGGCTTTGACGCAAGATCCGTCATCGTGCAAGGTTTGGTCGACCGGAACAGAGCTCATAGAGGTGGCCATGACAGAGATGTGCCCACTAGCAGCCGAGTCCATGTTTCAGGTCCAGAATGCTTTAGCAGAGCCATCCGAGCCGCAGTGATACCCCCCAATTTCAGGTTGGCGACTGGGGTAAGTAAGTTCACCGGAGAGTCCAAGCCTGAAACTTGGCTTGAAGACTACCAAGTGGCGGGACAGATTGGTGGTGGTAATGATGAGGTGGCCATGAAGCATTTGCCACTCATGCTAGAGGGTTCGGCCAGAGCGTGGTTGAATCAGTTAGCTCCTAGCAGCATTTACACCTGGGAAGATCTTTCCCGAGTGTTCGTCAGGACGTTCGAAGGAACTTGCAAGCGACCGGCCGGACTGACGGAGCTGCAAGTCTGCGTACAAAAGTCGAGTGAAACACTGAGAGATTACATCCATAGATGGATCACCTTGCATCATACCATGGAGAATGTGTCGGACCATCAAGCGGTCTGCGCCTTCAAGGATGGTGTCAAGAACAGAGAGTTGAGCCTGAAGTTTGGTCGAACCGGAGATATGACCCTGGGTCGAATGATGGAGATTGCCACCAAATACGCCAACGGTGAAGAAGAGGACAGGCTCCGGAGTGGCAAGTATAAGACGAGTCAGTCAGAAAAAGGAAACTCCAGTCGAAAACAAAAGCGGAAGGCCGAGCCAGCTGCTCCTGGAGAGGCTCTAGCCGTGACTCAGGGCAAATTCAAAGGGAAGCCCAAAGGATCTTGGAACCCCAAGAAGGTAAAGGATAAAGAAGGCAATGACGTGATGGATCTACCGTGTCACATCCACACGAAGAAAGACGAGGAGGGTAACTTCATCTACCCAAAACATACCACTCGCCAGTGCCGGCTCTTAATCCATCAGTTTCAAGGGAAACAACCCAAGGACAAAGAGAAGGAGTCGGACAAGGCTGAGGACAAGGAGGACAGTGATGGAGAGTACCCTCATGTCAATTCCACCCTGATGATTTTTGCTGACGTAGAAAGCAAAAGTCGACTGAAAGTGATCAACCGAGAGGTCAATATGGTCGCCCCAGCGACACCAAGCTATCTGAAATGGTCGCAAACTCCCATTACGTTCAACCAATCCGATCACCCCACTCACATTGCCACCCCTGGGAGGCAAGCGCTGGTGGTCGACCCCGTCGTCGAAGGAACTCGACTGACGAAGGTCTTGATGGATGGCGGTAGTGGGTTGAATATACTGTATGCAGAGACGCTCAAGGGAATGGGCATTCCGATGTCCAGGCTCAGCTCCAGCAACATGAGTTTTCACGGAGTCATTTCTGGGAAGAAGGCTGAGTCACTCGGTCAAATAGCTCTGGATGTAGTGTTCGGCGACTCGAAGCATTTCCGCAAGGAGAAGCTGATGTTTGAAGTCGTGGATTTCCAGAGTGCTTACCACGCTATTTTGGGAAGACCAGCCTATGCCCGCTTCATGGCTCGACGATGTTATGTGTACCTCAAATTAAAGATGCCTGGCCCCAAGGGCGTGATCACTATCACTGGCAGCCGAAAGAAGGCAGAAGAGTGTTTCTAGAAAGGCTCGAAGATCGCGGATGCCCAGATAACAGTGGTAGAGCTGGAGGAATATAAGAAAAATGCAGATCCGAGTGATTTGCTGCGGGCCAAGAAACCCGCCACAGAGTCAGCGTTCCAACCGTCAGGGGAGACGAAGCCAGTTCATATCCACCCGACTAACCCCAACGCAGCTCCGACCCATATTTCCACAACACTCGACTCTAAATAGGAAGAAGCGCTCATCCAGTTCCTCCGTGAGAACTGGAACATATTTGCATGGAAGCCAACTGACATGCCGGGTGTTCCCAGGGGACTGGCTGAGCATCGCCTCAGAGTCGACTCAAAAGCGAAACCTGTTAAGGAACATCTTCGACGGTCCGCCGTTCAGAAGAAAAAAGCCATTGGTGAGGAGGTGGCTCGACTCCTTGCAGCAGAGTTTATCCGAGAGATATACCACTCCGAGTGGCTCGCCAATGTCGTCATGGTTCCCAAGAAGGACAACTCACTTCGCATGTGCATTGATTTCAAACATATCAATCGGGCCTGCCCAAAAGATCATTTTCCTCTCCCTCGCATCGACCAAATTGTCGAATCGACTGCGGGATGCAAGAGATTGTCTTTTTTAGACGCCTATTTCGGGTATCATCAGATCCGTCTGTATGGACCTGACGATATCAAAACAGCTTTCATCACTCCATTCGGGTGCTTCTGCTATATCACCATGCCATTCGGTCTCAAGAATGCCGGAGCCACGTTCATGAGAATGATTCAAAAGTGTTTACTCACTCAAATCAGTCGGAATGTGGAAGCATACATGGATGATATCATGGTCAAGTCACGAAAGGGTTGCAACCTATTGACTGACCTAGCTGAAACATTTGCCAATCTCAGGAGATATGACATCAAGCTCAGTCCATCAAAGTGCACATTCGGAGTGCCTGGCGGAAAGTTACTCAGTTTTCTCGTTTGAGAGCGAGGAATCGATGCTAACCCAGAAAAAGTTAGCACCATACTCCGAGTGAAACGCCCTGTGCGTGTGCACGATGTCCAGAAGCTTACTGGATGCTTGGCCGCGTTAAGTCGATTCATCTCTCGCCTCGGTGAAAAGGCGTTGCCTCTTTACCGACTGATGAAGAAGGCAGACAAGTTCGAGTGGACTCCAGAAGCTGACGCAGCGTTTGCCGAGCTAAAAGCTCTGCTCTCCACCCACCCGGTGCTTGCTTCTCCAATCAGCAAAGAGCCTCTGTTGCTTTACATTGCAGCCACAGGACAAGTCATCAGTACAGTACTTACGGTCGAGCGGGAAGAAGAAGGTAAAACCTTCAAAGTTCAGCGCCCAGTGTATTATCTCTCTGAAGTTTTGACCCCATCGAAGCAAAGATATCCTCATTATCAGAAGCTCGTATATGGGATCTACATGACCGTGAAGAAGGTTGCCCATTATTTCTCTGATCATGACATTACAGTCGTCAGCGACGCACCATTGTCAGAGATTCTGCACAACAGAGATGCAACTGGTCGAGTGGCTAAATGGGCGATTGAACTCCTTCCCCTTGATATCAAATTTGAGGCAAAGAAAGCCATTAAGTCCCAGGCTATAGCATATTTTCTTGCCGAGTGGATTGAACAGCAGCAGCCGACTCAAGTTCACTCGGAGCATTGGACCATGTTCTTTGATGGCTCTAAGATGTTAAATGGTTCTGGTGCTGGGGTAGTTTTGGTTTCTCCCCGAGGAGATAAGCTCAAATATGTGCTCCAGATCCACTTTGATTCCTCCAACAATGAAGCAGAATATGAAGCACTTTTGTATGGGTCGCGCATGGCCATTTCACTCGGCGTCTGTCGCCTTATGGTTTATGGCGACTCAGATTTGGTGGTCAATCAGGTGATGAAGGAGTGGGACGTTAGAAGCCCAACCATGACTAGATACTGCAATGCAGCGAGGAAGCTCGAAAAGAAATTTGAAGGGTTAGAGCTCCATCATGTTCCCCGATTGAAAAATCAAGCAGCCGATGACTTGGCGAAGATAGGTTCCAAGAGGGAAGCCATTCCGAGTGGTGTGTTTTTGGAGCATGTTCACACACCATCGGTTCAAGAAGATCCTTTCACTGAAGAAGTCCCGCAGCCCAAAAGCGCCACAGATCCGACTGAAGTCGAGGTCCCAGCTGTGGTTGACTTGATCATGGAAGTTTTGGTCATCACTCCCGATTGGACAGTGCCCTATATCGCCTATATTTTGAGAAAAGAACTCCCCGAGAATGAAGAAGAGGCTCGGGAGATCGTCCGCCGATCCAAAGCCTTCACCATCATGTGGGGTCAGTTATACAGAGAAAGTGCGACTGGAGTCAGCCAGAAATGCATAACACCGGAGGAAGGTTGAATGATTCTCAACGACATCCACTCGGGGACCTGTGGCCATCATGCGTCTTCTCGGACCATCGTGGCTAAAGCATACCGAGCTGGTTTTTATTGGCCCAGAGCGAATGAAATGGCAAAGGAGATAGTCGACAAGTGTGAGGGATGTCAATTTTACTCCAATATGTCACACAAGCCCGCCTCAGCTTTAAAGACCATACCACTTGTTTGGCCCTTTGCAGTATGGGGGCTGGATATGGTCGGCCCTTTGAGAACAGGCAGAAGCGGTTTCACCCATGTGCTGGTAGCAGTCGACAAGTTCACCAAGTGGATTGAGGCCAAACCCATCAAGAACCTCGATGCCGGTACTGCTGTCAGCTTCATCAGAGAACTGATATTCAAATATGGAGTCCCGCACAACATCATCACTGACAATGGGTCAAACTTTGATTCCAAAGAATTCAGAGCTTTCTGAACATCTCAAGGCACATGAGTCGACTATGCTTCAGTCGCCCATCCACAGTCGAATGGATAGGCAGAACGAGCCAACGGTTTGATTCTCAAAGGGTTGAAACCCCGTTTGATGCATGATCTTAAGCATGCGGCTGGTGCATGGGTCGACGAACTTCCCTCGGTGCTTTAGGGGTTAAGGACCACGCCCAACCGGTCGACTGGAAGAACTCCATTCTTCTTGGTCTACGGAGCTGAAGCAGTCTTGCCGAGTGATCTTCTCCACAATGCTCCCCGGGTCGAGCTCTACACCGAAGCTGAAGCAGAACAAGCGCGGCAGGATGCAGTCGACCTTTTAGAGGAAGAAAGGGAGATGGCTCTGATCAGATCGACCATTTATCAACAAGACTTGCGTCGCTTCCACGCCAAAAACGTGAAGAGTCGAGCCTTCCAGGAAGGAGATTTAGTTCTCCGAGTGGATCAGCAGAAACCACACAAGCTTGCTCCTTCTTGGGAAGGTCCCTTCATCGTCACCAAGGTTCTCCATAATGGAGCATACCGTTTTTACAATGTCGAGCATCAAATTGACGAGCCCCGAGCTTGGAACGCGGAGCTTCTCCGCCCCTTTTACACTTAAGTATTCACTCGGATGAGTTGTAATAAAAGTACTTCTGTAGTTTATTTATCAAAGACAAGAGCTTTATAATTTTCCCAGTAATTGTTATTACTTTTGTCCACATAAAACAATCCCCCAGTGGGTGGCTTGGCTGCGAATCCGATTCGCCTAAGTCTGTAAAAAAAATTCCTAACCGAGTGGTGAGCCAGTCTCCCACACGAAGGCTTAGCTGTGAAATCCTTTTCGCCTAAGATAAACAAAATCCTACCGAGTGGTAAGCCAGCCTTCCACTCGGAGGCTTAGCTGCAGTCCAAGTACTCGCCTAAGTTAAACAAAATCCTACCGAGTGGTAAGCCAGCCTTCCACTCGGAGGCTTAGCTGCAGTCCAAATACTCACCTAAGTTAAACAAAATCCTACCGAGTGGTAAGCCAGCCTTCCACTCGGAGGCTTAGCTGCAGCCCAGTGCTCGCCTAAGTTAAACAAAATCCTACCGAGTGGTAAGCCAGCCTTCCACTCGGAGGCTTAGCTGCGGTCCAAGTACTCGCCTAAGTTAAACAAAATCCTACCGAGTGGTAAGCCAGCCTTCCGCTCGTAGGCTTAGCTACAACCTAGTGCTCGCCTAAGTTAAACAAAATCCTACCGAGTAGTAAGCCAGCCTTCCACTCGGAGGCTTAGCTGCAGCATTGCGCTCTCCTAAGTACAAATACAACATGCGCTCTGCAAGAAGGATGAGGTGCAGGTCGACTGCTACCCTCTCCTTCCGAGCTACGCCACAAATACAACGTGCGCTCTGCAAGGAGGACGAGGTGCAGGTCGACTGCTACCCTCTCCTTCCGAGCTACGCCACAAATACAATGTGCTCTCTGCAAGGAGGACGAGGTGCAGGTCGACTGCTACTCTCTCCTTCCGAGCTATGCCACCAATACAAATCCTACCGAGTGGAGAGCAGACCTCCCACTCGGAGGCCTAGCTGCAGCCCAGTGCTCGCCTAAGTTTTTGAAAATCCTACCGAGTGGAGAGCAAACCTCCCACTCGGGAGCTTAGCTGCAGCCCAGTGCTCGCCTAAGTATCTGAAATCCTCCCGAGTGGAGAGCAGACCTCCCACTCGGAGGCTTAGCTGCAGCCCAGTGCTCGCCTAAGTTTTTGAAAATCCTACCGAGTGGAGAGCAAACCTCTCACTCGGGGGCTTAGCTGCAGCCCAGTGCTCGCCTAAGTTTTTGAAAATCCTACCGAGTGGAGAGCAAACCTCTCACTCGGGGGCTTAGCTGCAGCCTAGTGCTCGCCTAAGTGTATTGGGGAACAAGTCGATTGCAATGAGCGCTTCGCTTTAACCTGCAAAAGACACCTCAAACCAAATGCAAACATATTCAACGTTGAATCCAAGTTCGGATAACACCTAACGGAACCGAAAGTGCTCATGCGCTAGGCCTGTTAAGGTTTGTCGGTTACAAAACTCACTCGGCATACCGAGGCAAATTTAAAGTATCAAGTTCAGAAGTTTTTTACCCCTCCTGTGGAGGGCTGGAAGGTGCAACAAACTCATCCAGGTCGATTCCATCTGCAATCCGAGTGGCGGCAGCGATGAAGGTCTCCATGAAAGATCGGAAATCGTGCTTCTTGGTGTTAGCCACCCTAAGGGCCACCAGCTTGTCCTCTTGCGCATCCTTGCAATGAACGCGGACCAGAGACAGAGCAACATCCGCACCACACCTGGACGAAGACTTCTTCCACTCCTGCACTCGACTTGGGACCTCGTTCAGTCGAGTCATCAGAGACTCGAGGTCGTTCTGGAGCGTTTCTCTTGGCCAGAGTGTTTTGTCGATGCGAGAAGTTGCGACCTTCAACCTTGCGAGATAGTCGATGATAGCAGCAACATGAGATTCAAGCCGGAGCACATTCATGGCGACTTCATCTTTCACGGGAGAGTTGATGGGGTCCAGGTTTACTTCCAGTCGACCAGTCTTCTCTTCGAAGTTCTGGCAAAATTCTGCAAGCATAACAACCGAGTCAAGACAACAGTTGAAGATCACAGTTAAAATGTCTGTTTGATACAAAAGATTACCTTCAAGCATAAGGAATAGCTTCTTGGCGAGTCCACCAAGATAAGCCTCCAGATCGTTCTTCTTCCCCGCCAACTCACTGGCCTTGTCATTCAAGGCAATCTTGTCACTTTTCAGTCGACTGACCTCCTTGTTGGCAGCATCAAGAGCAGCTTTTAGATTGGTATTTTCTTCTTCAAGCTTGGTGATTGAAGCCAGCTTCTCATCTGCGAGCTTGGTCTTCTCTAAAGCCGTTTTCTGCAACTCAGCCAAGTCAAGGTCTTTCTTCTTCAGGGCATCCCTCACTTTGTCTGCAAAATTGCAGTGAGATCAGACTCTGAAACAAACGAGAGGCAAAAGCAGTCGTCGGAGGCCTCACCAAACATACCTTTAGCCTCCTCCTTCGCCTTCGTTAGGTTCTCTTGGGTCAGTTTCAGATCAAGCTCGAGCTGGATATGTTTGTTCTCCATCTCAATGTAACGAGCCGCAAGGTCGCAGGATTTCTACGAAGAACCAATCGACAGATGTCAAAGACAATTCACTTCCGAGTGACTAAGGAAAAATCATAGCATTTCTAAGACTTTGGCCGAATACAAACATTCGACCACAGTCTCGGGGACTACACCCAGTGGGTGCACTCAGCGTGTCCCCACTAGTTTCATTAGTTAGAGTCGACCAGTCGACCAACAAAAAAAAACGGGAGGTGTTCTTTAGACTATAGTCGACTGCCAGCAGTCGACCATAGTCTCGGGGACTACACCCAGTGGGTGCACTCAGCGTGCCCCCACCGGTCTATGAATCTATTTGACCTAGTCGAGTAAGGAAAAAACTTAAGACATAAAGCCTATGGTCGACTGCCAGCAGTCCACCATAGCCTTGGGGACTACACCCAGTGGGTGCACTCAGCGTGCCCCCACTAACCCGAAATTTCAATCGAGACACCCAGTGGGTGTAGGAAAAACTCTAGGAATTTCAGAAAGAAGAGTTTTCAGATATCATATCCTAACAGAACAGGCAGTGACCGACTGACCTGAACATTACTCTGAAGAGCTGAACTGGCGTCATAGGCTGCCTGGCTGGCTTCTCGTATTGCCTTCACTTGCTCCATCATGACCCCCGCTTGGCGTATTGCTTCTTTAGCAGCACTAGCTTGGTCTTCTGGAACGTGGTAGGTTGAGAAAAGCGAGGGTTGAGCAGCACTTGACGACGAAGGACGAGCACTCGTCAACGGCACCGCAAAGGTTACGATAGGCCGAGTGACATTGTCTCCCTCCACGACCAATGTCTCGGGTGCTGGCACATCCTGAGTCGCCTTGCTAGCAGACGCTTTCTTGCTCCTTCTCTGCCTCGGTGGTTCCTCGTTGTCATTGTCGGGAAGGTCGATAACGACGTTAGATGAAGCTGCAGAAAAAGAATCAAAATTAAAGACAAGAAGCCAATCGACTGAAGACGGAACTACAAGAGTCATACCAGGTTTTGAAGTAACAGCATCCTCCATCTCCTGATCTTCAGCTCTGGCCGAGGTATCAGAAGTAGCAGCACTGCAGTTTCAGAAGACAGCCGATTAGCTCATGAGTCGACCAAGAATAAGTTCATGAGGAACAGACAAATTCAAGCTACACCATTACCCTAAGATAGTGGGGATCACCATCTTCATCTTCGACAAGACCTTCGCCGACTTCGACGGCGCCACTCGAGATTGCTTCGGAGCTTTCTCAGTCGGCGCCGGAGAAGTAGTCCGAGGGCGCTTGGACGACTGCGTGACGGTTGCGACCCCCTTACCGCGCTCGACCGCGGGATCATGGACAAGCTTCGAGCGTCTTTCCGAGCGAGGAGGTACAACTTCCTCCTCCTCCTCCTCCTCCTCTTCCTCCTCACCAGAGTCATCATCCTCATCATCGTCGTCACCATCCGAATCCTACTCCTCCAGGCTTTCGCCCCCACTTCCTTCCTCCTCTTCAGTCGGTGTCTGCGCTCCATTGGGCATCGAGTATAACTCGGTGGTGGCCTGTCAGACAACAAAACAAAACAAAGATCAATCGACCAATTCGCAGCAAAGCAGAATGAATACAACAAGATTACAATTGGGTATAAGTGGTCATACCGTGTCCAGTGTATAGGTACAGTCGAGTGGTGGGATCCTCCTAGCCCCTCGAGGGTTGTCCTTATTCCCTGTGATTGCGGCCACCCACCTCTCCAGTGTGGCGTCGTTGACCGCTTCTGGATGGACCCGAGTGGTGTCTTCGGTACCACAGTACAGCCACATCGGGTGGCCTCGGTACTGAAGCGGTTGGA
Source organism: Triticum dicoccoides (assembly GCF_002162155.2). NCBI lineage: Eukaryota > Viridiplantae > Streptophyta > Magnoliopsida > Poales > Poaceae > Triticum > Triticum dicoccoides. The sequence continues at coordinate 725,475,835 of NC_041385.1, forward strand.
TGCGCCGTCTAAGGAAGACCTCCAGAAGATCCATACCCGTCACTCCATCCCTAACAAGTTGGACTACACGCTCCATCAACATTTTCACCTGAGCTTTCTCCTCAGGAAGCACCTTCAGAGAAGAGGGTTTGTCCACTCGGTCCATGGAGAACGGAGGGAGACCAGTCGACTGCCCCGGCGTTGACTCGTCTTGGCAGTAGAACCAAGTCGACTGCCACCCTTTGACCGACTCAGGAAGGGTCATGGCCGGGAAAGTACTCTTATTCCTCATCTAAATCCCAAGACCCCTGCACATCTAGATAACCTTAGTTCTCTCATCGTCCGGACTCGCCTTTTTCACCGTCTGTGAGCGACAGGTGAATATGTGCTTAAAAAGACCCCAGTGCGGTCGACAACCCAGGAAGTTCTCGCACATGGACACGAAAGCAGCAAGATAGGCAATAGAATTGGGAGTGAAATGGTGGAGTTGCGCCCCAAAGAAGTTCAAAAACCCTCGGAAGAACACACTCGGCGGCAGAGAGAATCCACGGTCTACATGAGTGGCTAGGAGAACGCACTCACCCTCCTGCGGCTGCGGTTGACACTCAGTCCCCGGAAGCCTGGCTGACCCATGGGGGATCAGACCCTCGTTGGCCAGGTCATTGAGATCCGTCTCGGTGATGGTCGAACGGAGCCAATCCCCTTGGACCCAACCTTTTGGCAGGCGGGACCTTGATGAAGATCCGCCCCGACTGGACGCTCTCCCCTTTGCTTTCCCCGTCGTCGTCGCCTTCTTCGCGCGCTCCAAGGCCGCCGTCCTCTCCTTCACCATTTTCGCCGGCGAAGCACGCGAGGAGTGGATAGGCGGAGGCGAGAGCAGATGCAGCGGGCGGAGGCAAAGAGGTCAGAGAGAAGAATGAGAAGGCACTATTCAAAAACCTCGCCCGGCGCTTTATATAAGGACACTTCCGAGTGGCTGACGAGTAGGCCCGGGCGGTCCTGTCACATCCCAAAACAGTCGCGCACGCACGATACGTGGCGAAAAAGGCGGCGCGGAAATCAAGGCATCCACGCCTTATCCCATCCGAGTACCGCGGTCCACCCCGTTTCGCGCGCTTCCTAAAATTCGGATCCCACAAAATCCGCTAACGGCAGATCAATCTGTCAGACGATATCTTTCCTATGATTCGTCGCTCGGAAGTTCACTAAAGTTCAAAAGTTCACTCGACAGAAGAAAGGAATGGATCAAGGCGACTGAAAGAAAAGTTGATGCCAACGCCAAAAAGAAAAATCGCTGATCCAGGATACGACATAATCAAAGCACGGGAAATAGGTCGGAGAAAATCATCAACTCCTTCCTCACTCGAACCTCGATCCATTCGGGGGCTAATGATGAGGTTATGTACCTAGGGTAGGGTCATAGACCTATCTAGGATACCATACCCAAAGACACCCTTAGAAGAAGCTACCTTCCAGTCACCCAAGAGGGACTTCACTCGACGAACTCAAGGACACTCGACCATGAAGCTAACCACTCGACGGTCAGGAGACCTAAAGTCACTCAGCACGCAACGGTCTGTCATTAAGTAGCTTTAATAGTCTTCATGGCACTTTATGAGGGCGTTACCAGTAACCCCCTATCTTAATGTACTTTAAACCCTGCATAATTGAGGGCCGGAGGGGTCTGACGAACTCTATATAAGCCACCCCCCTCCTCAGTGTAAATGGTTCGCACCCCTGTAACTCATATACACATAAACCAGTCAACCGCCTCCGGGCTCCGAGACATAGGGCTATTACTTCCTCCGAGAAGGGCCTGAACTCGTTAAACAATTGCGTGTACAACTACTCCATAGCTAGGATCTTGCCTCTCCATACCTACCCCCCATTCTACTGTCAGACTTAGAACCACGACAGTTGGCGCCCACCGTGGGGCAGGTGTCTTAGCGACTTTTTGGAGTCCTGCCTGGTTAGGTAGGCTAGGAATGGTTCCGTCCACAGGGCAATGACTACCATTATTACATGGGCTGGAGATGTTACTTCGTTGGCAGAACCACCAATTGTGTCAGAGTGTTCGGCGTCGGGCAGTGCGGTTGGGTCCGGGTTGTTCAGAATTTAGGTTCGTCACTGGCATTAAAGGTAATAGCCGTGTCACTCCATGGGTTTATTGTTGCTACTTGGTAGACTTCGGCAAGGCTGTGGAGTGTTTGTTTCCGCATATTATTTGATGCGAACGTATCAAAGACTGTTAATACCGTACTGGTATCCTTGGGCTGATGCTCTGGAGCTAGAAGCTCTTCGCCACTTTTGGCCACCTGCCGTAGTATCCAACATGCTCTAAGGCTATGAGTTGGAGTGGCACCCTTTGTACTATGAATTTTGCAGGGTCCATTGAGCCATCCCTCCAGTACGGTTCCATGCCCTATAGAGGGTTTTTGCTTTTTGGTATTTAACCCAGGTGCCTGGCAATGATGCACCCTTTTATTTCGGACTGGGGTTGTATTCAGGGCCGGATTGTCCCAAAAATTGATTTCGGTTTTCCAGGCGCTTTCTATCTCACAGTACTTTCGTACTACGGATGCCAAGTCAGCGAAGCGTGTAATTTCACGACGACTTACGGCGTTGAGGATTCCCTTGTCCGTGCAATTACTGCGGAAGAATGTAATTGCGTCCGCCTCTCGGCAGTCCTTTATCCTATTCATAACCAGGAGGAATCTGGCCCAGTAATGGTGTACTGTTTCTGCGGGCTCTTGCCGGATTTGGGATAGATCGCTTGTGTTTGGGTGGGTGGGTGGAATTAAATCCGGAACCCCGTCCAATCTCAGGCTCAGGGGCCAAGAAGTTTCCGAACTCGGAAGCTTGGGTTCTTGGATGTTGTCCAATGCATCTAGCCTGCTGCCTGACTTTAGGTTCACGGCTTGAGTTACGTCCTCCCCTCCGCGGGAATCCGGCATGGAGGGATCGGGAATCCGGACATAGCTAGTCCTTAAAATCGAGGAAGGGTCGCCGTATTGCTCCTCAACCATGGTAACATGGTGGGTAACCTAGGGAGAATTTATCTCTCTCAGATCGGTTTTAGGCCCAATCTGATCGTAGTCTGTAGCGACTCCCAGGGCGGCGATGCGATCCAAGAGCTCGTTTACGGAAGAGAGCTCCATCGGATCTAACTGCTCGGCGAGTTCCAAGCTAACGTGAAGATTGCTTTCGATGACCCTAGAAGTCATCGTCGGCGCGGTGGCCGGACAGGCGGTCATAAGGAAACCGCCTGGCCGGAGAGTTTGGCCGATAGCCAAAGCTCCTTTAGCAACAGTGCCGTCTTTAAAGACGGGATGAGGCATCCTTCTTGATGGTGAAGACACAGAGGAACTCTCAATGAAAGCACCAATGTCGGTGTCAAAACCGGCGGATCTCGGGTAGGGGGTCCCGAACTGTGCGTCTAGGCGGATGGTAACAGGAGACAAGGGACATGATGTTTTTACCCAGGTTCGGGACCTCTCGATGGAGGTAAAACCCTACTCCTGCTTGATTAATATTGATGATATGGGTAGTACAAGAGTAGATCTACCACGAGATCAGAGAGGCTAAACCCTAGAAGCTAGCCTATGGTATGATTGTTGTTCGTCCTATGGACTAAACCCCTCCGGTTTATATAGGCACCGAAGAGGGTTAGGGTTACACAGAGTCGGTTACAATGGTAGGAGATCTACATATCTGTATCGCCAAGCTTGCCTTCCACGCCAAGGAAAGTCCCATCCGGACACGGGACGAAGTCTTCAATCTTGTATCTTCATAGTCCAGGAGTCCGGCCAAAGATGATAGTTCGGCTATCCGGACACCCCCTAATCCGGGACTCCCTCACCCTTCCTGTGGGTCCTCGCTGTCAGGTGGAGGAATCATTATTTTGCGCGTAATAAGGAGGCACTTCCTTGGGTGCAGCCTTATACGTCCATTTTGCATCATGCTTTTATATCAATATTTATTGCATTATGGGCTGTTACTACACATTATGTCACAATACTTATGCCTTTTCTCTCTCTTATTTTATAAGGTTTACATGAAGAGGGAGAATGCCGGCAACTAGAATTCTGGGATGGAAAAGGAGCAAATATTAGAGACCTATTCTGCACAACTCCAAAAGTCCTGAAACTCCATGAAAGTCAGTTTTGGAATATATTAAAAATATTGGGCGAAGAAAGCACCAAAGGGGGGCCACCCACCAGCCATGAGGGTGGAGGGCGCGCCTCCCTGCCTCGTGGGCCACCTGGCAGGCCCCATCTTCTGCTATATGGTGTCTTTTGCCCTGGAAAAAAAATCATAAGGAAGCTTTCGGGACGAAGCGCCGCCGTCTTGAGGTGGAACCTGGGTAGGACCAATCTAGGGCTCCGGCGGAGCTGTTCTGCCAGGGAAACATCCCTTCGGGAGGGGGAAATCGTCGCCATCATCATCACCATCGATCCTCTCATCGGGAAGGGGTCAATCTCCATCAACATCTTCACCAGCACCATCTCCTCTCAAACCCTAGTTCATCTCTTGTATCTGATCTTTGTCTCAAAACCTCAGATTGGTACCTGCGGGTTGCTAGTAGTGTTGATTACTCCTTGTAGTTGATGCTAGTTGGTTTATTCAGTGGAAGATCATATGTTCATGAAAGTGCTAGTTATCGACTAGAGGGGGGTGAATAGGCAATTTTTATGAAAGTCTTCAAAACATGGCAGTTTTGAAGACAAACAGGTAAACCGAGCCTATATAGTAAGCAACAGAATGAAAGCTACACTAGGCAAGCATAAGTCTAACATACAACATAATGAAAGCACGAAGACTAATTGCAATTAGGCAGACATGATCAGAAAGGTAGATAGTACAAAGCTAAACAAATAATAGTCTTCACATCGTGAAGTCAAACAGATTAGACATGCAAGCAATGAATTCACGAAGACAACTGAAAATTAAGGAGAGTAGAGGATAGAACCAGTAGCTTGACAAAGACAAGGATTTGGTAGACCAGTTCCAGTTGCTGTGACAACTGTACGTCTGGTTAGGGAGGCTGAGATTTAACTCAGAAGACCGTGTCTTCATCTTATTCCCCTTGAGCTAAGGACACCCAGTCCTCGCCCAATCACTTTGGTAAGTCTTTGAGGTAGACTTCCAAACCTTCACAAACTTCGTTCACCGGTAATCCACAATGACTCTTGGATGCTCAGAACGCGGCGCCTAACCAGCTGGAGGATTCACAGTCCTCAAGTGTAACAAGTCTTCAGATCATGCGAACAAAAAGACTTCAGTGATGCCTAACACTCTTTGGCTCTGGGTGTTTTGGGCTTCGTCCTTGCAAGGATTTCTCTCTCAAATGCTTCAGAGGTGGGTTTCTCTCAAACGACAAAAGCCGTGCACTAACTCTGAGCAGCCACCAATTTATGGTGTAGGGGGTGGGCTATTTATAGCCATGAGGCAACCCGACCTGATATGTCTGAAATGACCCTGGGTCACTAAGGAACTGACATGTGTCTAACAGTCAGATTTCAAACACACACGGCAGCTTGGCTTGGGCTACAAGCAAAACTGACTCATCCAGCTCTGGGTAAGATTTGCTATCATTGTCTTCGCTCGAAGACATAGGATTTGGTTGAGCATCATTTCAGTCACTCTGACTTTGTTCACTTGGACCCCACTTAACAGAACGGTGGTTCCTATGACTCAATAAGAATAAAAGGAAACTACGAAACAACTATGCCTTCGCACTCCATAGTCTTCAAGTGAATAGCTTCAAGCGTCATAATCTTCCTTGTGAATGTCTTCACAAACCTCCATTGTCTACAATGTCTTCATACATGTTTAGGGGTCATCTCTGGTAGGTAAACCGAATCAATGAGGGACACTACCTATGTTATCCTGCAATTCTCACAAACACATTAGTCCCTCAACAACGTTTATCATCAATACTCCAAAACCAGCTAGGGGTGGCACTAGATGCACTTACAATCTCCCCCTTTTTGGTGATTGATGACAAACTGGTTGAAGTTTTCAACGGGGATAAAAGTATGCGAAAGTTCAGTGTTGTGAGTATTGTCTTCATACATATGACGAGGCTACCCCTGAAGATGTGCATATAAATAGTTTGCCTTTGAGTGCAAATGCACATGGCAGTTTTTGCTTTGTGGAGGCCATCTTCAAAGTGTGAAGACAATTCATTATGCATATAAAAGGATAATGAAGATAATGATATGCATAATGGAAAATGGACGTCTGCAAAATGACTTCATGCAGAATTTATCATTGCATCACAAAGTGGCAGCAAAAGGTAGCAGACGACCATCAAGTTTAAGTGTTACAACTCAAAAAGCCAAAAGTTTCAGAACAAGAGTTGTAAGAACTTAGCAAAAGTTTAGCAACCACCCATATGGACGTGCTTGAAGACTATCAACTCAAATGCTTCTCCCCCTTTTGTCAGTAATGACCAAAAAGGTTTGAAGACATAGAGTATCTACTCGTTCTCAGTTGGAGACGAAGTTGGAGCAACATGGTCAACGTTGGAGTTTGGTGGTGCAAACGGGCCTTGTTCATCATCATCATGCTGAGTAGTGAGAGCAGGCGAAGTGGCGTCATCTTCTTGATCGACAACTCTTGCAACAACAGTTGCAACCGAGGATGAGTACTCATAATCTTCAATCGAGGGTGTGCGACGCCAGCTTGCATTTGGAGGAGGCCTGGAGTCAAACTTGAAATTTTCAGTGAAGCCATCCGCGCGACGTTCATCTTCAGTGCAGAGCAAGGTGAGACTCTTCAGAAACAGCGACATGCTTCATGTGCAACAAATGAGTTCTTGGTGGCTAAGTTGCATATGCGATTGACATCCACCAAGGTACTCTACATCTGACGCTTTAGCCAGTCATGATGTTTGTCCTACTTTTGATGTAAAGCCACCAGAAGCTCACGATCATTAAGTACATGAGGACGCTTCTGAGGCCTTTGTGCAATGGTGCTTGCAGTGGCTTCGGTATTTGCACGGTGTGGTAGGCGCATGTTGCAAGCCAAAGGATAAGCAAGAGTTGCAGTGTTTGGGCACATGAACACCATCAATGGGCTATGTGAAGCTCTGGAACTCAACATTCTGAAGGTGGAGGGGCTTCTTTGCAGGCTTAGGGTAGATGGCTTCAACAGACATATCAACGTCAGGCAAGAAGACAATGTGATTGCGAGATGATGGTCGATAGTCAACAGCTGAATGAAGCTTAATCAAGTGAATCACTCATGGAGCATAGAACTTCAGACCGAACAGATCAATCCCGGAAGCAGCAAGTTATCTGATGAAGAAATCCTGGGTGTTGAATCTGATGCCATTGATGATGTAGAATACCAAAGTCTTCATGGAGCCTTCAAGTTTGGCTTCGGATAAATGTCCTTTGATGGGCCAGAGAGTATGCCTCAGAATGTGATATACTGCGCGTGGCAATACTCAAGGTCCTTAACAAAGAATTCCTTTGGATACTCAGCATCTTGGGGCAAAGGCTTCATCATGCTAAGCATTTGGCTCATGTTCGGCTCAGGCTTCTGAAATATGCTCTGCAGTTCATTCTGATAAAGCGAACAACCAGGTGTGTATAGCTCACCTAGAGTGGGCAGGGAAGTCAGCTTGATGATATCCCGAGCTTTGGCTTCGTGATGCACATTCCCGTGCTCTTCATTCTTTGGATCCCTATTGTAGCCTCGAATGTGTAAGGCGGCATAGAACTGTAGAAGGAGCTCTTCATTTCAGTGCTCTTTATTAGTGACGAACGCTAGAAGACCAACATCCCTGAAGCCGTTAAGGGCTTCTTCTAGACATGGCAGCCCAGCCATAGCATCACAATCCATACGCCCGTGCAGAAAAATCCGGTCTTGATTGTACAGAATGCAAGAGTAATAGCTTCGTTGTTGGTGGCTCCAAAATCTACGAGATGAGATCCTTGGCTTCTTGTAAGGGTTCTTGGCACTGTCAAAGAATGTATTGCCTTCTCTGAAACTGAGCACGCTGAATGAGCCTTATGTAGTTACAACACTTGGAAGGCTTGGCAGACGCAGCTTTGGCTTCTGAACTTGAGGCCTTCGCTCCACATGATAGTCATATTGTGGTCCTGGAGTGGTAGGAGGAATCACAATTGGCCAACGAACAGTGACAAGTTGATCGTCATGATCGAATGCCCTTTCCATGGTGTGAGGCTATGGTGGAGGTACAACACCATTAGTGATGGCTAGCGTCACAGTTGCTTGCTTTAGCATTCACATTGGCTTCAGGCTCCACATTGTCTTCAGCCATGACAGGGTCATTGGCTTCAATAGCGATGTTGGTGGCAGCCTCATTGTTTTCAACCTCCATTTGGTCAATGACCGGATGGTCAGGCACGACCACATTCTCTTCAAGAATGACTTGATTGACAACAGGGGGTGTGGCTTCTATTTCTTCTCTTCTTTCTTCTTCGACTGATGCAGCCAGAATGTCTTCAGCAGCATTAGCTTTAGACGCTTGAACAGTAGCAGAAGGATTCTCTTCAGGGAACACTTGACATGCCACTAAGCTGGATTGTTGTGAATCTTCTTCTGGAATGGTGGACATGGAGATGGATGGCTTTAGACCTTTGCGAAGCCTGCGAAACTCTAGTGATGCCTTTGGAGATGGAGTGGTCTCCATGTAATTGTCATCATCAAGTACCAGATAGGTGACTTGAGCCGGTGGAGTACGAGGTGTCTCATCTTGAACTGGGGTGTCTTCTTGTTGGCGCTCAGCCCATGAGTTATCTTGAGCAATTAGCGTCAATGGACGACCAATGCTAATGTATTCACTGCTCATAGGAGCAGGCAATGATACCAACTGGTGCTCAAGCAGAGGAAGGCCTTCATCATCAACTACATTGTATTCATGACCAATGTCTTCAGCTGTGTTGGGGTCATCAGCTGGAGCTTCTTCAGATTCTGGTGCCTCTGTGGTAGCAGGCTCATGAACAACGAGACGTCACTCGGGATTAGCAGAGGCAGGGTATGCAACAGAAATGGGTTCAACAACAAGGGGCTCTGGGGTAGCAACACGCTCTTTCCTTGAAGACTTAGAGCCCTTAGTCTTCAACTTTTTCTTGGAAGGGGCATCACCAGATGTATCCTTGTGCTTCCTCTTTGTGGCTTTTGCTTCAGCCTGCCTAGTCTTCTTGAGCTCAGAAGCATCTGAGGGGACCTTTGGCTTGGAGCCAGTCATGCTGGTAGGGAAGACAATGCTGGGTTGTCCCTGCCTTGTAGCATCAGTATTAGCTTCAGCGTGCTTCTTACTCTTCTTAGCAGCCATTCTGGGATCAATGCTAGGACACCCAAGAGCTTTCCTCTTTTCAGCTTCATTGTGTGCTTGCACACATTTCCGAGCACAAGATTTCATGCATTGTCGAGAGCCTTTGGCTTCTTCACGCTTCTTGTGAAATTCATTTTTGAGGTCATGCATCATCTTCTTGAAGATTTGCACATCTGCCACATGGAGCTTGTGCATGTTCTTCTTGAAATGAGTCTTCTCATAATCAATCTTGTTCTTGAGCTCGACGATTTTCTGTGCCAGGGCCAGCTCATTAGCAATAACAGAGTGGAATGTGACGCTGATGCCCACTGGCAGCTGCAGACTGTCAATGTTGATGTTCTGGTCGTCGAACCACTCATCAATGAAATTGTTCAAGATGTCAACATCAAAGAGGGGCATATCACTAAAGATCTCCGCCTCTTGCTTGCTCTTGATCAGCATCTCAAGGGCTTTATCACGAAGATCTTCATCACTTGACAGATCAATAGTGTCTTCCCTGTTGTGCAGAATGGCAGCAGAAGTAAGGGGTTGCCCAGTAGCCTTCTTGGGCAATGGCTTCTTGGTCCTCTTGGACACACGAGATAAATCTTTAGACTACACACTAGATTCAGGCGGTGCAGTCTTTAGTGACTTCTTGGTTGAGGCTTTTGGAGCAGCAGAGACAGATGGCTTTGAAGCTTTTGCCTTCTTCTTCTTCTACTACTTTGGTGGTGATGGAGCATCATCAGAATTGGCTTCTTCAATAGATTGATCCACAATAGCTCTCCGGGCAGCAATATGAGACAGAAGCCCATCGAAGTTGGTGAAGGGGCCAATTCTATTCTCATTGGCTTCACGAGTTCCATCAGGCCTTGGAGCAGAGGGGCCAGGATTGAAGTTGAGGCCAAACTCCTTCTGGTTCTTAGCCGCTGAATATTTTGCAAACTGAAAGTTGTGCTTGAAAAGATTGTCTTCACGACACCATAGGAGAGATGATGGGTTAACATTCTCAGGCTGTGGTCCTCTAACCATACAGGGATAGAACCCCTGTTCAATAGCTTTAGCCTTGTTCTTCGATACCAAGTTGTGGTACAGACAATCACCCCACGTGCGCTTGATGGCATTCTTCTCAGCATATTCAGGTGTCACAAACCTGTACTTGAACCACTGCTCTGCCCAATATCTTCAGATCCACTGGATCCGATTCTTGCACTGGGTGTAGCTCTCCTCGGGGTCAGACTTGTAGAGTTCATAAAGATCTTCACGCAAATCAAGTGCAGTGTTGCCACGGTGTTGCCTGCCTCCTTTTTCGTGCAGACTTCTCTGAAGCCATAATGTTCAGACTAATTGGCTTCAATATAGTGAAAGGCTTCCGTCTGCTGGCCAGACAAGAACTAGCTTCAGGAGATTTGATGTGACGCTGTAAGAATTCTGCAAATGAATGCAGACTATGAGAACCAAGGGATTCTCCCACAGACATGTACCTGTGACAACATTAGAGATGCGAGGGAAGGGGAAGAGTTCATATGCATTCTCAGAAGATTTTGAAGATAAATCATGTTAGAAGACATTAACGTCATAGTGCGAAGACATTCACTTATTGATGGAAGTTGGTTCTAGATTTGTATGAATCCACGAATAGGTACAAGTGAGGAATCTAACTAGTTTTGATGCATAAGTGAACATACTTTGCAATATATGAGATTCAAAAAGAGACAGATCCATATTTGGAAGTGTATAAACCACTTTTGGTTGAAGTGGATGGATTTGACAGATTGAAAAGACTGTAAAAAGTAGGTTTTAATTACCATAGATGAACTGCTAGATGATGTAGACGGGAGGTCGAGCAATCCAACCTCCCGCACCCTAACTTGGCGGTGGAAGACACCTACGGCGGCGATGGAGAGGGAGAGGTCCGCGGCCAACGTGAGGACGGTGTTGAAGAAGTCGCGGCAGCTAAGCGCTTCGTCTCCGTCGTCGACGCGAGCTAGCGGAGGCGCTAGGGTTTGAGCAAGGTGGCGAGATGGAAGAAGGAATTTTGACCATGAGGGGTGTGTATTTATAAGGAGGAGGGCAGCGCAGCGCAATTATGCAGGTGCCCTTGGCGGTTCACATCTGAGGAACACGTGGCGTGCATGCAACTTATCAGGAGTTCATCTATGTTCCCACGCACGCCTGGATTGTCGGGTGGTCGTTCCGGCTTCTCTGGTTTTCAGGTAAAGGATAGAACAATAAAGGTAGTTTGTAAATGTGTGTCTGTGTATCTTCTGCTAACAAGGACGCAGAGAAGATATTCGAGAAGTGTCAACAGAATGCACATGACTTGGACAGAAAGAATTTTGAGGGAGTAGTACAGAAGGGATTAGGGTCCAATCACATTCACTTAGGTCAGAAAAATAGCAACATGAAAACATAGCTATAAGTGAATGCTGTATAGGACAGAACACATATGCAGATATAATTATTACTGAAGACAAATCAACATTGCGAAGATATATATTTGAAGATAAACCAATATTGAAGACAATCCAAATGCGAAGATAATGCAATCATGACGCCATATGAAAATCTTTGAAAAGTTTTGGTGGTGGCGTTACCCACCGTATAGGAAGTATTAGACCCAGACACGACGCACAATTATCGTGGTGCTCTGAAGTCAAATTCCATGTTGATGTATTCACACTCAGAGGGTAAGTCTTCATTAACTGAAGAAATACGTTACTTCGTGTGTTGCACATCTAAGTCATCAACATGCATTAGCGTTAGGATGTGTGTCCATTCACTGAACATTTTAGGATTCTAAGATATTGAGCTCACACCACAACTTGCAAAACCTCTTCTCATCCAAGGACTTAGTGAAGATATCAGCCAGTTGCTCTTTAGTGTTGACGTGAATGATATCAGTGTCTTCCTTGTTGACATGATCTCTGAGAAAGTGATGACAAATCTCGATGTGCTTTGTCTTCGAGTGCTGAACTGGATTCTTGGAAAGCTTGATGGTGCTTTCATTGTCGCAGAAGAGTGGCACATTCTTTGTGTTGATGCCATAGTCCTTGAGAGTTTGCTTCATCTAGAGAAGCTGAGCACAACATGATCCAACATCAATGTATTCAGATTCAGCAGTGGAGAGTGATACATAGTTCTGCTTCTTTGAAGACCAACAGACAAGAGATCGTCCAAGAAAGTGACATGTTCCTGAAGTGGACTTGCGATCAACCTTGTCTCCAGCATAATCAGCATCAGAATATCCAAAATATTGAGCCCTTTGGATACCGTAATCCTAGTGTTGGGGTGTGAGCCAAATATATAAGTATTCGCTTCACCGCTAGGTGACGCGACTCCTTTGGTGCCGCTTGGAATCGGGCACACATGCAAATGCTAAGCATAATATCAGGCCTAGATGCACATAAATAGAGCAAAGAACCAATCATGGAGCGATATACCTTTTGATCAAACTCTTTACCATTGTCGTCAGGGCCGAGATGACTTTTGGTTGGCATTGGCATCGTGTACCCTTTGTAGTCTTGCATTCCAAACTTTTTCACGCAATCTTTGAGGTATTTTTCTTGTGATATGAAGATGCCATTGTGCTATTGACAGATTTGAAGACTAAGGAAGAATTTCAGCTCCCCCATCATGGACATCTGATATTGCTCTTGCATCATGTATCCAAACTCGTCACTGTGTCTCTTATTAGTGCATCCGAAGATAATATCATCTACGTATATTTGACACACGAATAGTTCACCATCATATGTCTTCGTGAAGAGAGTGGAATCTAGTGAACCAGGTTGGAGGCTTTTGCTCTTCAGGAATTCCTTTAGTGTGTCATACCAAGCGCGAGATGCTTGTTTGAGTCCATACAATGCCTTGTTGAGCTTGTACACCATATCAGGATGCTTAGGATCTTCAAAACCAGGTGGTTGAGCGACATACACTTCTTCTTCGATTTTGGCATTGAGAAAGGCACTCTTCACATCCATTTGGTATAGAAGAATGTTCTGATGGTTGGCATAAGCCAGCAGTATGTGAATGGCTTCAAGCCGAGCCACAGGAGCAAAGGTTTCATCAAAGTCTATTCCTTCCACTTGTGTATAACCTTGAGCAACAAGGCGAGCTTTGTTTCTGACAACTTGTCCAAGTTCATCTTGCTTGTTGCGATAGATCCATTTCGTGCCAATGACATTGTGCTTGCGAGGATCAGGACGTTTGACAAGCTTGTCAGTGTCAAAACCGGCGGATCTCGGGTAGGGGGTCCCGAACTGTGCGTCTAAGGCTAATGGTAATAGGAGGCGGGGGACACGATGTGTACCCAGGTTCGGGCCCTCTCGATGGAGGTAATACCCTACTTCCTGCTTGATTGATCTTGATGATATGAGTATTACAAGAGTTGATCTACCACAAGATCGTAGAGGCTAAACCCTAGAAGCTAGCCTATGATTATGATTGTTGTTGTCCTATGGACTAAACCCTCCGGTTTATATAGACACCGGAGGGGGCTAGGGTTACATAGAGTCGGTTACAGAAAAGGAGATCTACATAACCAAATTGCCAAGCTTGCCTTCCATGCAAAGGAGAGTCCCATCCGGACACGAGACAAAGTCTTCAATCTTGTATCTTCATAGTCCAACAGTCTGGCCAAAGTATATAGTCCGACTGTCCGAGGACCCCTTAATCCAGGACTCCCTCAGTAGCCCCTGAACCAGGCTTCAATGACGATGAGTCTGGCACGCAGATTGTCTTCGGCATTGCAAGGTGGGTTCCTTCTCCGAATACTCCATAGAAGATTTTGAACACGAGAGTTGTGTCCGGCTTTGCAAAACAAATTCCACATACCACCATAGAGAGAACAATAATCCACAAATCTAATCTGCTGACAACTTCTCATAGTGTGACATCATGCCACGGCCCGGTCATTATTCAAACCGTTTTCTCCACTAGCCACTATACGTGCTGCGAGGCGGTTTTATTGGCACGTCTTGTCAAAGCAGAGATCGTGTTCCCCTTATCACGGGATTCTCATCAATACAGGTGTGGGTAACCCAACCGCGCTTGTTTAATATGACTCCTCGATTTTAGGCAGGTTCCAAATGCCCATGCGGGGGATGCTTGATGTTCGTCCTCTTTATAAAGGGGCCAAGGCCTGTCCTTTTCTTCCCACGCTCGATCCTTCCCCTCCCGCACCTCGAGTTCCAACACCCAAGGCTCAAGCTAAGCGCTTTGGACCGTCAACCATGTTCGGATCCAACCTTCAAGGCCGGTGGATGGCCTCCTCTGTCACAGAGGAGGACATCAAGAAGCTTAGGGAGGCTAGGTATCTTACCGCTGTGTGACACCCCAAAAATTTTAACCTTGTTTTATTAATAAATTTTTTGCCAGGAAACTTAAACTTTTATTTTCTGGGATTTCCTTTTTGATTTCAGAGCCACTCTTTTCTTTATCATTATTGGAGTTATTTACCCTCTCAAATAAAACAATTCTTTTGTCAGTGGGATTATTTATACAATTATTTTTCCTTGAGCTCTTTTTCTCTAAATTGGTTTTTCATAAGTTTTAGGGTCCCATTTGCACTGCAACCTCTTGATAAATTCATTTAAAAATCACACCAAAATTTGGGGATGACCTATGATGTTTTCAAACCACTTTTATGCAAAAATATGTTTTGTTCATTGGAGATTTTGAGCTCTACACCAAGTTTTCAAATCTGGTCCAATGGGCAATTTTGCACTACAACCTATTTAAATATTTCTTTAAAACTTCTACCAGAATTATGGGATGATAATAGGAGTATATTATTCAACTTTGTGCAAAAACCCTGTGATGTTCTTTGGAAAATTTGAGTAAATCAACCTCATTTTCATTCTGGCCCAGTTGGGTGTTTTCTACTACATCCCTAATTATTTGTGCTCTAGTGACCATAAGCTTTCTCCTGCTTGTAGTACACCTTACCAAACCCTTAAGTCCAGGAGGCTGGACTCATTGGAGCATTTTTGGTGCATGATATCATGCCCTTTTCCTTCTGTCCAGAACTGGAGTTTTGCAAAACTTACACTAACAAGTTTCTAGATTTGGCCAACTAACCTTGCCATCCTCACCTGCATTTAAAGAGACTTTGATCTAGAGGTTTTGGCCCCTCCAAGAGTTTCCTAGATGCTCTTGGCATTCTATCAAACACTTTGAGTGCATGAACAATTTTGACATGATTTTTGTTTTGCTCTGTGACCTTGCACCTATGGACAAACTAGCATGTCCACTAATCTCCTAGACGACCCTAAACCAGGCCTGCTAATCCCCAGCCTCATCCTAATCCTCTAGCCCACGCTGGCATTTCGCTGAATGCCTGGCATGCATGCTCTGGGCGCGGCCAAAGCACGCGTTTTGCACGTGCATGCACACGAGTCGCCGCGTCCCACTGCCGCTCCCCCGCGCCCGTTCTGGCCTCTCCCCTCTCCTAGCCGACGCCCCTGACTCCTCCCTCGCTGCAGGGCCGCCTGGCCCCCTTCTGGCGCCCTACAGTGCCGCCACCGCAAGCCGCCACCGTCGCCCGACAGCCCCTGCCCTGGTCAGCGCCGCCCAAGCCATGCCAGCGCGCCAGCTCGCTCGTGGAACAGCCCGAACTTATCCATGAGCTTGTCCACAAGCGTCCATCGCCGCCACGATGCCCTGCAAGCTACAACGAGGCGGTTCGCTGAGCTTATCTCCGGGCGCCGCGGAACCGACCTCGTTGCTCTATAAAAGGAGGCCCCCGGACTCGTCCAGACACGTAGGCGACCTCGGGCCACCCCCATAGCATCCCCACAGCCAGCAATCATTGAGGGGAAGCCGTCTTCCCCGACTCTGGCCGGTTCGGCTGCCGCCACGCCCCAGCGCCATGCGTCACAACCAGGGCCTCCCCCGCCCATCCAGCGCCACCAATCTACCCCTCTCAACCCTGCGGAGCCGCCCAGCCTCCCAAACACGATCGGGAACCACCGTAGCCCGAGCCCCTAAATACACCCGAAGCTACCTCCGCCGCGGAGCTCGCCGCTGGCGACTCCCTCCACCCCCGCCAGCCTAGCAACCACCGGGAGGACTGCCCTAGACCCGCGGATCCATCCCTACCCTTGGATGCCCTCGAGGAGCCGTCTTTCACCGACGAGGATCGCCGGAGCTCCTCCTCCGTTCGGCCAAAGGAGAGGGAAGGCGGGGAGACTAGTCAAACCTGACCAGTGGGCCCCCCGGACCCATTGTCAGTTACTCACGCCGGTCCACGCTGGATAAGTGAAGGCGTAAAAGCAAAGTACACCTTCGACGTGTTCCATTTCGAAACGTTTTCTTTTTTTCTATTTTATTTAAAAACCAGATATTTGACTAAACTTTGACTGGCTATATCTTTTTAAATAAAACTCCAAATGAGTTGATTCCTTTTCCTACCTCCCTAAAATTTAGTCTAGTTTATTTTAAGATTTATTTGGAAATTTTTCAGACAACTTTCTTGCACTGTTTTGAAACTATATATTAATTTGAATAATTTCAAAAATAGGTTTTCAAGAAGAAGTCAACTTTCAAAAGGGCACACCCTACTTGCATACTCTTGAAGGCAAGCATTCTGAACCCTGGCATAATTTTGTGTGTGTTGTCTGACACGGTTAAAATACCACCCCGACATGGAGAAACCGTTATTCTTTTTTGTGTGATGATATGTTCAAACTCGTGAGTGCATATTAATAATCTCATACTATTGGGTTTGATATGTTTGGGATAGTAGTCGCCATCATATGCCTTTCATGCATGCCAGAAGGAAACTGGGAAAGCCTCTGTCTTGGGTAGACACGGGCTTGTCTCCAGTCCTCCGTCGAGACGGTTGTGTCCGGTACGGCATGATGCGGTATGTCGAGTGGTGATTCTATCTGTTGGTTGAAGTATAAGTTGTTATGCTAATCGTGCAGGTAATACTTAAACCTCCTGAGTCGACCGTAGATCGAGTCTTGTTCCAGTAACCCCCATACTTGTTTTCGTACTACCACTTGTCCCTGCCGCAGGTAGGGTACGGTTCAGTAAGCTGTCAACCCCTTTCTTGACACACACCATATAGAGAGGCCATGGTGGAAGATACCGTCTGCATCCGGTAGGCAAGCCACCTGGTCCGGAGGCATGGGTGTTTCCGGTTGGTACCGAGAGGGGGGCACCCTTAGAGCGCGCGATATAAATTTGATCCCATGCTACGCGAGGTTGTAGCCTCGCCACTTAGAGTTTTGCTTGCACTACAGGAATCAGCTACTTTGCCATCAGCCACGGCGGACAGCAAAGGCACGGATGGCGGACGGCAAAGGTCTTTGCCGTCCGCCGCGGACGGCAAAAGTGGATGGCATCGTACGGGACGACAAAGAGCTACATTGCCGTCCGCTTCTGGCGGCTGACGGCAAAGGGTCCTTTGCCATCAGCTGCCGACGACAAAGAATACTGACGACAATAATTGCGTTGTTACTCCGTTAGGTGGTTAACGGCAAGCCTTTGCCGTCGGCCGCTGATGGCAAACATCGGAAGGCCTTTGCCGTCCGCCGCTGTAGGCAAAGTTTTTTTTCTCTTTGCCGTCAGCCACTGTTGGCAAACTGACCAAATAGGTCAGCCTCCCAGGAAGCACAGTTGCCTGCCACGTGGCCTCTTTGCCGTCCGCTGCTGATGGCAAAGAGACCTTTGCCGTCGGTGGCTGACGGCAAAGAGCCTGCATATTGGCTCTTTTTTTCTGTTTTTTTTTAAATCCAACAATTTTCACAGCAATTATATATGACATATATAGATATATTTCACAGAGCTAAACAGCACATAAGTTTCATCGTACATACATATATAGTTCCATCCACTCATACATAGCAAGTTCCATCAAGATAGCCAAGTTGCACGTACATATTACAATGCAAAGTTTCATCAAGATAGCAAGTTCCATCGTAGCAAGCTAGAAGAATACTAGAAGAGAATGAAATTAAAAACAAGCACTCCACCATAGCAAGCTAGCTTCCGAGAAGTGAATGAAATCTGCAAAATGGCAAATAAGAAAGTTAGGAAAAGGTGACTAGAAGAAGAAGACTAGAAGAAGAAGCACGCCATCGTTTGTGAGGTAACTTAGGTGAAATGGATCGTTTATGAGCTAACTTAGGTAAAATGCTTCATTTTAGAGCTAATGTAGGTAAAATGGATCGTTTATGAGCTAACTAAGCTAATTATGCCGTTTTTTTACATAAGTACGGTAAGTACATGTCATTATTGAGCAAACCTAGTTAACTAAGCATATTATAACTAACTTAGGTCATTTTGGAGGAAACAAAGCTAAGTATAGATCGTTTTAGAGCTAACTTAGGTAAAATGGCTGGTTTTGGAGGTCAGTTAGCTTATTAAGTCATTTTGCAGGAAAAGAAGCTACGTCTAGGTCATTAAGGTAAGCATATTGGATGAAATAAAGCTAAGTCTAGGTCTTTATGCATTTGTTAAGCAAAAAACTAGAGAAACTTACCTTGATCATGGAGGTGTGGGAGCGGGCTGGCTCAGGCCAGTAGCTGGAGAAGGATCGTGTGATGCTTGTGTGGAGTAACACTGCACCAAAGATCATTTCCATGTTTCGTTAGCATGATGACACTCAAATGTTAAGACTAGCAAGTAACGTCCATTCAAATTAAACTCACCGTGGTCTCAGGAGCAATCTCTGGATCAATGACTATGGAGCCACGGGACCTCCCGCCACTAGATATCATCACCTGCTCTGGATTGTAGGGGATCTGGCTTGGGTTAAAGTCCTCCCCTTTCCTCGCCTTGCCCTTGACTTGCTTGTAAGAGGCAGTGTGGGCCATGGCATACAGGTCGTACCCCTCTGGCACCTTATCCGTCTTATTGTAGCATGCCTGAAAGAGAGAAACAAAGTAAATTAGTAATTAAAGGGCTCAATCTAGCATGATGAATGAATTGCATTAATAATGAAGCAAACCACATTACCCAATTCCGCCCAAACTGATATAAGCTGGAGCTACCTTGATGGTGTGGCACACTTTCAATTTGGGCACGTTTGTCCTTGGCCTCAGTCGGCTCCCCTTCCATCTTTCAATACCTGCCATGACAAAGAGTAAATGAAATTAGTACAACATAAAAAATACCGACATGAATAATAATATGTATATCACTTAAGTGTATCATCATCAAGTACAACATAAAAAAATTGAATACCTGACACTACTAATAATCTCAATCAGTATCATCAATAAATGCATGATCATCATCATCACTATAATCAATGACGGGCTCATAGGGTTCAGTGGCATCAACATGTGGAAGGCCACCTTTACGTAATCGGTCAAGCATTGAGAGGTCGTCCGCAGCAGTAACCTCTTCTTGTTCCGGCTCTTCTTATTCCTCCTCTGGGGTGATGTGGGATTCACTGTCGCTGTCTACTTCAATGTTTTGGGGTGAGTATACCGGTTCTTGAAACGCTTTTTGGAAAGACGTGTCTCTTGGAAGAATTCTCCTTCATATGTGTCTGGGTTAATGTGAGGTTCATAATCCTCTTCCTTTGGGGGAGATAGTCTAGCACGTGGCGGCACTTCATAAACGACATCCCAACCTTTCAGATTTGGATTAGTTTGGCAGGCCCAGGGTAGATAGAATACTTGGGTCGCCTATTGAGCCATAATATAGACATCAGGAACATCTAAATGGGTGCTTTGGTTGATTTCAACTAGCCCTATATGTTCATGAGTCCTTCTAGTCTCCTTCGGCTGAAACCAATAACATTTGAAGACTACGACATTCGGTGGTTTTTCACCATAGAATAGAAGTTCATAAATTGCTTCAACTCTCCCATAATACTCGGTACCTCCTTCGCCGATAGCAGATACACAACAATTTATAGACTTTCGGTCGGCCATAGATAGCTCTTTGCCATAGGTACGAAAACAATACCCGTTGATGTCGTATTTGTCAAATGAACGGACCTTATAGTCAAAACCATTAGCGACTTGTCTCAATTCGGCGTCCATAGACTCTGAATTAGCCTACAAGTTTAATATGAAAGGATTGTTGCATTACGCACAAATTAGCGAATGAAATGAAATTGTCTAATAGAATTTACCGTTTGTTTGAACCAAGAGATGAAACCGGGATAGCCCCCTCCTTGCTTTGCGAGAAGCTCATACTCTTTGACGGAATCCTTTTGGATCACCGCTCCATACGAGAATAGGGCGACGTATCGACTGTATGAAATATCCAGGAATAAGAGCAGTTCAAAGGAAATAGAAGTTGCGAAACAATGTACCGAGAACTTACTCGATGTACGGCCGCACTTCTATCAGGTTGTTGAAGATATACAACGAAATGGTCCGCCATTCTTCGTTATCCAAAGATACTGGATTTGAAACACTGGCTGGTGTGAGATTGCCTTTGAATAGGCTGAGGTTGGATCCACCCTTTTTAGGCTCGTCAGCATTGTACCGAGGCTTGCACAAACCCCTTGGTTTTTGTGAACCATTCAGCGCTCCATTTGTTCTGACCAGTGTGACTGGTATACATCCACGCACGATCACTCATTTTGACTTTCAGAGCTACTGGACACACAACAATTATATATATAATTCACCATGTATATATTCATCAGTTGATCTACTTTGTCAATTTTATTACGTCCATGCAACCTACACTCTAATAGGTAATGATAGGTCCTAATCCCACCCGAGTATGTGTAGATTGGGTTCATTTTCCCAAGCTATGCTCCGGATCCGACGCAAAATTTCGGCAGCACCTCCCCGCTGTTCTCCTGATACACGTGTCTGCAATAAACAGAGAGGATGTGTACCCGGAGAACAACAGGGGAGGCACTGACGAAATTTATGCGTCGGATCCGGAGCAAAGCATATGGGAAAACGAACCCAATCTACACATACTCGGGCTGTCCATGGATAACGTTGGACAATTCGAAAGAATCAAGGTTATAAATATGCAAATGCATGCATATTTATAACTATGACGCTTTCGAATGGGAGACACATATTGGTTACGCATACTGATGATTCAAGACACATATATAGCTAGCTACCAAATTTCATGTCATTTGTGCAAATAATTAATGGGGGAGAAGGACATGTCATCTGTGCTCACCCACGAACGAAGGGGCAGAGCTCGTCAAACGCACGGCGAGGTCGTCGAACACCAAACCTCGCAGCGATGAAACAACTGCACATTTAAATCTACCCGATCAACACAATCATATATGATGTTTTTCATAACAAAATTGAAAAATATATGACCTAACTAATAATTCACAAATATATAACCCCGTCGGCCTCTGGAAGGCCAAAGAGCACCTTTTCGGGAGGTTTAGGGGGTCGGGGTGTCATGTCGGTGTCAGGGTGCTGTTTCGGGGTCAGGGTGTCATGTCGGGGTCGGGGTGTCGGGGTGTGGTGTCGTGG
>NC_041385.1:725498078-725606721 GCF_002162155.2 Triticum dicoccoides
GCGGGGGCGGCGCCGGGCGGCGGGGCCGGGGGCGGAGGAGGTCGAGGGAGAGAGATGAGTAACGGGTGGGGGAGGGGGCTCGGCCGTTAGTTAGGTTAGTTAGGGTAGCCTTTGCCGTCCGCCCTCCTTTGTCGTCCGCTCTTGTTCATATTTGCCGTCAGCGGCAGACGGCAAAGCGGGGGGACGTTAAGTATTTTTTAACCAGCTCCTCAGTGGGCCCCCCTCCCTCTTTGCCGTCAGCTAGCGGACGACAAAGAACAGGCTGATGGCAAAGGCTTTGTTTGCCATCAGCCAGTTATTTGCCGTCTGCTTTCGGGTAGCTGATGGCAAAGAGCTTCTTTGCCATGTGCTAGCTGAAGGCAAAGAGCTGGCAGATGGCAAAGTAGCTGATTCCAGTAGTGTTGACAGGTGTCGTGGGTGATTCCAGACATCGGTAAGTTAAACTGGTGTGTGCAAGTCAGGTGTGTTTTTCAACTAAAAGACCATAGACGGAATTAGTTCCGAACTAAAGGAATCCGTTACTCGTGGGTAAAGAGTACACCCTCTGCAGAGATTATATCTATTCGAATAGCCGTGTCCATTGTTAAGGACTACAGTCTGGGTTGGGTCAAGTGTTGGTCTTAGTGTCGGTCTTCGGAGGAAAAACTACTAAGTCAGAATATTGACTATGACCGGTGACATATGATGATTATGATTATTATTATTGTGGACTAACTATGTTCATTATTTGATTTATTGAGTATCCCTGGGATGGTTCTACCTCCTGGATATTCACTGCGATTATTCTGTTATAAGCCCTTTATGTGGTGTCGCACAGATGCCCGATTGTGGCATGCTTGTTATTTATTTACCATATAAGCCCTTTATGTGGTGTCGCACAGACGCCCAACTGTGGCATGTTTGTTATTTATTTACCATATAAGCCCTTTATGTGGTGTCGCACAGACGCCCGACTGTGGCATGTTTGTTATTTATTTGCCATATAAGCCCTTTATGTGGTGTCGCTGAGACGCCCGACTGCGGCATGCTTGTTATATGTTTACTTTATAAGCCCTTTATGTGGTGTTGCTCAGACGCCCGACTGAGGCACTCTACCTCTACTCGCCAATTGCATTATTCATATTTTATGAGAATAACTTGCTTGCGCACATCAAGGATTTCATTTCCATGACTGACGTTGCGATCGTAGAATATTTCGGAGCATGATTACCAATTGCTATATTATACCCGTGTTCATAATGTTTGCGAGTACATTCGAAGTACTCACTGGCTTGTCCCTTTCTATTGTCTTGGCTAGATTTCTCGCACGGAGAGGAGCGACGAGATGACAGCCCCGGAACCTAAGCAATGGTGATAGCAGCCTCGCGAAGATAGGAGTTAACCTGGTCAGCTGTTCCTGTGGGAGGTGGAGTCCCATAGACACTGATGATCCACAAATCGCTTCCGCCATCAGCCACTAGAAACCTTGTGTTGTACTCATAGGTCAGAGTGGCCTTGTACTACATATTATGTATTTTTCTTGGAGTTATTATATCAAGTTTGTGTCTCGCCAACTAACAGTAATCCTGGGGCTGGTGAGCATAAGGGCCATTTTCTGGGAAATTAATATCCTGAAATCCGGTCCTGACAGACTTGGTATCAGAGCCAGGCTGACCATTGGCTAATCCTATCTTAGCCAGGTCAATAAACCTAGGTGAACCAAGCCATAAGTCCATAACCTAACCCCGGCCAAGCTTCTCGCGTAAGATAGCCCCACAATGACCCGATGCCTTTTGGTAGTCGGTGCCCAGCCTTTTAGCCTAGCCTGTCGATCACGCGCCAGTGACCGACACCTAAATTGTCTCATTCGCAAGCGTGCGAAGGAAGATGCCGTCCCCTTTTTCTATAAAAAGGGCACGCTAGCCTCAACTCAGCACATCACAAACTCTTTCCCAAACCAAGCCATAATGCCTGGCCCCGTCGTGCACAATGAGACCACAGCAACCAACCTTGGAGGTTTTGTGACCGTGCTCGCGAACCTCACCCGCCGTGCCTTTGCATTAGAAGAGCCCCCAAAATATGTTGTGTACCAAGGACCCATGAGCGGTGAAAGCCGTCAATTCTGGGCCACCGTGCACATCTATGGTAGGGGTCTATCTCCAGAATGCCCCTACAGGTTCACCAGAAGGACAACTTCCTTTGAGCCACAAGCTATCCAACTAGATGCTCGAGAGGCTATAGTTCAACTCCGGCACTTGTCGCCCAGAGTTAACTGTCGCTTGTTCTACTACTACCCCAGCCGTGACGGGTATGGTAGGCCACCCCAGGTTGCCAACAGCGATCACGAGACGGATCCTGCATTGTTGCACCTGGTGCGCTATGTAGGTGCACTATATGAACTGTTCGATCAAATCACCCTTGATCTGATCGCAGCTCGTGGAGAACTGATCCGCCTAGCACCGGCAAGAGGAGAAGATGAGCCCGATGCCAACAACCCAGTCGTGCTGTTCGGACACCCGATCGAGTCCTTGAGGACTGCCCCGGCCATCGACCAAAATACTTTGGTGTCCCCAGAAGTGCTTCGTCGCCTTCTGGGAACACGCTCCAGCGGGATTGTGGCCAACAACCCCCGGGATGGTCATCATCACTACCCCGACCCGGCAGCCCCTCCACCCCCTCCAGCAAATCCCGATGGCGAAAACCATGGAGAGGCCTCGACATCCACAAGGCAGGCTTGTTTAGATATAAATGAGGTAGACTAAGTCACCCGAGTAGTACCGAGTCTCAGCATACCCACGCCCGGTAACCATGTAATCTTGCATCACCTTGAATAATTGCGGCCTGCTTGTGTGCCTCTGTTTTAAATAGTAACCTTGCATTAAATATATTAGCATGCGGTTGCATCTTTTTCGGGCACAACTACCAAAACCACACCGACGACTCCCACAGTAATACGTCACTTTTACGAGATAGGTGTATCTGTAGCATTGACCCCGACCCCATGGAGCAGACTCGATAGACTAGTTACCTTTCACCACGGTAAATAACCCAGCCCCAATGCTATAAAAAAGGCCACCCCATGATCTTACCAGGTACCCCTCACCTTGAGCACCACTCGCACAACCATTTCCATTGCCATGCCGAGCCCTAGCATTTATCTGAGAACTCCAGATGCAACTCCAGGCAACTTTGTTAAAATTTTGTGGGACTTTACCTGCAGTACCATGAGTGCTACCCATCCACCCCAGTATGAGTTGCTAAAATCGAGGATCACCCCCTCCACCTCAAAATATTGGGCAGTGGTGCACGTCCCTCCCGCAAACCCAAACCAAGACCCCACGGAAGCGTCCTTCGTGGGGAAATCTATGCCGACTCCACATATGGCCATAGAAGCTGCTGCATATGAGGCGCTTACTCGTCTTTGATTTGCAGTACCCTATGCCAGCGAACGGGGATATTATTATTTCCCGAGTCGTGCAGCCCCTGGAGAAGTAGCATCTTTTCCCGGTGGACGAATCGAGAGAGACCCAGTACTGGCCAATCTTGCCCAGTATGTCATCGCTCAAGAGCGTTTGACCCAGCGAGTCATGGGTTATCTCCAGAGCCTCACTGATTTGAATCCTCAGATCGCCATCGGCAGACCGCTGGGGCCCAACCAGGAGAGGCACATTCATCGACTGGTCAATCCACTTCCCCCGATAGAAGAAGAGTGTGTCCCGATTCCAGAGACTTTTTCTCAGGACCCTGTCCATTTACCATTGTCAGTGTAAATGTCATTGCTGTGTTTATGGTCCCTGCATTTATTTTTGTGTTGGTACCTATGTGTGGTATCCCAAAATTGTGCGATGAATTAAATCTTTAGTTTCAATCTATGTGAGTGATTATTACTACGGTAAAATTTTATTAACTGTTTTCACCCTCAGTAAATCCTGAAGTGAGATTTTTCTCGGGGTTTTTGCAGCATACATTTCTTCATGACATAGATTTCTATTTCACGCAACACCATAACAACAGTCTCACAACTCCAACCACGCGACCTAGTGCAAATCCACGCGTGCATTTTTGCACCAAACTAATTGCCTCCCTAACACCCCCACAGTCTCAGAGTGAGAGATTTGTGAGTAATTACTCGGGTGCAAGTTACCTCCGGCACCCTGACAGCAGTTAGCACCTAACGCCGCCCCTAATCATCGTGAACACCGCCACCGCGGAGAGCTAACACTCGAGCGGCCGCATCACGACGATCATCGAGGATCATCACACACAGGAGCACGGAGAACCCCAGCAATGCCGCCAACCCTCCGCACATCAGGATCACGTACCAGTCCGGCATCACCTTTGCCATTAGAGCCTCGTCTCGAGCTCCTGCAGACAGAAATGAAGGGGAAGGGAGGAGAAGGAGAAGCAAGGTCAGATGGAGGAATAAGAAGGAGCACCACGGTCGTTTTATAGCTCGAGATCGGTGTACGATGGGCGAAGTCCACCAGCGCCGCTCGTCGCTCGATCGCCGGTGTTCGGAGGTGAATCCGCGAGCAGTGCCGACAGCGCACTGGCCCGCGAGGTGAGTGCACGCTGCGCCAGCAGCTAGCACGCCATGCACTACCGCAGTATGGCCTAGATGCCCTACGGGCTAGGCATCGCCGGTGGAGAAAGCGCGTGAAAGTGCGCGGGAGAGAGGAAGAAGAGAGAACCAGAGGTAGAGGAAGAGACCGACAGTGGGCCCCGGGTCCACCTGTCAGCCACAGAGAGCACTGTGCTCTCGGGTACGACCAGCGTATTTTTTTCTAGTAGTTTAGAAGTTTATTCTAAATTTACTGTAACCAATAGTAGAGACTGACCGTAAATTTTTCCATGCAATGCCAGTATGCCACCCTGTAGCTTTACACCACTTATTGCCCTCTCACTGTAGCTACATTTTAATTACAGGAGCAGGATGGTTGTTTTTTGTGATAGTAGGAGTAATTTTTTTCAAAGACAACTCTTAACAAATCTCGAGGACGATATTTTTCTTAAGGGGGGTAGTGTTGTGACACCCCAAAAATTTTAACCTTGTTTTATTAATAAATTTTTTGCCAGGAAACTTAAACTTTTATTTTCTGGGATTTCCTTTTTGATTTCAGAGCCACTCTTTTCTTTATCATTATTGGAGTTATTTACCCTCTCAAATAAAACAATTCTTTTGTCAGTGGGATTATTTATACAATTATTTTTCCCTGAGCTCTATTTCTCTAAATTGGTTTTTGATAAGTTTTAGGGTCCCATTTGCACTGCAACCTCTTGATAAATTCATTTAAAAATCACACCAAAATTTGGGGATGACCTATGATGTTTTCAAATCACTTTTATGCAAAAATATGTTTTGTTCATTGGAGATTTTGAGCTCTACACCAAGTTTTCAAATCTGGTCCAGTGGGCAATTTTGCACTACAACCTATTTAAATATTTCTTTAAATCTTCTACCAAAATTATGGGATGATAATAGGAGTATATTATTCAACTTTGTGCAAAAACCCTGTGATGTTCTTTGGAAAATTTGAGTAAATCAACCTCATTTTCATTCTGGCCCAGTTGGGTGTTTTCTACTACATCCCTAATTATTTGTGCTCTAGTGACCATGAGCTTTCTCCTGCTTGTAGTACACCTTACCAAACCCTTAAGTCCAGGAGGTTGGACTCATTGGAGCATTTTTGGTGCATGATATCATGCCCTTTTCCTTCTGTCCAGAACTGGAGTTTTGCAAAACTTACACTAGAAAGTTTCTAGATTTGGCCAACTAACCTTGCCATCCTCACCTGCATTTAAAGAGACTTTGATCTGGAGGTTTTGGCCCCTCCAAGAGTTTCCTAGATGCTCTTGGCATTCTATCAAACACTTTGAGTGCATGAACAGTTTTGACATGATTTTTGTTTTGCACTGTGACCTTGCACCTTTGGACAAACTAGCATGTCCACTAATCTCCTAGACGACCCTAAACCAGGCCTGCTAATCCCCAGCCTCATCCTAATCCTCTAGCCCACGCTGGCATTTCGCCGAATGCCTGGCGTGCATGCTCTGGGCGCGGCCAGAGCGCGCGTTTTGCACGTGCATGCGCACGAGTCGCCGCGTCCCACTGCCGCTCCCCCGTGCCCGTTCTGGCCTCTCCCCTCTCCCAGCCAACGCCCCTGACTCCTCCCTCGCCGCAGGGCTGCCTGGCCCCCTTCTGGCGCCCTACAACGCCGCCACCGCAAGCCGCCACCGCCGCCCGACAGCCCCTGCCCTGGTCAGCAGCGCCCAAGCCATGCTAGCACGCCAGCTCGCTCGTGGAAGAACCCGAACTTATCCATGAGCTTGTCCGCAAGCGTCCGTCGCCGCCACGATGCCCTGCAAGCTACAGCGAGGCGGTTCGCCGAGCTTATCTCCGGCCGCCGCGGAACCGACCTCGTTGCGCTATAAAAGGAGGCCCCCGGACTCGTCCAGACACGCAGGCGACCTCGGGCCACCCCCATAGCATCCCCATAGCCAGCAATCGTCGGGGGGAAGCCGTCTTCCCCAACTCCGGCCGGTTCGGCCGCCGCCACGCCCCAGCGCCATGCGTCGCAACTAGGGCCTCCCCCGCCCATCCAGCGCCACTAATCTACCCCTCTCAACCCTGCGGAGCCGCCCAGCCTCCCAAACACGGTCGAGAACCACCGTAGCCCGAGCCCCTAAATACACCGAAGCTACCTCCGCCGCGAAGCTTGGCGCCGGCGACTCCCTCCGTCCTCGCCAGCCTAGCGACCACCGGAGGACCGCCCTAGACCCGCGGATCCATCCTTGCCCTCGGATGCCCTCGAGGAGCCATCGTTCGCCGGCGAGGATCGCCGGAGCTCCGCCTCCATTCGGCCAAATGAGAGGGAAGGCGGGGAGACTAGTCAAACCTGACCAGTGGGCCCCCCGGACCCACTGTAAGTGACTCACGCCGGTCCACGCTGGATAAGTGAAGGTGTAAAAGCAAAGTACGCCTTCGACATGTTCCATTTCGAAACATTTTCTTTTTTCTGTTTTATTTAAAAACCAGATATTTGACTAAACTTTGATTGTCTATATCTTTTTAAATAAAACTCCAAATGAGTTGATTCCTTTTCCTACCTCCCTAAAATTTAGTCTAGTTTATTTTAAGATTTATTTGGAAATTTTTCAGACAACTTTCTTGCATTGTTTTGAAACAATATATTAATTTGAATAATTTCAAAAATATGTTTTCAAGAAGAAGTCAACTTTCAAAAGGGCACACCCCACTTGCATACTCTTGAAGGCAAGCGTTCTGAACCCTGGCATAATTTTGTGTGTGTTGTCTGACGCGGTTAAAATACCACCCCGACACGGAGAAACCGTTTTTCTTTTTTTTGTGATGATATGTTCAAACTCATGAGTGCATATTAATGATCTCATACTATTGGGTTTGATATGTTTTGGATAGTAGTCACCATCATATGCCTTTCATGCATGCCAGAAGGAAACCGGGAAAGCCTCTGTCTTGGGTAGACACGGGCTTGTCTCCAGTCCTCCGTCGAGACGGTTGTGTCCGGTACGTCATGATGCGGTATGTCGAGTGGTGATTATGTCCGTTGGTTGAAGTATAAGTTGTTATGCTAATTGTGCAGGGAATACTTAAACCTCCTGAGTCGACCGTAGATCGAGTCTTTTTCCATTAACCCCCGTACTTGTTTTCGTACTACCACTTGTCCCTGCCGCAGGTAGGGTACGGTTCAGTAAGCTGTCAACCCCTTTCTTGACACACACCGTATAGAGAGGCCATGGTGGAAGATACCGGCTGCATCCGGTAGGCAGGCCACCTAGTCCGGGGGCATGGGTGTTTCCGGTTGGGACCGAGAGGAGGGCACCCCTTAGAGCACGTGATATAAATTTGATCCCATGCTACGCGAGGTTGTAGCCTCCCCACTTAGAGTTTTGCTTGACAGGTGTCGTGGGTGATTCCAGACACCGGTAAGGTAAACTGGTGTGTGCAAGTCAGGTGTGTTTTTCAACTAAAAGACCGCAGACGGAATTAGTTCCAATGGACTAAAGGAATCCGTTACTCGTGGGTAAAGAGTACACCCTCTGCAGAGATTATATCTATTAGAATAGCCGTGTCCATGGTTAAGGACTACAGTCTGGGTTGGGTCAAGTGTCGGTCTTAGTGTCGGTCTTCGGAGGAAAAACTACTAAGTCAGAATATTGACTATGACCGGTGACATATGATGATTATGATTATTATTATTGTGGACTAACTATGTTCATTATTTGATTTATTGAGTATCCCTGGGACGGTTCTACCTCCTGGATATTCACTACGATTATTCTGTTATAAGCCCTTTATGTGGTGTCGCATAGACGCCCGACTGTGGCATGTTTGTTATTTATTTACCATATAAGCCCTTTATGTGGTGTCGCACAGACGCCCGACTGTGGCATGTTTGTTATTTATTTACCATATAAGCCCTTTATGTGGTGTCGCACAGACGCCCGACTGTGGCATGTTTGTTATTTATTTTCCATATAAGCCCTTTATGTGGTGTCGCTGAGACACCCGACTGCGGCATGCTTGTTATATGTTTACTTTATAAGCCCTTTATGTGGTGTCGCTCAGACGCCCGACTGAGGCACTCTACCTCTACTCGCCAATTGCATTATTCGTATTTTATTAGAATAACTTGCTTGCGCACATCAAGGATTTCATTTCCATGACTGACGTTGCGATCGTAGAATATTTCGGAACATGATTACCAATTGCTATATTATACCCGTGTTCATAATGTTTGCGAGTACATTCAAAGTACTCACTGGCTTGTCCCTGGCTATTGTCTTGGCCAGATTTCTCGCACGGAGAGGAGCGACTAGATGACAGCCCCGGAACCTAAGCAATGGTGATAGCAGCCTCGCGAAGATAGGAGTTAACCTGGTCAGCTGTTCCTGTGGGAGGTGGAGTCCCATAGACACTGATGATCCACAAATCGCTTCCGCCATCAGCCACTAGAAACCTTGTGTTGTACTCATAGGTCAGAGTGGCCTTGTACTACATATTATGTATTTTTCTTGGAGTTATTATATCAAGTTTGTGTCTCGCCAGCTAACAGTAATCCTGGGGCTGGTGGGCATAAGGGCCATTTTCTGGGAAATTAATATCCTGAAATCCGGTCCTGACACGCTGAAATCCCGCACAGGCTGCCTGCTCAAGGGCATGTCATCCCCACTCCTGAACCCAAGGAGAGTGTCGTATTTATTTCCCACTTCCTCCGAGGGCTAGGTTTTAGTCTTGATCCCTTTGTGAGAAGGCTCATGTTCTATTACGGGCTAGATTTCCATGATCTAGCTCCGGATTCCATCCTTCACATCTCGTTGTTTATCATCGTGTGTGAAGCCTTCCTCCACATCACCCCCACTTTGGCCTATGGCTCAAGACCTGCAATGTGAGGCCAAAGATGATTGACGGGCGCCATGCGGAGTGCGGAGGCGCTATAATAAGCAAAGGTGTCGAAGCCCCATGGCCAAAGGGTTCCTTCATGGAAACTTCCGACTTATGGCAACGGGAGTGGTTTTACATCACAGCTCTCCGAGGTACAAAGTGGGTGGCCGCTCCAGCGTTCCGCCCAGGCCCTCCGCCTCAACTAGCGTCATGGGTCAACAAGGGGCTGGACTGGGTGCCAATTAACGATGTGCTGACACTACAAAGCTGCATCCAAGACCTCCTTAAGAGGGATGTCAGTCTTATCAAGGTAATGCAAGTAATGTTGGTTCGTCGGGTCGTGCCGTGCCAACGTTGATCTCTCCGTATGTGGGAGTTCAACCCAGAAGGACCGCGAACCATTCAACAATTCTTCGGCGCGACGCTCAAAGAGATGTATGGATTGTTCTTCGGATCACGAATAAAGTGTCCGGACACCACCGAGGATGTGGGTCTCAACTGCAACCGTCCGGATACCCAAGTAAGTAATCCCGCTCCTGAACATGCCGCCCTTTATGTTTGTTACAACATCATTCTGAAAAATCGCTCTCTGCTAGGATTGGATGAGAAAGGCGGAGAGGATCAGGTGTTCGGCCCCCCTTCCTGAAGGCTCGCCAGATCCCTTATTAACCAAGATGCTCGAGCGCGCACCATATCAGGTGCCATCAGGAGAAGATGAGGGGAGGGATAGAGAAGCCACATGCGAGCTTCATACTTTACACATCCAAATCGGGGGAGTAAGTGCCTCCGCGAAGGAGGATAATTGGGGAGGTGAATCTAAAACCTCCTCTCCTCGCGGGAAGAAAAGGACCTCCCCTGAAGATTTGGAAACGGAAGTTTCTGAACGAGGGAAGAAACCCTTGCCAGGGGGCCCTGCCCCAGAGGGCGTCCTTACTGCACAGCGCCCGCAAGGGGGCCAGCCCTCAACCAAGCTGTTAGTAAAAAAGGTACTCCAGTAAGTATATCCTGTTTTATCTCTAAGAATAATAACCAAGACATATATCTTGCAGTCCGGCTCGTAGCCCTTCTCCACAGAGTTTGTCTTCGGGGGATCTTCTTCCGGAGATGATGGAGAGCGAAACGCCTCCTCCTGCCTCCCCGCCGCATGGGGCGGACGACCCCGAGGTGTCGTCACGGAGGATTTCTCCTGATCCGCCAAGGCCAGAAGTCAACACTTCGGCTGCCCGAAGTCTGGAGTATTCGGCTCCCAAAGAGAGTAACATAAAGAGTCCGGGATTGTCCGGCACGCGACCGGATACACTGATGGGTCTTCTGGAGCGAGCGGTTATCTCAGAGATGCATCGTACCTTAATGGGTACGATGGTTGAGAGGATTTCATTTGCCAAAAGCGGTTTGATTAAAGCTTTTACGAGTCTGCTGAGAGGCTTTGAGGTACGCAAAAAATAATATATGTATTTTTGATGGTACCGCACATGTTAGGTGTGCTCTGTATAGATAGTAGCCCCTGAGACTCTGGTTGCCATCCAGAGGTGGCAAACAGAGGATCATAATCCCAGGTAATGATCGCGCTGCTTTTATGTGCAGGCGGCTGAGGGTCCGGCGCCTGACCAGACTGCTGATTTTGCCGAACTGAGGTGGCAGCTTGACATGGAGGATGCCGACATCGCGCTTGTTAACAAGCGGCTTGACGAGGCCCAGGGTATGTATGTTCATCTTGTCAGCAAATGTTAAGAGGAGCATGATGCTAGTATCTATAATATGCTGTGACTGCAGATGGAGCTGCTGCCGTAGAGACCCTTCGGGCGGAGCTTGCCCGAGCCAAGGAACAAGCCCGAATAAGTGATGCGGCCGCCTTGAAGGCGGTCGAAGAGTTAAGAGCCGAACAGGCTGCTCATCGCCATAGCAAAGAAAAGATAGCCAAGATGACTGTTGAGCTGAAAGATGCCACCGACCGCTATGAGATCCTTGAAAAGGAAAGCCAAGCGAAAGCGGCTGACCTGAAGAAGGCCTTGGAGGCAGCCAAGGAAACCCGCTCTGAAATGAGAGGGATAAGGGAGGAGCTTCGTGAAGCCAAAGATATCATGGCTAGGAGGCCCTATTTGTTGCGGATGAAGTTCGGAGATCCAAAGTATGCCCCTCTGGATCACTTGTGGAGTGCTGCAGACGTGTATGTGGACCTGGAAAAGAGTGCTTCTGATGCGACTAAGTTTTACAAAGATCGGAAATACCATGAGGCAGAAAGGTTGTTCTGGTCGCAGTTCAGTGCCCCGACGCGTCCGTTGCCATTGAATGAGAGAATGGCCGCATGGGCCGAGCTCCATAGGTTGTCCGGGCTTGCTATGAGGTCTGTCGTGGATCATCTTTGGCCAAAGGGACCAAGGCCGGATAGTTATTTTGGTTTGGTGCAACAATTCCTTGGTGCTGTGTCGCATATCGATGCTATAAAGAGGTCAGCGTGCATGGAGGGTGCGCGGATGGCTCTTGCCCATGTTAAGACGTAATGGACAGGGATGGAGGCCAC
This sequence comes from Triticum dicoccoides, assembly GCF_002162155.2. Taxonomy (NCBI): domain Eukaryota; kingdom Viridiplantae; phylum Streptophyta; class Magnoliopsida; order Poales; family Poaceae; genus Triticum; species Triticum dicoccoides. The sequence continues at coordinate 725,510,003 of NC_041385.1, forward strand.
CGCTATTGCAACCCGGGGTCCGGCGGGAGGCCAGAACCCGGCCGAGCACTATTTTGAAGAAGTCCTAGAAGGTGCCTGTTTAATAGAGGCTCAGTGCTCGAAGAGTACCATGTTCGAGTGACATGTATCTGAATTGTAAAAAAAAATGCGATTTTGATTATAAAGGCTGTGTTTATACTTTTGCCTGAAAGTATTATAGTGCCTCCTGTGCGGCCATTTATGTATGCATGTATATAACCTGAAAGTTTGCAGTCGTCGGCTTCAGCCCCCACGCATATAATGCGGGTGTGTTTGAAAAAGCGCGTAATCACACTTGATCCAATGTCTTGGTCCATTAAGGAGGTGATAGCACAGTGAACCAGGCAATCGGACTATATAGCTTTAACACTTTCACTTAGCCATAGGAGTTTGACGGTGGGGCTACTATATAGCCCCTGGTACATTCGCGTTCATACGAATACGGTGCAGGTACATATGTGACCGGGAAACCGGTCCTTCATTAATGCGGAGGAATCGCGAAGATTCCGCTAAGTCATCGAGTGGTTGACCAGTCTCTCGCTTTATCATGACAGTCGGTTTTTGGCTTTCTCTACTGAGGTGCTCACCCAGATGAACCAGGGCACAATCGCAGTAGTTCTCCTGGTGCCCCCTTAGCTGATAGAGCGGAACGTAAGGTAGCAAAACACGGGAGCCGGGCAAACCCAACATTTGACCAAAGACATGATTCGGTGCTGATGCATATAAGGCCAAACTCGCGACGCCGAACACTCCCTAAGGTATTCAGACTTTATGACATATACTGGGCTGAGTAACGCCCTCGATGATGAGCCCTGTGTTTCCAGATACATGCATTAGTTTGGCACGACGAAGTGTCAAGAACACCAATATCCCTCTCAGTCATGTTAAGTGTCCAGAGGGTATGAAGCAACAAGAGACATTATAAAAGGTTTACGCAGGGTCTTAATCTAAAAAGAAACCTTTGAGCGGGGCCCTGCTGCACGTCTGCGCCTTTATCTCCGTTGTGTCGTATCCTGGAAGGGTGTAGCACGATGATCATCTGTAAAAAAGGAAAAACCCAGGTGAAAGACTTCATGCGAAGAGTTGGTTAATCTGAACGGACCATGAAAATGCAATATGTTATTGTATTAATAGGGTCGAGCCGAACTATGGGCTTTTTTTGCGAGAAGCCCCTAGCACCACTTATGGGGGGTATATCTATCAACCCAAGCTCAGGTTCATATGGGCTGTTACATCTGGTGGATCGCTAGACTCGTCTAACCGTGTCTGTGGTCTTGACGACCGACCGTTTATTTTGGTTGGAGGGGCTGCTCAGTGTTCGACTGCTAGAGCCGCCACATATTCTTCCACGCGTAAGGAATGCTCTGTATTTCCACTAACTGTAATGACGCCGCATGTACCATGCATCTTAAGTTTAAGATAGGCGTAGTGCGGTACTGCATTAAAACGAGCGAAGGCTGTTCTCCCGAGTAGTGCGTGATAGCCGCTTCGGAATGGAGCGATGTTGAAGATTAGTTCTTCGCTTCTAAATTGTCGGGAGAACCGAATACAACCTCTAGTACTAGAGAGCCCGTGTAGCGGGCCTCGACGCCTGGTATGACTCCTTTAAAGGTAGTATTGCTTTGGCTGATTCTTGACGGGTCTATCCCCATTTTGCGGATAGTGTCCTGATATATCAGGTTAAGACTACTGTCGCCGTCCATAAGGACTCGAGTGAGATGGTATCCATCAATTACTGGGTCGAGCACCAAGGCAGCCGATCCTTCGTGCTTGATACTAGTCGGATGATCCCTGCGATCAAAAGTGATCGGGCAGGCCAACCAGGGATTTAATTTGGGGGCAACGGGCTCTACAACGTATACGTCTCGGAGTGCGCGTTTGCGCCTTCTCTTTGGAATGTGAGTTGCGTAAATCATATTCACTATTTTGATTTCTGGTGGGAACTTTTTCTGTCCCCTAGTGTTCGGCTGGCGAGGCTCATCCTCTTCTTCACTTGGCATCTCCCTCCCCTTGTGTTCGTCATTTAGCTTGCCGGGCTGCTTGAAAACCTAGCACTCTTTATGGGTGTGATTTGCAGGTTTTCTTGTCTAGAATCTTATTTAGGCTGGACGGTCCATCTCTACTACCTTTAAATGGCTTCTTCCATTGACCGGGTTGAGAGGCCCTGAATCCGGCATTGACCGTCGTGTTATCTGGGCTGTCTTCATTGTTTCGACGCTTGTTTTTATTGCGTCGCAGCTTCTTGTTGCCATCCCTGACTTCGGATGTGCCTGGGTGGTTAGTGCCGCTACGGGCCAACCAACTGTCCTCGCCCGCGCAAAAGCGGGTCATAAGGCTTGTTAAGGCTGCCATTGTCCTCGGCTTTTCCTGGCTGAGGTGTCTGGTGAGCCATTCGTCCTAGACACTGTGCTTGAAGGCCGCTAAGGCTTCGGCATCCGGGCAGTCGACGATTTGATTCTTCTTAGTAAGAAATCTGTTCCAAAGTTTTCGGGCTGACTCTCCGGGCTGTTGAATTATGTGACTTAAGTCATCTGCGTACGGAGGTCGGACATAGGTCCCTTGAAAATTGGCCCTAAAAGCATCCTCAAGTTCTTCCCAACTTCCAATTGAGTTTTCGGGGAGGCTTTTCAACCAGTGCCGAGCTGGCCCTTTCAACTTGAGGAGGTATTTAATGGCGTGGAGATCGTCTCCGCGGGCCATATGGATGTGAAGGATAGAGTCCTCAATCTAGACTCCAGGGTCTGCCGTTCCGTCGTATGCCTTTATATTCACGGGTTTAAATCCTTCCGGAAATTCATGGTCCAACACCTCATCGGTGAAGCACAGGGGGTGCGCAGCACCCCTTTATTTGGACGTGTCGTGGCATGCTGTTGACGGTTGTTGTGTTCGGTGTTGATTCCTGGCTGGTATTCGATCAAGGTGATCGTTTTGGTAGCTCTGATCCTGTGTAGAAGCACGCTTCCAAGATCCATAGATGGACCTGGCCATACCGGATTTTTTGTCCAGGAGTTCACGTAAATCGTGTGCTAACTTATGTGCGGTATCATTAGCCATCCTGTCGTGGCCGTGGGGTGGTCGGTCCGGCTGATCGGCCGTTTTCGGCTGAATGGGCTCTATGGCCTCGTCATCGAATTCGGGCAGCAGCTTGTGCTTTGGATAGCTCTTTGTGTGGCGATCGCCATCGTATTTCTCTTCAGTGTCAAGCACCTTGTTCCATCTGCGGTCGAGCGTATCCTGCGCGGCCTTAAGCCTTTGCTTCTACTTCTTTAAGCTCCTCGCGGCGGCAATAAGCCTTCTGTGGAGGTTCTCTTGTTCCAAGTGTTTTTTGGGATGACGAGTGCATCATCGTCCGGACTGTTCTCCTCTCCGGAGACAAGTTGATGAATTTTACCCTCGTGATCGGTGTCATCTGACGTCGTCTCCGGACTATGTTCACCGTCCCCTGGCTCATCCTGCTCCATCGCTGGGTCCATGGGGTCGTCGTTTCCTTTGGAGTCGACCGGGGTATTATTCTTTCTTGCACTGTTGTCGCTGTTTTCACTGTGGCGGGATTTAGAGCGGTGCGTGCAGCGTCGCTTTGGTGGCTTATCGAGGGGATTATCCTTCGTTGCATCATTGCCATCGCCTTCTTTTGGCGTGTCCACCATATATATATCGTATGATGAAGTGGTAGTCCAGCGCCCTATGGGCGGTGGTTCTTGTTCTTCTCCTCCATCGTCGTAAATACCGTCGATGTCTTCGGAGTCGAAATCCAGCATGTCGGTTAAGTCATCGATAGTGGCTATGAAGTGGGTGGTGGGTGGGGAACGAATTTCTTCGTCATCTGCTTCCCACTCGAGCCGGACATAGTTCAGCCAAGAGTCCCCTGATAGAGAGAGAGACTTTAATGAATTTAGCACGTCACCCAGGGGCGAGTGTTGAAAGATATCCGCGGAGGTGAACTCCATGATCGATGCCCAATCAGATTCGATAGGCATGGATGTATGAGGTTCGGAGCCTGTTGCCGGAGACGAGTCCGAGGGTCCGATGACACCGGTCTCATAGGAGACGGGGTCGGTGTTTGGCTCCAACGCCGATGAGTGTGCGGCCTCTGTGGCAGGGTCCATCCACCCGTCCTCGGATGGCGCCATATGCTCCAGATTGATTCCTAGGGCCGCCGCAGGCGCGATCTCCTGAATGTTGTCCGATGGCAGATCTATGTCATGCTCGTCGTGACTGCTTAGCGCACCTGACATGCTTGAATCCGTCGGAGATCAAGTCTCCGCGGATGTCGGCAATATAGTTCAAGTTTCCAAACCTGACCTGGTGGCCAGGGGTGTAGCTATCAATCTGCTCCAGATGGCCAAGCGAATTGGCCGCAGTACGAAGCCTTCGAATACGAAGATCTGTCTAGGGAGGAAAACCTCCCCCTGGACCGCGTCATCGAAGATGATTGAAGGAGACATCAAGCCTTATCGTGACGACACAGTGGAACTCTCAATGAAAGCACCAATGTCGGTGTCAAAACCTGCGGATCTCGGGTAGGGGGTCCCGAACTGTGCGTCTAAGGCTAATGGTAACAAGAGGCTGGGGACACGATGTTTACCCAGGTTCGGGCCCTCTCGATGGAGGTAATACCCTACTTCCTGCTTGATTGATCTTGATGATATGAGTATTACAAGAGTTGATCTACCACAAGATCGTAGAGGCTAAACCCTAGAAGCTAACCTATGATTAGGATTGTTGTTGTCCTACGGACTAAACCCTCTAGTTTATATAGACACCGGAGGGGCCTAGGGTTACACAGAGTCAGTTACAAAGAAGGAGATCTACATATCCGAATTGCCAAGCTTGCCTTCCACGCAAAGGAGAGCCCCATAAGGACACGAGACGAAGTCTTCAATCTTGTATCTTCATAGTCCAACAGTCCGGCCAAAGTATATAGTCCGGCTGTCCGAGGACCCCTTAATCCAGGACTCCCTCAAAGATCCTAGACATTATTCATCTCAAACTGTTGAAGCTCTTCTTGCATAGCTTGAATCCATTCAGGTTCCATGAAGGCTTTTTCGACTTTCTTGGGTTCAGATATAGAGACAAAAGCAAAGTGACCACAGAAGTTTGATAGTTGCGTAGCTCTTGATCGAGTGAGAGGGCCAGGAGCGTTGATGCTATCAATGATCTTCTCAATTTGGACTTCATTTGCAACCCAAGGATGAGCTAGACAAAGATTTTGATCTGACTGACTGTTGTCTTCGTCCTCAGCATTGGCTTCAAACTAAGCATTATCTTCAGGTTCATTAGGTGCAGAAATGATAATCTCATCCTCAGCCCGTTCCTCCGTGGGTATGATTTCTCCAGTACCTATTAACTTGATAGCTTCACCTAGTGTGGCTTCATCTAGCACATTTGGCAGGTGCTCTCTTTGCGAGTCGTTAGTCTCATCGAACCGCACATCTACAGATTCAACCACTTTATAGTGAAAGAGGTTGAAAACTCTGTAGGTGTGCGAGTCCTTTCCGTAACCAAGCATAAAACCTTCATGTGATTTTGGTGCCAATTTAGACGTGCGATGTGGATCTTTGATCCAGCACCTAGCACCAAAGACTTTGAACTAACTGACATTTGGCTTCTTACCAGTCAGAAGTTCATAAGATGTATTCTTGAAGAACTTGTGAAGATATACTCTGTTGATGATGTGGCATGCAGTGTCAATAGCTTCAGGCCAGAATTTTCTTGGACTCTTGTACTCATCGAGCATCATTCATGCCATCTCAATGAGCGTTATGTTCTTTTGCACTCCACGATGCCATTCTGCTGAGGTGTATAAGGAGCAAAGAACTCGTGTATGATGCCCAAAGTATCAAGATAAATGTCGAGGCCAGCGTTCTTGAAATCAGTGCCATTGTCACTCTGGATGTGCTTGATCTTGATGCCATAATTCGTCATGGCCCGGTTTGCAAAGCGTCTGAAGACATCCTGCACTTCAGTCTTATAGAGAATTATGTGCACCCAGGTGTATCTTAAGTAGTCATCAACAATAACGAAGCCATAGAGATGTGCAGTAGTAGTGAGAGTAGAGTAGTGAGTAGGCCAAATAGATCCATGTGAAGCAGCTCGAAGGGACATGAGGTAGTCATGATTGTCTTTGAGGGATGCTTGGCTCTCGTCATCTTTCCAGCTTCACAGGCACCACATAGATGATCCTTCTTGAACTTGACGCCCTCGATGCCAATGATGTGCTTCTTCTTCACGAGAGTGACATGTTCCTCATGCCCGCATGTCCTAGCTATTGATGCCATAGCTAGCATTCTTAAGCCTTTGCTAGAAGACATACATCAAGCTATGGTCCCGCTGAGAAATCTACCATATACATATCACCTCTTCGATAGCCTTCGAAGACTAGAGATTTGTCAGATTCCATTAGCACAAGACAAAGATATTTTCCAAATATCACAATCATGTTCAGATCACAGAGCATTGACATAGCCATTAAGTTGTAACCAAGGGATTCAACAAGCATCACTTTATCCATGTGCTGATCCTTTGAGATAGCAACTCTACCAAGACCCAATACCTTACTTTTACCAGTGTCATCGAATGTGATGTGGCTCTTAGTAGATGGATGTAGGGTTGAATCCATAAGAAGACTTCGATCACCAGTCATGTCGTTGGTGCAGCCGCTATCCATGATCCATTCAGTGGCTTTCGGAGTTGTACCCTACGATGCAGTTAGTGGGATAGGCTTCACCAAGAGTATTGTGAAGCAGAAACATGTAGCAAATAAGCATATTATCAAAGTTTAAATCCTGGTTAGGCATGATAGGATGCTCGTCAAGGAACCATGGGACGAAATACATGATAAGACCATTTGAGCATTTTATCTTGCGTCCCACAAGATGTTTTAGGTCTCCAGCATTATCGTCAGAAGATTTTTCTTTCCGGATGGAGACCTTTCTCTGCAAAAGAAGTTAATTCTTCTTAACCACCCACATGTTCAGGGGTGGCTTAGAAGCAATGAGTCTAAGTGCAGCATCTGAGAACTTTGGCTTGCGATCCCTAGCAAATAGCTTCGCAGGAGGAGAATAATACTCATAAGAATATGCATAAAAGTTCTTAGTTTTGTGAACATAGCGATTAGATGAAACACACTCATATTCATGAGTCTCTTAGCGATTCTCCTGCAAACCATTGGCGTTAGGGTGACCATGAGTGGTCCTCTGTCTGTAGGAAGCCTTTGGATCATATGACACCTTTGGTCGGGGGTTTGTCTTCTTCCCAGGTGGTGTCATGATGACATTCACGAGAAGCTTCCCAAGACAGCTTTTGGGCACCCAGATCTTCTTTTGTGGTGACCCATTCCGGCAGTTAGTACCAATGTACCTGGCAAACACTTCACCATTCTGATTCTTAAACAATTTATAATTTGCATCAAAGGATTCATCAATGATAATGGGTTAGCACAAGTGAAGCTAGATAAAGTAGATGGGTCCACTAAAGGATCCTTAGCAGCAACCCAGGTGGTTTTGGGGTACTTCTCAGGCGTCCAATATGAACCATCAATGTTCATTTTCCTCTCGAACCGAACACCCTCTTTCCTAGGGTTTTGGTTCATAATCTGTTTCTTGAGGACATTGCACAAAGTTTGATGCCCTTTGAGGCTTTTGTACATGTCGGTCTCAAGCAATGTCTTCGACCTAGCATTCTCATCAGCAATAGTAGTGGCATCCTCAGTAGAGGAGTTAGTTATCGCATCAGCAGTTGAAGATATTGCAACATCAGAGGCAGTAGAACATTCAGCAACAAAGACAACATTATCACGCTCAAGACACTCTAAGCATGGTGGAAATAATTCTACCTAAGCGGTATTGATCTGTTGGGCGAGTAGTGAATCATTCTCCTTTTGAAGATCTTCATGAGACGCTCTCAATTTCTCTATATCCTGCTTCCTTTGAAGATAATTGTAGGAAAGCTTTTCATGAGAGGCTGAGAGAGTTTCATGACGACTTTCAAGATCTTCGTACTTAACGCGAAGACTTTTAGTGTCTTTGATTAAGGACTGAGTTTGATTCATTTCTGCGTCCAACAGGTCATCGCTTTTGTCTAGCAGCTTTTGAATATGTTCCATAGCAGTTTGTTGCTCAGTTGCAATTTTAGCAAGTGTCTTATAGCTAGGTTTTGATTCACATTCAGAGTCATCTTCACTAGAGATTTGGAAGTAAGCATCACGTGAAGTTACCTTGGCACCATGTGCCATGAAGCAGTAGGTAGGAGCAAAGTCGTCGTCATCATGATCATCAGCTTTGGTTCAACGCTGCGACCATTGTCTTCAGTGTTGAAGATGGAGTTGGCGACAAACGCTGACACCAGAGCCAGACTTGCCACGCCTGAATCAGACTCCTCCCGAGAGTCCACCTCCGCCTCCTCAGAAGCAGACACCTCCTCTGAATCTTGCCAATAAATGCATGAGCTTGCTTGATGAGGTCTTCTTGTGAGATGAAGACTTTGACGAAGACTTTGAAGAATATTTTGAAGATTTCTTTTTCTTCTTGTCATCAGAATCATATTCCTTGCTCTTCTTCTTCTTCTTTGATTTCTTATCCCAATGAGGACACCCAGAGATGTAGTGGCATGTCTTCTTGCATCTATGGCAAGTCCTCTTCTTGTACTCACGTGATGAAGCCTCGACGTTCTTGGAGCTAAATCTTGAAGACTTGCTGAATTGATTCTTCTTGGAGAACTTCTGGAACTTCCTCACGAGCATTGCAAGCTCTTTGCCAAGCTCTTCAGGATCACCAAAGCTACAGTCAGATTCTTCTTCAGATGAGGAAACAACCTTTGCCTTCATAGCACGGGTTCGGCCATAGTTGGGACCATAGATATCATGCTTCTCAGATAGCTGGAACTCATGTGTGTTGAGCCTCTCGAGTATGTCAGACGGATTGAGATCTTTGAAGTCAGGATGTTCTTGAATCATCAGGGCTAAGGTGTCAAACGAGCTGTCAAGTGATCTCACAAGCTTCTTCCCAATCTCATGCTTGGTGATCTCAGTGGCGCCGAGAGCACGCAGCTCATTGGTGATATCAATCAAGCGATCAAACATGAGCTGGACATTTTCAATGTTGTTTCTCTTGAAGCGGTTGAAGAGATTGCGAAGAACATCGATTCTTGAGTCTCTCTGAGTTGAGACGCCTTCAATAACCTTGGACAGTCAGTCCCAAACCAGCTTTGCAGTTTCTAGTGCACTCACACGGCCATATCGCCCTTTGGTAAGATGACCATAGATGATGTTCTTGGCGGTTGAGTCCAATTGAGCAAATCTTTTGACATCAGCGGTGGTGACACCTTCACCGACTTTGGGAACGCCAGTCTTGTTGACATACCAGAGATCAACATCAATGGCTTCAAGATGCATGCACATCTTGTTCTTCCAGGGGTAGTCAGTGCCATCGAAGACAGCGCACGCAACAGAGACCTTGATTATCCCTGCAGTCAACATAGCTAAAAATCTAGGTGGTTAAACCGAATCACACAAACAAGGGAGTACCTTGCTCTGATACCAATTGAAAGTGCTAGTTATCGACTAGAGGGGGGGGGGTTGAATAGGCGATTTTTATGTAAGTCTTCAAAACATGGCAGTTTTGAAGACAAACAGGTAAACCGAGCCTATACAGTAAGCATCGGAATGAAAGCTACACTAGGCAAGCATAAGTCTAACATACAACATAATGAAAGCACGAAGACTAATTGCAACTAGGTAGACATGATCAGAAAGGTAGATAGTACAAAGCTAAACAGATAATAGTCTTCACAGCGTGAAGTCAAACAGATTAGACAGGAAAGTAATGACTTCATGAAGACAACTGAAAAGTAAGGAGAGTAGAGGATAGAACCAGTAGCTTGACGAAGACAAGGATTTGGTAGACCAGTTCTAGTTGCTATGACAACTGTACGTCTGGTTAGGGAGGCTGAGATTTAACACAGAAGACCGTGTCTTCACCTTATTCCCCTTGAGGTAAGGACACCCAGTCCTCGCCCAATCACTCTGGTAAGTCTTTGAGGTAGACTTCCAAACCTTCACAGACTTTGTTCACTGGCAATCCACAATGACTCTTGGATGCTCAGAACGCGACGCCTAACTGGCTAGAGGATTCACAGTCCTCAAGTGTAACAAGTCTTCAGATCAGCAAACAGAAAGACTTAAGTGATGCCTAACACTCTTTGGCTCTGGGTGTTTTGGGATTTGTCCTCGCAAGGATTTCTCTCTCAAATGCTTCGCAGGTGAGTTGCTCTCAAACGACAAAAGTCGTGCACTAACTCTAAGCAGCCACAAATTTATGGTGTAGGGGTTGGGCTATTTATAGCCAGGAGGCAACCCGACCTGATATGTCCGAAATGACCCTGGGCACTAAGGAACTGACATGTGTCTAACAGTCAGATTTCAAACACACACGACAGCTTGGCTTGGGCTACAAGCAAAGCTGACTCATCCAGCTCTGGATAAGATTTGCTCTCATTGTCTTTGCTAGAAGACATAGGATTTGGTTGAGCATCACTTCAGTCACTCTGACTTTGTTCACTTGGACCCCACTTAACAGTACGATGGTTCGTATGACTCAATAAGAAGAAAAGGAAACTACAAAACAACTATGTCTTCACACTCCATAGTCTTCAAGTGAATAGCTTCACGTGTCATAATCTTTCTCGTGAATGTATTCACGAACCACCATTATCTTCAATTTCTTCACACATTTTTAGGGTTCATCTCTGGTAGGTAAACCAAATCAATGAGGGACACTACCTATGTTATCCTACAATTCTCACAAACACATTAGTCCCTCAACAACGTTTGTCGTCAACACTCCAAAACCAACCAGGGGTGGCACTAGATGCACTTACAGTTCAGATCCTTAATGCATATTAATACCCCTCTGATTATGAACATGAATATGATTTGTGAGTAGTTACGTTTGTTCCTGAGGACATGGGAGAAGTCTTGTTAGTAATCATGTGAATTTGGTATTCGTTCAATATTTTGATGAGATGTATGTTGTCTCTCCTCTAGTGGTGTTATGTGAACGTCAACTACATGACACTTCACCATTGTTTGGGCCTAGGGGAAGGCGTTGGGAAGTAATAAGTTGATGATGGGTTACTAGAGTGACAGAAGCTTAAACCCTAGTTTATGCGTTGCATCGTAAGGGGCTGATTTGGATCCATATGTTTCATGCTATGGTTAGGTTTACCTTAATTCTTCTTTGTAGTTGTGGATGCTTGCGAGAGGGCTTAATCATAAGTGGGATGCTTGTCCAAGGAAGGGCAGTACCCAAGCACAAGTGCACGCACATTTCAAAATATCAAAGTAACGAACGCGAATCATATGAGCATGATGAAAACTAGCTTGATAGTAATTCCCACCTGTCCTCGGGAGCGCTTTGCTTTATATAAGAGTTTGTCCAGGCTTGTCCTTTGCTACAAAAAGGATTGGGCCACCTTGCTGCACCTTGTTTACTTTTGCTACTTGTTACCCATTACGAATTACCATATCACAAAACTATTTGTTACCGATAATTTTAGTGCTTGCAAAGAATACCTTACTGAAAACTGCTTGTCATTTTCTTCTGCTCCTTGTTGGGTTCGACACTCTTGCTTATCGAAAGGACTACGATAGACCCCCTATACTTGTGGTTCATCACAACCATGGACCCAGCTGTCAGCCTCTCCACGTACAGTCCTCTTCCGATGGATGTCGTTCATTAACCACGTTGACCACGCCGCGCCGAGAGCACCAGGGCGGTGGACGAGGGCGAGGCCTAGGAAGGGAACGATCCAGGGAAGACTCCACAGTTGTTTCCCATGCAGAGGGGAGTACGAGGGTTTACTGGAGAATAACAATAGGTGTGGGTGAGTAGAGGGATGGCCAGGCCAGCGATGGGAGTAGGGTGGGGCGGTGAGCCCTGCATGGCAGCACAACCGGCCATGGGAGGAGGAAGCAGGCAGTCCAGTTGGCGCTGGTTTGAGCGGCTGGATCAGGAAGAGCAAAGATTGAAGAAGCACGATGGCCATTCGATGGACATCAAACAGTCACTGCTCTCATGTGTTGACTAAGTTGACACAACATTGCATGCGGGTCAACGTTTTTTTAAGGAAAGCGTACGCGTCAACCTAGTAGGCCCACAAGTGAGCCTCAAATATGTGGAAAACAACATACAACCCATCTGCCATTATTGCTAGTAAATGTATAGCCCATTGGCTAATTCTTAAGGATTTTTTGAAGCCCATATTCTTTGAGTTACCATTACAGCCCATATTCTGGCCACAGTTAAAAATTCAACGAAAATTTCATATTTCGGTGCGGTCCGAACTGTTTTTAATCCTGAAATTTCGAATCATGTTCAAACTAATTTAAAAACAATAAATTTATATCAATTTAAAATCCAACATAATTTTCCCCGCAAAAAAATAAAAAATAAATTCGAAATCTCAAAATCTTAAAAAACGATATTTGAAACTAATTGCCGGTTTGCTGTGTTTTCAAAATTTACATCCCATTTCTTACTACTTCATTTTCTGGGCAAGCAAATACATCACTCTCATCTTGAAAGATTTGCAACCCAACAGGGCTGAGAAAGCAAGTAGGCCTCCGTTGGGTATTTCTTAAAAAAGTAGAATTGGGTTAGCCATTTTCAGAAAGAAAGAAACACAATTGGGCCTCATCATGTGGTAAACATAAAATAAAACCCTGGCTAGACGGGCCATAGCACCCGAACAACCCCATTGTTACCCTGATCCGTCTCTAAAACTAGTAAATAACAACTGGTTGTTCCTAAAAAAAGAGTAAATAACAACTGGACGACCTGCTGGGTCCGTGGTGTGAGCCGCTCGTTCTGTAATTCTCTCGTTTATTGACTATGTTGACAATGGCGTGGTACCCAGATGTCCAACCATTAGGAGGAACCATTTTTTGGGCTTGTAATAATGAGGCACTTGCTTGCATATTGCCATGACCTTGGTGGGTCCCTACTGTCATCCGCTCCACGTACAGTCATCTCCTTATTCCTCTCGGTTGTTGACCATGTTGACAACGCCAGACGGCAGTGCACCATGCACGGCGAGCAAACCAATGCAGAGGATGATGTCGGTGTTCTGGGAACGGGGGTCCCCATACTTGCCTGCCTGCGGCCTGCGGCGTGGCTCAAGTGGGGGCCCAATGCAGCCCAGCTTCATCAGCTCAAGCTCAAGACCCTCGCGAGGGGCCAAGCCTCGCGGGGCGGACGACAGGAAGCTTCCTCAGGAGAAGCCTCCCAAGGCAGGCTCGCGAGGAGGCGGAGAGATCGAGGCAGGGTGCCTCCCGAGGAGCCCGTGATGCAAGCCATGACGATCGAGACTAGGTGGGCCTGCGCAGTGTCCTTGTTTCCCTTTCGGTGCAAAGAGGGCAAGCACAGGCCAAGGCACCAGGCAAAGGTTACCGTTTCGGTGCAACAAGACCAAGACCAGCAGAACAGCAGGATGGAGGTCATCGTGGAGCCCAGGGCAGCGTCATCGTCAGAGCCTTTGGCAGCCGAAGACCAACTTTAGTCAGGATAAGTGTACTAGATGTTCCCCTTCAAAATGGCCAATTGTTGGCGCCCTTCCCGCTCATTATTTGGGAAGAGGCCCAGGGCCTCGCTCTATAAATAGGGCTAGCGACCGCAGGGTAGAGGCATGGAGAAAACATGTTAATCAAGAAAATAGATCGATCGAGAGAACATATCGATCAGAGAGAGAGAGAGAGAGAGAGAGAGAGAGAGAGAGAAGCGACTGAACTCACCCAAGCAGTTCATCGCACCAGCTCAAGAAGAGCCCCTCACGAGGTTGTTCCCCCTTTGTACTGTTCACCATCAGCCCCTGAGGCAATCCACCACACCACACACTGGAGTAGGGTATTACACCACAATGGTGTCCTAAACTAGTATAAATCTCGTGTCCCTTGTGTGTTCATCTTTCTTGCATAGATCCTTGTGAGACTTCGAGATGTGAGTTGGTAGGGGAAAGATCTTCGTGCGCACCCCAGTGTTCGAACCTCAAGGGTCTGCCGGAACCCGAAATCCGACATTTGGCGCGCCAGGTAGGGGTGCACCGGAATCTTTCTTCCGCTAGCCGCGTCTGATCTTCCGCCGTGTCCATGGCTGACGCTCGCCGAGCTCGCACCGAGTGTCGGGCTGCTCTCGCCACCCGCGTGGCCCAGACGGCGCCCGTCGGCGGTCGCCCCCGTCATTCCCCGTCGCCTGCCGCCAACACCACTACCGGCCAGGTGGGGAACGAGCAGCATGCCTCGTCCCTGCATCCTTCGGTGCAGCGCGATGGCCGCAATGCCACCCCGTCGCTGACTCCAGCCGGTTCGTCGTCCCACGCCCATCGCGCCCCCACGGACACGCACGCCGCGCTGCTCCTGGCACGTGAGCTCCTGCACTACCGTCCCGTCCACGACCTCTACGAGGACTGGCTCGCCCGCATCACCGAGGTCGTCACCGCCGGAGGGGGCTCTCCCATGCCGTCCCTCTTGCTGCCTCGCCCTCCATCCCGCGCAGGAGGCGAGGAGCAGGAGGTGCCTCCACCACCTCCTCCCCAAGAAGGCGCCTTGGCTCCAAGGCGCGCGGCCCCAGGACGAGACCCACCGCGTCCGGCACCTGCGCGACAAGAAAGGAGCTGCCAAGAGATCCCTCGCCCCCAAGAAGGTGCTCGCGTGCTCCCAGCACCGGTGCACCATGACCACATCCCTGCACCGCCACGTCAAGACCCCGTGCTGCTCCAGGCAGCGGTGTGAAGGAATCTCCAGGAGCAAGCCCCACATCAGCAGAGAGCTTCGGTGGCCACTACAGGCTGCCGCGCCTTCACCTCCGAGCTGCGTAGCATTGCGTGGCCCGACAAGTTCAAGCCGGACCTGCCTCCTCGCTATGACGGCACTACAGACCCCGCGGAGTTCCTCCAGCTCTATGAGATGGGCATCAAAGCCGGCAACAGGGACGAAAAGGTCATGGCGAATTGGTTCCCCATGGCGCTCAAGGACGGTGCCCCCACCTGGCTCCTGAACCTGGCTCCTGGCACGATCTCCTCCTGGGACGAGATGCGCACCCGCTTCATCGCCAACTTCCAAGGTACTCACGACCGGCCCCCGGCCATGAGTGACCTGCGCCGCATCAAGCAACAGCCAGGGAGACCCTGCAAAAGTACATCCAGTGCTTTAACAACGCCTGCCTCAAGATCCCCAGGGTGACTGAGGAGGCCATCATCTCAGCCTTCTCCGATGGTGTGCGTGACATCAAGATGAAAGAGGAGCTGGCAATCCATGAGGACATGTGCACATCCCTTGAGCTGTTCAACTTGGCGACCAAGTGTGCTACGGCTGAGGAAGGGCGCCTCTCCCTCCTCGAGCTCCTGGCTGCCGACCCAGAAGAGAAGAAGCCCAAGGTCAAGGACGTGAAGCGCAAGGGGGCTGCTGTGCTCGCAGCCGAGCCAGACACCAAGCAAGGCAGGGTTTAGCCTGAGTCATCCAAGGGCAGCCGGTACTGCGTGTACCATGACCTCCACACCCACAACACCAATGAATGTCAAGAGCTCAGGGCCGTGTGAGATGGGCGTATCGGCCAGTGTCCCAACCGCAACGACCAGTGCTATGGCCGAGGAGGAGGAAGAGGTGGAGGACGATGGGAAGACCGTGGC
Source organism: Triticum dicoccoides (assembly GCF_002162155.2). NCBI lineage: Eukaryota > Viridiplantae > Streptophyta > Magnoliopsida > Poales > Poaceae > Triticum > Triticum dicoccoides. The sequence continues at coordinate 725,525,699 of NC_041385.1, forward strand.
CCTTGCCAAGGGTGGCGTGACCGACCTCGCGAGGACCGCTGGCAGGACCAGCCTCGCGAGGGAGGTTGGAGGGATCAGCCTCGTGAGGACCGCCCTCAAGGCAACGCAGGCCTCCCTCCTTTGCCACCACCGCCAAGGAGGAATGAAGACCATCACCAGGACGAGGGGGCTGGGGGCTTCCAGGAGCCGCGCTCAATCGTTTGCATCCTGGGCGGTGCTCAGGCCCCAGCCTCTCAGTGCATCTTCAAGCAGTTTGCTCGCGAGGTGAATGCAGTCCTCCCCAAGCTCGAGGCCACGCGCCCTCTCAGGTGGTCAGCGTGCACTATCACATTCAGCTTAGTGGATCAGCTCAAGTGCGCGGCAACAGCCGGAGTCCTCCCGATGCTTTGTTCCCCGGTCATCAGCAATGTGAAAGTCACCAGGACCCTCATTGATGGCGGAGCAGGACTCAATGTTCTGTCCGTCGAGATGTTCAACAATCTCCAAGTGCCATACGATCAGCTTCAGCCGACCAAGCCTTTCTCAGGAGTCACGGATGGTTCCACTGTTCTAATAGGGCAAGTTCGCCTTCCTGTCACCTTTGGGCAGCGCAACAACTACCGCACCGAGCTCATTGACTTCGACGTCGCCCACATTTGCTTGCCATACAATGCCATCCTCGGGTACCCAGCTCTGGCCAAATTCATGGCAGTGACTGATACGTCTCCAACGTATCTATAAGTTTTGATTGCTCCATGCTACTTTATCTACTGTTTTGGACTATATTGGGCTTTATTTTCCACTTTTATGTTCTTTTTGGGACTAACCTATTAACCGGAGGCCCAACCCAGAATTGCTGTTTTTTGCCTATTTCAGTGTTTCGAAGAAACAAAATATCAAACGGAGTCCAAACGGAATGAAACCTTCGGGAACGTGATTTTCTCACCGAACGTGATCCAGGAGACTTGGACCCTGCTCCAAGGAACAACCGAGGCAGTCACGAGGGTGGGGGGCGCGCCCCCTACCTCATGGCCCCCCTGTTGCTCCACCGACGTACTCCTTCCTCCTATATATACCTATGTACCCCGACAGATCAAATACAGAGCCAAAAACCTAATTCCACCGCCGCAACTTTCTGTATCCATGAGATCCCATCTTGGGGCCTATTCCGGAGCTCCGCTGGAGGGGGCATCCACCATGGAGGGCTTCTACATCAGCACCATAGCCTCTCCAATGAAGTGCAAGTAGTTTACCTCAGACCTATGGGTCCATAGTTAGTAGCTAGATGGCTTCTTCTCTCTGTTTGGATCTCAATACAATGTTCTCCCCCTCTCTTGTGGAGATCTATTCGATGTAATCTTATTTTTGCGGTGTGTTTGTTGAGACCGATGAATTGTGGGTTTATGATCCAGCTTATCTATGAATAATATTTGAATCTTCTCTGAATTCTTTTATGTATGACTGAGTTATCTTTGCAAGTCTCTTCGAATTATCCATTTGGTTTGGCCAACTAGATTGGTAGTTCTTGCAATGGGAGAAGTGCTTAGCTTTGGGTTTGATCTTGCGGTGTCCTTACCTAGTGATAGAAAGGGTTGCAAGGCACGTATTGTATTGTTTCCATCGAGGATAACAAGATGGTTTTTTTTATCATATTGCATGAAGTTATCCCTCTACATCATGTCATCTTGCTTAAGGCGTTACTCCGTTTTTAACTTAATACTCTAGATGCATGCTGGATAGCGGTCGATGAGTGGAGTAATAGTAGTAGATGCATAATCAATTCGGTTTACTTGTCTCGGACGTGATGCCTATATACATGATCATACCTATATATACTCATAACTATGCTCAATTCTATCAATTACTCAATGATACGTCTCCGTCGTATCTATAATTTTTGATTGTTCCATGCCAATATTATTCAACTTTCATATACTTTTGGCAACTTTTTATACTATTTTTGGGATTAACATATTGATCCAGTGCCCAGTGCCAGTTCCTGTCTGTTGCATGTTTTTTGTTTCGCAGAAAACCAATATCAAACGGAGTCCAAACGGGATAAAAACGGACGGAGATTTTTTTGGAATATATATGATTTTTGGGGAGTGAAATCAACACGAAATGGTGTCCAGGGTGGTCACGAGGTAGGGGGCGCGCCCTACCCCCCCAGGCGCGCCCCTGACCCTCGTGGTCCAGCCGTAAGGCGGTTGACGCTCTTCTTCTGGCGCAAGAAAGCTAATTTTATGGGAAAGATCTGGGCGAAAGATTCACCCCAATCGGAGTTAAGGATCTCCAGATATAAAGGAAACAGTGAAGGGGTAGAATCAGGGAACGCAGAAACAGAGAGATAGATCCAATCTCGGAGGGGCTCTCACCCCTCCCAAGCCATGGGAGCCAAGGACCAGAGGGTAAACCCTTCTCCCATCTAGGGAGAAGGCCAAGGAAGAAGAAGAAGAAGGGGGGCTCTCTCCCCCTTTGCTTTCGGTGGCGCCGGAACGCCGCCGGGGGCCATCATCATCACCGCGATCTTCACCAACACCGCCGTCATCTTCACCAACATCTCCATTACCTTCCCCCTCTATCTATAGCGGTCCACTCTCCCGCAACCCGCTGTACCCTCTACTTGAACATGGTGCTTTATGCTTCATATTATTTTCCAATGATGTGTTGCCATCCTATGATGTCTGAGTAGATTTTCGTTGTCCTATTTGGTGGTTGATGAATTGCTATGATTGATTTAATTTGCTTGTGGTTATGTTGCTGTCCTTTGGTGCCCATCATATGAGCGCGCGCGTGGATCACACCATAGGGTTAGTTGTATGTTGATAGGACTATGTATTGGAGGGCAAGAGTGACAGAAGCTTCAACCTAGCATAGAAATTGATGCATACAGGATTGAAGGGGGACCAATATATCTTAATGCTATGGTTGGGTTTTACCTTAATGGACGTTAGTAGTTGCGGATGCTTGCTAATAGTTCCAACCATAAGTGCATAGAATTCCAAGTAAGGGATGACATGCTAGCAGTGGCCTCTCCCACATAATACTTGCTATCGGTCTAGTAGAGTAGTCAATTGCTTAGGGACAATTTCGCAACTCCTACCACCACTTTTCCACACTCGCCATATTTACTTTAGTTGTGTTTTTATCTAAGCAGCCCCTAGTTTTTATTCTCGTGCTCTTTATTACCTTGCTAACCTATCCAAAAACACCTACAAAGTACTTCTAGTTTCATACTTGTTTCCGGTAAAGCGAACGTCAAGCGTGCGTAGAGTTGTATCGGTGGTCGATAGAACTTGAGGGAATATTTATTCTACCTTTAGCTCCTCGTTGGGTTCGACACTCTTACTTATCGAAAACTGTTGCGATCCCCTATACTTGTGGGTTATCACTCAACAGTAATTTGTTCACCCACCGTAGAATACTTATGCTCTCGAGAGAAGCCACTAGTGAAACCTATGGCCCCCGGATCTATTCTCATCATATCAATCTTCATTACTTTAATACTTGCTTTGTTTTTACTTTGCCTTTTACTTTTCACTTTGCATCTCTATATAAAAAAATACCAAAAATATTATTTATCATCTCTATCAGATCTCACCCTCGTAAGTGATCGTGAAGGGATTGACAACCCCTAATCGTGTTGGTTGCGAGTAGCCATCGTTTTGTGCAGGTACGAGGGACTTGTGCGTGGCCTCCTGCTGGATTGATACCTTGGTTCTCAAAAACCGAGGGAAATACTTACGCTACTTTACTACATCATCCTCTCCTCTTTGGGAAATCCAACGCAGTGCTCAAGAGGTAGCAAGAAGAATTTCTGGCACCGTTGCCGGGGAATTTGCGCAAAAGTCAACCATACCAAGTACCCATCACAATCCCTATCTCTCGCATTACATTATTTGCCTCTCGTTTTCCTCTCCCCCACTTCACCCTTGTCGTTTTATTCGCCCTCTCTTTCCCAATCTCCTCCTCTCTTTCCCTTTCGCCTTTTTCTCATTTGCCGTTTTCTGTTTGCTCGTGTGTTAGCTCGTTCACCTTGTCATTATGACTAGTCTCTTATCTTCTCCGTTATCTCCTGAGAATGAAGTTTTAAATTTTAAGCAAAGGGAGGGAGAAAATCTAAAAGATGCTTGGTATAGAATTTGCAATGCTCAAAATAGATCTACCAGGAAGCAATCTACTTCAGTTCTTCTTCGTAATTTTTACATAGGTGCTAATCCTTGGTATAGATATATCCTTGATACCATTACCGGAAGGAATTTCTTGGGTAGCCATACTTTTGATTCTTATAATGCTTTAATAGATTTATTTGGCTCACCACCTCCTTTGATTAATGGTACTATGTTAACTTTGGAGCATGTTATGCAAAGACTTGAAATTATTGAGAATAAAGTTGCTACCATTGAATCAATTGAAAATCTTGATAAAAAGATCCACAATCAAATTACCCAATATGGATCTAAGGTAGGAATGACTTTGAAAAATATTAAAGAAAAAGAACCCATAGTTAATGAGAAAATAAATCTAGATTCCACAAGAATCGATAAACTTGAGGGTATCATTACCAACTTGGGAACCGCTTTTTCTTCCGTACAAAACACTCCAAGTTCGTCTACTAAAAATACTAAGCTTACTTATGTTCCTAAGAATAAGGGTGAATCATCTAGTAAGGAAACTGCGGATCTTAAATCTATAAGTGTTCATCCCAATCCTTTTGCCATCATTAAGGAACCATTTGCTATGAATGAATTTTTCGATCTTGTGCCTAAGAGTTTGATAATTACTAGAAATAAAGAAATTTCTAAGAAAGATATATGCCTCATTGAAGAATTGCCTACCAAAGATGGCAAAACCTAGATCTATCCTTGCTTTTATGCCTAGCTAGGGGCGTTAAACGATAGCGCTTGTTGGGAGGCAACCCATTTTTTTTTTTGTTTTTGCTTCTGTTTAGGAATAAATAATCCATCTAGCCTCTGGTTAGATGTGGTTTTATGTTTTAATTAGTGTTTGTGCCAAGTAGAACCTATAGGATAACCTACGATGATAGTTGATTTGATTCTGCTGAAAAACAGAAACTTTGCGCGCATGAATATAATTTTGTTAAATCACAGGAACGTGATTTTGCGTTGATTCTTTTTGATGCTGTTCAATAGACAAATTTTCCAGGACTTCCTATTTTGGTCGAAGTTTTAGAGTTCCAGAAGTTTTTGTTAGTTACAGATTACTACAGACTATTCTGTTTTTGACAGATTCTGTTTTGCGTGTGTTGTTTGCTTATTTTGATGAATCTATGGCTAGTAAAATAGTTTATATTCCATAGAGAAGTTGGAATACAGTAGGTTTAACACCAATATAATTAAATAATGAGTTCATTACAGTACCTTAAAGTAGTATTTTGTTTTCTTTCACTAACGGAGCTCACGAGATTTCTATTGAGTTTTGTGTTGTGAAGTTTTCAAGTTTTGGGTGAATTCTTTTGATGGATTATGGAACAAGGAGTGGCAAGAGCCTAAGCTTGGGGATGCCCATGGCACCCCCAAGATAATCCAAGGACACCAAAAAGTCAAAGCTTGGGGTTGCCCCAGAAGGCATCCCCTCTTTCGTCTACTTCCATCGGTAATTTACTTGGAGCTATATTTTTATTCACCACATGTTATGTGTTTTGCTTGGAGTGTCTTGTATTATTTGTGTCTTTGCTTGTTAGATTACCACACTCATCCTTGCTGTACACACCTTTTGAGAGAGCCATACATAAATTGGAATTCTCTAGAATACTCTATATGCTTCACTTATATCTTTTGAGCTTGATAGTTTTGCTCATAGTGCTTCACTTATATCTTTTGAGTGTGATAATCTTTGCTCTAGTAATTCACTTAGATCTTTTAGAGTACGGTGGTGGATTTGTTTTAAAGAAACTATTGATCTCTCATGCTTCACTTAGATTATTTTGAGAGTCGTTAATAGCATGGTAATTTGCTTAATATTAATATACTTGGTATTCAGGATATGTGAAACTTTCTTTTGAGTACGTTGAATACTAAGATAAGATTGATGCTTGATAATTGTTTTGAGATATGGAGGTGATAATATCAAAGTAATGCTAGTTGGGTGATTATGAATTTAAAGAATGCTTGTGTTGAAGTTTGTGATTCCCGTAGCATGCACGTATGGTGAACCGCTTTGTGATGAAGTTGGAGCACAATTTTATTTATTGATTGCCTTCCTTATGAGTGGCGGTCGGGGACGAGTGATGGTCTTTTCCTACCAATCTATCCCCCTAGGAGCATGCGCGTAGTGCTTTGGTTTTTGATGACTTCTAAATTTTTGCAACAAGTGCATGAGTTCTTTTGATTAATGTTGAGTCCATGGATTATACGCACCCTTTCACCCTTCCACCATTGCTAGCCTGTCTAATACCGCGCACTTTTTGCCGGTATCATACACCCACCATTTGCCTTCCTCAAAACAGCCACCATACCTACCTATCATGGCATTTCCATAGCCATTCCGAGATATATTGCCATGCAACTTTCCACCGTTCCGTTCATATGACACACATTAATTTTGTCATATTGCTTTTTGCATGAACATGTAGTTGACATTGTATTTGTGGCAAGACCACCTTCATAATTTTCATACATGTCGCTCTTGATTCGTTGCATATCCCGGTACACCGCCGGAGGCATTCATATAGAGTCATATTTTGTTGTAAGTATTGAGTTGTAATTGTTGAGTTGTAAGAAAAATAAAAGTGTGATGATCATCATTATTAGAGCATTGTCCCAGTGAGGAAAGGATGATGGAGACTATGATTCCCCCATAAGTCGGGATGAGACTTCGGACGAAAAAAAGAAAAAAAAGAAAAAAAGAGGCCATAAAAAAAGAGAAAAGGCCCAAAGAAAAAAAAGAAAAAGAAAAAAATGAGAGAAAAAGAGAGAAGGGACAATGCTACTATCCTTTTACCACACTTGTGCTTCAAAGTAGCACCATGATCTTCATGATAGAGAGTCTCATATGTTGTCACTTTCATATACTAGTGGGAATTTTTCATTATAGAACTTGGCTTGTATATTCCAATGATGGGATTCCTCAAAAGTGCCCTAGGTCTTCGTGACCAAGCAAGTTGGATGCACAACCACTTAGTTTCTTTTGTTGAGCTTTCATATATTTATAGCTCTAGTGCATACGTTGCATGGCAATCCCTACTCACTCACATTGATATCTATTAATGGGCATCTCCATAGCCCGTTGATACGCCTAGTTGATGTGAGACTGTCTTCTCCTTTTTTGTCTTCTCCACAACCACCATTCTATTCCACATATAGTGCTATGTCCATGGCTCACGCTCATGTATTGCATGAAAGTTGAAAGAGTTTGAGATTACTAAAGTATGAAACAATTGCTTGGCTTTTCATCGGGGTTGTGCATGATTAAATACTTTGTGTGATGAAGATAGAGCAACATCCAGACTATATGATTTTGTAGGGATAACTTTCTTTAGCCATGCTATTTTGAGAAGACATGATTGCTTTGATTAGTATACTTGAAGTATTATTACTTTTATGTCAATATGAACATTTGTCTTGAATCTTTCGGATCTGAATATTCATACTACAATTAAGAAGATTTACATTGAAATTATGCCAAAGTATCACTCCGCATCAAAAATTCTTTTTTATCATTTACCTACTCGAGGACGAGCAGGAATTAAGCTTGGGGATGCCTGATACGTCTCCAACGTATCTATAATTTTTGATTGCTCCATGCTACTTTATCTACTGTTTTGGACTATACTGGGCTTTATTTTCCAATTTTATATTATTTTTGGGACTAACCTATTAATCGGAGGCCCAACCCAAAATTGCTGTTTTTGTCTATTTCAGTGTTTCGAAGAAACAGAATATCAAACGGAGTCCAAACGGAATGAAACCTTCGGCAACGTGATTTTCTCACCAAACATGATCCAGGAGACTTGGACCCTGCTCCAAGGAACAACCGAGGCGGTCAAGAGGGTGGGGGGCGCGCCCCCTACCTCGTGGGCCCCCTGTTGCTCCACCGACGTACTCCTTCCTCCAATATATACCTACGTACCCCCGACAGATCAAATACGGAGCCAAAAACCTAATTCCACCGCCGCAACTTTCTGTATCCACGAGATCCCATCTTGGGGCCTGTTCCAAAGCTCCGCCGGAGGGGGTATCCACCATGGAGGGCTTCTACATCAACACCATAGTTTACCTCAGACCTACGGGTCCATAGTTAGTAGCTAGATGACTTCTTCTCTCTTTTTGGATCTCAATACAATGTTCTCCCCCTCTCTTGTGGAGATCTATTCGATGTAATCTTCTTTTTGCAGTGTGTTTGTTGAGACTGATGAATTGTGGGTTTATGTCGGGGAAACTGATCCACGAACACCTATGGGACCGGCGGACCGAGCCCCTTTCGGTTCGGCGGGGGGGCGGAGATCGCACGAAGAGCGGATCAAGGCGAAGCACATGAGCAGTTTACCCAGCTTCGGAGCTCTCCGGAGAGATAACACTCCTACTGCTGCATGTCTGAGTGTATTGAGTTCTTGCTCGGGAGCGCTGAGTGCTACAGTACACACTCGCTGCTAACGAGACCGAGCGTGAGTGTTTTTCTGCCTTTCCCTCCTTTCTATGTTGCGCATGGGACTCCTTTTATATGCTAAAGGGGTCTCCGACAGGTGGCAACATAGACAAGGGTAAAAATGGAAAAGGAATCGCGGTTGGTACAACTACCTGTACAGTGTATCATACCTAACCCTGACGGCAGGGGACAAAGGCATTAAATGCCCATCTATGTCACCCAAATAGTGCAAAAAGGGACCGTCAGGGACGCCACCGCTTGCCACGATGGCATTCTTGTCAGCGTCGCTTGCCACCGCGCACCGCTGGCCGCACAACCTCTTGCCACACGCGCCTGGAAAGGTCCCAGGGCGACACGTTGGTGGATGTGCTGGAGCGCGGGTACAGAGTGGTAGTTTGCCGCGGCAAGCGCCTTGCCGCGGTTGTTGTCTTGTCGCGTCCGGAAGCTTGTTGCTCACCGGGCCTCGCCGGGACACGTGACGCGTCGCGGCAAGTTCCTTGAGATGCCTTGGTTGGCCTTCCCGGCAAGCTCCTCTTGCCGGGGCCTTGTCTCCTTGGCTTGAATACTTTGTTCTTGAATGGCTCCAAAGGAACCACGGAGGACCTTGGCGGTCACCCGGCAAGCCTTGCCGCGGGGTGCTGCAACTGCCCATGCACAAGTTCGGGATACTAGGGTACCCCTACTCTAGTACACCGACAGGAGCCCCCGGGCCTGGGCCACACATGGTGCTGAGCTCTGTTGGGCTAGGCCCAAAAGAGGGCACGGGCACGCGCGGCCTGGGTTACGCCGTATCTCACTCTGTATCCACCGCGCCCTCCACGAACGGCACACGTCGAATGCGGCGTCGTGGGAGAGATCGTGGGTGGTTTCTTTATTCAGAAAGACGAAACGCCCGCCCCCTCCCTCTTTATAAGCAGGGGAAACAGGGGCAGTTCGCCCATCTCGCCGGTTGCTATTTCCAATCTCAAAAACCTCCGCCGCTCCCCCCTTCTTCCCAAAGCTGAAAGAGAGCAGCGCTCCGCCCCCCATCGCCACCGGCACCACCAACGTCGTCGATCTCTCTCACCACCTCCGCCATGGCTCCGAAAACCGGGAAGGTTGTGAAGTCGGCCGAGGCGCAGCGGCTCGTGGCGCTGTGAAAGGAGCGGGCAATCTTCCCCCTCAGCTCGCCGCGAAGGAGCTGAGGGAGTATTACTACCTCTTCTGGTCGACGGAGACGCAAGCGCATCCGCGCACGAAGGTACTCTCGGCTGCCACTTCGGAATTGGCTCCGAATGGATATCCCTTGTTCGCGTTGTTCTTCTACTGCGGGCTCTGCCCGCCTTTCTCTGAGTTTTTCTGCGATATTATGAACACCTACGGGTTCCGCCTCCTTGACTTCACCCCCAACGCCGTTCTGACCATGGCAGTTTTCGCACATCTCTGCGAAAACTTTGTTGGAGTCTATCCAAATGTAGCTCTTTTTCACCACTTCTTTATGCCCCGAGTTGAGAGAGGGGAGCCTTTATCCGGCGGAATCGCCTGGATCTCGAGAGCTGGCAAGAAGGAAGCTTATCTGGAGGGAGAGCTCCGCAGCAAGTGGGAGGAATGGAGAGCAGACTGGTGCTGGATTGTCGAGGAGAACCCACAGCCATTTACCACCCAGCGCGAAGCCCCAATAGCGCGCGGCAATGATTGGAGCAACGTGGCCCCGGAAGACGATAGGCTGAAGATTGCCGTCACCCGGATCCTACGCCTCAGGCTTGCCGGGCTCACCGTAGGCGCCATTGGCGCAGATTTTCTTCGCCGCCGCATCGCCCCCCTGCAGGAGAGGAGGAGACCCGCCTAGGAGTTCCAGAATGCGGCGGATATCATGAGGCTGCGCCCAGGCCTCAACTTCAACTTCACTGTCCTGGAACTGGACACGATGCTCCTGGAACTGTTCAAGCGCGATCCTCAATATCCCGAAGCGTTCATGTTGCCGAGGGGTGTCGTTCCGCTGTGCAACAACTCCTCGCTCGACCGCATCCGTGCAATGATGCCGCTGTGCGATTCGCATGGAATTGTCCCTACTTGGCAAGAGCCTGTAGACAACGTCTTGCAGGAGTTCTTTGACGGCTTGGTAGAAGTGCCGGTCCGCTCCGATGAACAGAAGAGCCTCACTCGCAACACCACCGATGCGGAGATGCAGCGCATCGCCACTAGGCTAGAAGAGGCGGCGGCAGCCGCTGCCGCGGGCGAGTTTGGATTCACCGTGGAGGAGGCAGAGGCAGCAGAGGTGGCAAGCCTTGCCGAGTGAGAGGAGCTTGCCGGCGAGGGAGAGCTTGTCAGGCCTGAAGCTGAGTCGAGCGAGCCCGGCGAGGGAGAGCTTGTCGGGCCCGAACCTTCAGACAGCTCGCCGCAAGCGGAGCCCCCAGCTCCACCAAGAAGGCGTCTCCTCAAGGCCGTGGACGTAGCGGGACGGCAGACAGGTCAACAGCCGTCGCGCCGCGCGATGCGCTCCACCGTGGCAAGCACTGTTGCCGCGGGAGCACCTCACGCCGCTGCAGCAACTGGAGCGGGGCCCTCCCGGACCACCGCCTCTGCTCCCGCCAAGCGGCTAAGGGAACCTACTCCTCCGCCTTATCGCATCGAAGGTGGGCCGGACTTCGACCTCTCCGCGCTCAGCTCCGACGAGGAAGAGGAAGAGTAAGATTCTTTGCTGTACTTGTAGTTCTTCAATCCTTGCCCTTTTGTCTTGTATCTGATTTGCTTTACTCCGAACCCATTCCTTTTCAGGACTCTAGCCCAGAGAGCGGCGAAGAGAGCCAAGGTCCCGGTGATTGTCATCAAGGATGAACCCACCGCGACAGCATGAGGTGTGTCCGAGACCACCTTGCCGGACCCGGCGACTATTCCCCAAAGCAGCCCTCAGCGCAGCCCCCAGCGTAAGTATATGGTTTGCTTCCTGCTGTTAGGCGCGCATGGGTGCTCTTTCTTTGCTGACATCTGACTATTGGTTTGCGTAGGAGCAGAGCAGTCTCACCAGGAGTGCCCGGAAGCCGTTCCCGACATGCCCTCTACTTCGACTACACCGCCAAGGGAGGATTCCCCGGCAAGGGAGCGTTCTCCGGCAAGGGAGAGTTTTCTGGTAAGGGAGAAGTCTCCGGCAAGGGACAGTTCTCCGGCAAGGGATAGCACCAGCGACCCCCCGGTGGCGGAGACCACGACTGTAGATCCTAGTACATGTAATCCTCTTGCTTGAAAACTTCCTTGGGTTCTTCTTCTTCTGATTTTATTTTTGAATATTTGCTTGACTTTTCTCCCTTTTCCGGTCGTCAGGTCCATCCGCCACGGAGCCGATGGAAACCGAGGTCGCCGGCGAGGAGAACGCGAGCGGCAATACCGACGACGCCGCTGTCACCAAAGAAGAGGCCGGCGCTGATGATCCCGCCGGTGGAGAGGCCGCCAAAGCTGCCGCTGCAGAAGCTGGCGAGGGGTCCAGCGATCGCACTGACGGCCCCGAGGCCGCAGGAGCGTCAGGCGCTACGCCAACCGCCGATCCCTCCGCCATTGCTGCAGCGTCAGGCTCCGAAGAGCCCCAGCCCGGCGCCTATTTGAAGGCCGGCGATGGCGTCTTCATCAAGCTCCCCTAGGCGTCGAGCTCCAGGGCGCCGATCGAAGGAGAAACCTTTGATGAAGAGTTGCTCGCCTCCGCTGGGCTGACGCTGGTCGACGCGCCGAGCAGCAGCAGCGGCGAGCCTGAGGAGGAGCAACTGCTGCGGAGGCTGTTGTCGCTCTACCGCGCCCGACAGGCCAAGCTGGTATCCCGAGAAGCGCTTGTCGTGAAGGTGGGAGTGGACATCGAGAAGCGCGCAGAGGAGCTCCGGGGCCTCAACCAGGAAGCTCTCCGGTCTCTGGCAGAGGAGCGGGAGCGACTCACCGAGGAGCGGAAAGCCTTCCTCCTCGAGAAGGCTGAAGTTGAAGAGCAACAGCGGCTTGCTGCCGAGAAGCTATCTGCGTAGGAAGACGAGTTGGCGCAGCGGAAGGTTAACCTTGACAGCCACGAGGAGGAGCTTGCCGCGCGCGAGCAAACATTCGGCGGGGCTCTCAAGGAAGCAGAGGATGCTGCCGCAGCTGCCGAGGCCGCCAAGAAGGAGCTGGAGACAAAGGTGGCGCAGCTGGAGGCCGATCTCAAGGTGAGCGGCGAGGAGCTTCCTGCGCTCAACCGTGAGCGCGAGAAGGACGCCTACACCCATGGCGAGCTGCAGGGTTGTCTCGCCGAGAGGAGCAAGGAGCTTAGCGCCGCCAAGGACTTCAACGCAGATCTTGAATTGAAGCTGGCTACTTTGACCGAGACGCTGGACGGCGCCAGGGAGCAGGAGGTGGCCTTGAAGGAGAAGATCAAGGCCGATGAGGCGCTGCTGACGAGTGCTGCTACCGCCCAGGACACTTTTAGGGAGAATGTGGAGCACTGGACCGAGGGTCTCGTGGATGTTGCCGCAGCCATCGACAGGGAGCTGGCGCAGCTGGGGATGGAGGATCTCGGGTATTCCTCTGATGAGCACCTCCAACCCAGCGCCAAGCTCAGCTTGTTCTTCAAAGGCGTGGCGACGGCCCTCCAGCGACTCCGGGAGAAGATCCCAAAGCAGCTGGCCAACGAGTCACGCAAGATCTGCGCGGGTGCTCTTCAAAAGGTGCTGGTGAAGGTGGCCTTCCGCAACCCAGGCCTCAATCTCACCAACGTCCTCAGGACCTTGCCGCCGGACGCTGATCTGGAAGCGCTCAAGACCCTTGTCGCACCCATTGTGGACAAGGTGAGCGGGATCAAGAGGGTTGAGGGCGATCGCGTAGATTAGGCCGCCCGTTTTCTCTTTTTCTTGTCGCTTTTCTGGTCATGTTATGAGAACAATCTGTTAGAGCTGCGACAAGCTATCTTGTAATATGACTCTATTTCGGGTGGCGATTGCTATGTTATTTCCTTTACTTGATTCCTTCCTTTGTATGTTTTTGCCCTATGCTTTTAGGGAAACTTGTCGGCGCAGGCATCTTAGCCGCGAGCGCTGAGTGTGGGACGTCAGCAGCCTGCTGGCGGTGCCGCTACCGACAAAAAACCTTGTCGCAACTAGTCGCAGCTCACTTAAGTTGTTGAGCGGACTCGAAACAAAGTAAGGGCGCAACTAGCTATGAGTTGGTTCCTCCGCGCACAGGTTTTCCATACAAAGGACGGTCGTTCGAGGAAAATAACTTAAAATTTTTAAAACTGATTGCTCAAACTTTAGCAACTTAGCTTTTCTGTCGTTTGCTTCCCGGTAAGGCGAAACTTCCTCGAATGACGCTTGGTTCACACCATTATCTTCTCCTTTCCCCCCGGCAAACTTGTGGGCTAGGGAACCTTCCTTTCTTTGAGAAAGAGAAAAACGAGAAAATAAAGATATGGAGCCTTACGGCTCGTTATTGCTTACCGGGGGTAGGCGCTGCACAAAGTGTCAGATAATGCATGCAAAGTAGAAAGCATGAAATTAACGAGATGTGCGGAGCACATGAGCTTTACTTATGCACGGGGTCTTCGCCCGGCTTCGTACAAAGGATTACATGCAACATCGGCAAGACTTGTAAAAAAGGTGGTTGCCGGAACAGGTTCCGGCAACCGCGCCCTACGGGTAAAACTTACGAAGATGCTCAATGTTCCAGGAGTTGCTCACCGGAATGCCATCTTCGGTCTCAAGGCGGATAGCGCCAGGCCTAGTGACTCGTTTCACCCGGTAAGGGCCTTCCCACTTCGGAGTCAACTTGTTGGAATTCTTGGCGGACTGAACGCGCCGAAGAACAAGGTCGCCTTCCTCGAGACTTCTGGCATTAACTTTGCGGCTATGGTAGCAGCGCAAAGCTTGCTGGTATCGAGCAGCTCGTACAGCGGCCTGAAGACGGTCCTCCTCAAGGAGCAGCGCGTCATCTTGTCGCAACTGCTCTTGCTCAAGCTCATCATAAGCGAGCACTCGAGGTGACCCGTATACGAGTTCCGTGGGGAGAACTGCCTTTGCTCCATAGACTAGAGCGAAAGGTGTCTGGCCAGTGGCTCGATTTGGCGTCGTCCTGATCGACCAAAGAACCACCAGCAGCTCCTCAATCCAGTTCTTTCCGCACTTGCGCAGCCTGTCGAAAGTCCTGGTCTTGAGCCCACGCAGCACTTCAGCATTCGCCCTCTCCGCTTGACCGTTACTTCTCGGATGAGCAACAGAAGCGAAGCAGACCTTGGCGCCAAGATCTTGGACGTACTGCATGAAGGTGCGGCTCGTGAATTGCGTGCCGTTGTCGGTGATGATCCTGTTAGGGATCCCGAAGCGGCAAACAATCGACCTGAAGAACTTGACTGCTGACTGTGCTGTCACCTTCCTCACTGCTTCCACTTCCGGCCACTTTGTGAACTTGTCGATTGCAACGTACAAGTACTCAAAGCCCCCGACAGCTCGGGGAAAGGGGCCGAGGATGTCGAGCCCCCAGACCGAAAATGGCCAGGATAAAGGGATCGTCTGGAGAGCTTGAGCTGGCTGGTGTATCTGCTTGGAATGGAACTGGCATGCTTCACACTTGGTTACTTGTGCAGTTGCATCCTGGAGGGCGGTCGGCCAAAAGAAACCTTTCCGGAATGCTTTGCCGGCAAGTGCTCTTGCACCAATGTGGTGACCACATATGCCTCCATTTATCTCTGCCAACAGCCTTTGTCCATCTTCCCGGTGAATACACTTCAATTTCACGCCGTTAAGTCTTCTTCTGTATAGTGTGTTGTCGACAAACTGGTACATACTTGACTGCCGGGCTACTCTTTCCGCTTCTTCTTGCTCTTCGGGAAGTTCTCCTGTCTGAAGGAAACGGACAATCTGGTGTGCCCATGCTGGAGCTTGCGGCTCGACAACAAGGACTAAAGGCACATCTGCTGTTGCGGGAACATCCGCTCCTACGGTGAGAACCTGTGGCTCAGCCGGAGCTTGATGTTCCCCGGCAAGCTTGCCGGAGCAAAACTTGTCGGGAGCGTCTGCTTCATCGGAACAAACCCTAGGGCTTGCCGGAGCAGACTGCTCCTCAGCACCCTTGGTGTTAATCTTGAGGACCTTCTTGGCGGCGGCTTCGGGGAGCTCTGCCGGAAAATAGTCACCAGAAATCAACTTCCTCTTCTTGCTTTGTCCAGTTGATGGCGTTACAGACGGTTGAGTCAGTTTGAGCACAAAGATCCCTGGTTCCACAGGTAACTTAAGTGCAGCGCACTTCGACAGGCCATCGGCAATGTCGTTCTGAGCTCTTGGAACATGTTCCATCTGTAGGCCGTCAAAGTGCTCTTCTAGCTTTCTCACTTCATCAACGTAAGCTTCCATCAACGGACTCTGATAATTCTTGTTCACTTGGCGGACGACAAGCCGTGAGTCACCCCTGACAATGAGCTTCTTGATCGCAAGGTCTGCTGCGATCCTTAGACCGGCAAGCAAACCTTCATACTCTGCGGTATTGTTTGTTGCTTGCTCCTTGGGAAAGTGCATCTGGACTACGTACTTGAGGTGCTCTCCGGTGGGTGCAACAAGTAGCACGCCCGCACCAGCGCCTTGCAGCAAGAAGGCACCATCAAAGTACATCAGCCACTCTTTGCTTGCTTCCTTGACGGGGATGCTCGTTTCTGGAATTTCTTCATCTTGTGTTGGCGTCCATTCTGCTATGAACTCTGCCAATGCTCTGCTTTGGATAGTTGAAGTGCTCTCAAACTTGAGGCCAAAGCTTGACAGTTCCAGTGCCCACTCGACAATCCTACCTGTTGCTTCTGGATTTTGCAATATCCTCTTCAGCGGAAAACGAGTGACGACTGTGATCTCATGTGCTTGGAAGTAATGGCGCAGCTTTCTCGAGGCCATGAGAAGGCCGAAAAGCAATTTCTGCACACCAGAGTACCTTGACCTAGCCCCCTGCAGAAGGGAACTGACAAAGTAAACTAGGCGCCGCACCATTCTTTTCTGCATCTTCTCACGCGCCTGCGCAGATCCATCTTTGTCGGGACCAGAGCTTGCCGGTGAAGTCCCCTGCTTGTCGCTGGATGCATCTGCCGTGGTTGCTGGTTCATCATCCGCCTCCCTCTCCGCTACTAACGCAGCACTAACCACTTGATTGGTTGCCGCTATATATAGCAGCAACTTCTCTTGTGGCTTAGGTGCGACAAGTGTTGGAGTGGAGGACATGTATCTCTTTAAGTCCTACAGTGCAGCCTCCGCTTCCGGAGTCCATTTCATTGGACCTGCCTTTTTCAATATTTTGAAAAATGGCAGGACGCGCTCAGCAGACCTAGTGATAAACCTGCTGAGAGCAGCTACGCAACCGGCAAGTCTTCGTACATCCTTGACGCGCTTTGGTGCTTCAATCTGCTCAATGGCCTTGATCTTGTTGGGATTGGCTTCAATTCCCCGCTGAGACACGAAGAGCCCGAGAAGCTTGCTGGAGGGGACTCCAAACACACACTTCTCGGGGTTAAGCTTGAGGTTGATCTTGCACAAATTTGCAAAGGTTTCGTCTAAATCTTGAATCAGAGTCGCCTTATCCTTGCTCTTGACCACTATGTCATCCATGTAGGCTTCCACATTTCTGTGTATTTGCGGCTCAAAAGCTTCATGGACTACCCTTGCAAATGTTGAACCAGCATTCTTTAAACCGAAAGGCATCCGTACGAAACAGTATGTGCCACATGGGGTGATGAATGCGGTCTTCTCCTCATCCTCTTCTGCCATGAAGATCTGATGGTATCCTGAGTATGCATCAAGAAATGAAAGCAAGTCACATCCGGCTGTGGAGTCAACAATCTGGTCAATGCGCGGCAAGGGAAATGGGTCTTTGGGACAAGCTTTATTGACATCGGTAAAGTCGATACAAAGCCTCCATTTCCCGTTTGCCTTGCGCACGACTACAGGGTTGGCCAACCACGTAGGATGGAGCACTCCTCTGACAAGGCCTGCTGCTTCCAATTTCTTGATTTCTTCTGCGATGAATTCTTGGCGCTCCACTGCCTCTTTCTGACTTTCTGCTTGACGGGCCGCGCATGAGGACAGACGGCAAGATGGTGCTCGATTACTTTCCTGGGAACACCGGGGATGTCAGACGGTTGCCACGCAAATACGTCGACGTTCACCCACAGGAAAGCAACGAGCGCGCTTTCCTATTTAGGGTCGAGAGTGGCACTGATGGTGAAGGTACCACTAGTGCCATCCTCCTTGGCGGACACCTTCTTGGTCTCTGGTGGAGCTGCCATTGTCTTCTTACACTTGCCGGTGGAGCTCGATGGTGCGTCCTCGACGGTAGCGCAGCACTCCGAAGAGGTGCGCTTGCTGGAGTGGGCATCAGAACTCTTGCCGGACTTGGTCTTCTTCTTCGCCTCGGGAGCTTCAACGGCAAGTGACTTGCGATCTGTTGCGGCTGCTGCTTCCCGGTAGATCTTGTCGGCGCAGATAAGAGCATCCTTCTTGTCGCCAGGGATAGAGATGACACTTATCGGGCCTGGCATCTTCAGCATGTTGTATGCATAGTGAGAGGCTGCCATGAATTTGGTGAGTGCTGGACGGCCGAGTATCCCATTGTAAGGCAATGGAAAGTCAGCAACGTCAAAAGTGACCCTCTCAGTCCTGAAGTTCAACTCGCTGCCAAATGTCACCGGTAACGTGATCTTTCCCTTCGGCTTGCTCCTTCCCGGATTGATTCCTTGGAATGTGCCGGTCTCTTCGAGCTCGCCATCAGGGATCTGGAGTTTCTGGAGTACCGCGGAGGAGATCAGGTTCAAGGCGGCCCCGCCGTCAACTAGCATCTTAGTGACCTTGAGGTTGCGGATAGTTGGTGAAACCAACATCGGCAAGCACCCGACCGCAGTTATGCGATCAGGGTGGTCCTCAATATCAAAGATGATAGGCGTGCTGGACCATTTCAGAGGCTTGCGTGACTCGACAGGTGGTTCTGCCGCATTGACTTCCCGCACCCACTGCTTGAGCTGGCGGTGTGAAGTATGTAGAGAAGCACCGCCGTCAACGCACAGGACCTCTGTGGCTTTCTGGAACTCCTGCTCATCGGTCTCGTCATCATCCATATCTTCATCGTCGTCGTCATCTTCATCCTTGTCGCGGCCGCGGGGAGGTCTGTCTCCTTGCCGCTGCTTGGCCTTGCCGCGGCGTCCTCCTCGGCCGGGGCATTTCTTGTCGGCTCCTCCAGCACCTTCCTGGGCCTTCTCCTTGTCGCTTCGCTCGTACTCAGCTTTTTGCTGCTCGACAAGCTGCTCGACCTTCTTGCAGCTCTGGAGGTCATGGCCTTTGGTGCAGTGGATCTTGCAGTACTGCTTGTTGGTGCCGTCCTGCTTGTCGGCGACCGCCAGAGCCTGGTAGTTGGTGCCTGCGGCAATCTCCTCGCCGGAGCTACCAGCTTTGGCTTTCTTGCCGCCACCTCCTTTGCTGGACTGCTCAACGACTAGCACATCTTTTCCTTTCTTCTTCCTGTTGTTCCGCCGTCGGTTTTTCTTTGCCGGGGCAGCCTCCTCACTATCAGATCCTCCTGCTTCTGTATTCTCTCCGGGGAGTTTCCTCCCTTCCTCAGCACGTGCACACTTGTCGGCCAGGGCATATAGCTCACTGACGTCTCTGATCTTGCACATCGCCATCTCCTCCCGCATCCTGCGGTTTCGCATGTTCTGATGGAACGCGCTGATTACCGCGGCAGGGTGGACATCTGGGATGTTGTGCTGTACGCGGCTGAATCTCTGAATGTACTTGCGCAGGGGCTCTCCTTCCTTCTGGGCGAGCATATGATGGTCGCTCTCTTGGCCATGAGGCTTGTGGCCGCCTGTAAAGGCGCCGACAAACTGATGGCATAGGTCTGCCCAGGAGGATATGGAGTTGTCCGGCAAGTGCATGAGCTAGGATCTGACATTGGGCTTGAGCACCAGCGGGAAATAGTTGGCCAGGATCTTGTCGTCCCGCCCCCCAGCAGCTTGCACGGCGATGGTGTAGATGCTGAGGAACTCCGACGGATGCGACTTGCCGTCGTACTTCTCTGGTACATCTGGCTTGAAATTCTTCGTGCTGGGCCACTAGACTTGCCGCAGCTCACGAGTGAACGCAGGGCAACCTACCGCGTACGGCAAGTTGCCTGGTTCCCCTGGTGCATGCATGTCGACAGAGGGCCCAGCGCGCTAGTCCGATTGACGCCGCGCTTCTCTTCGGCGCTCGATGTGAGTACGAGCGTCTTCTTGCTGTCGTTCGTGAAGAACTTGGCCTGATCGCGACGAGCTCGTGGATCTGATGATGATGCGGTGGATTCGCTATCGAGGTGGATCCGGCGAGTCGGCGATCTTGGCCTTCGGGGTGGAGGGTGCATGGTGGTTGCACCCCCACCGGTTTCGTCGCCATCGGCTCGTGCCTGGCAGTCCTGCCGCGGCAGCGATGTACTCGGCTGCCGCGGAGTGTCGCCGTTGGCGAAGCCGATGAGACTCTGAATGGTGGTCCTCCATCCATCGATCTTGTCCCGTTGGAGGGTAATCCAAGAGAAGTTGAGCTCGCGCCAAAGCTTCTGCTGGAGTGGTGGGCGGCAGTGGCGAACGGTGCGAGGAGCGGGATATGCTCGGACTTCTAACTATGTTAGAAGGAGCAGTATCCCGTTCAGGCGACCGTGTCTCGCTCGTGCCAGCATGTTGGCGTGCATGCTGGTCTTGAGCACCCCGAGATCCACCAACTCGATCTTGGTCCAACAAACGTATGGCACTGCGAATACCATGACGCTGTCGGTCCTGCGCCTCCTGAGATGGGCGCGGTGCATGTACGGACGCCGAGGTCTACGCAGCCTTGTCCTTGGACCTGGCAGCACCGTGGGCTCCCTCGTCGATGCCCGTTCTTCCGCCAGCGTCTACCCCACCACTCATTTGCTCCGGTGGTGGTGGGATCGACGTGGACAGAACAACTGCCGCCGAAGCCTTCTTCTTCGGTGGCATGTCGATGAAGAAGATGAAGATCTAGCTCGTGTGAACGCCGAATCAAGTTCACACAACCTCGCTGTCCCCTACCTGGCGCACCAAAGATGTCGGGGAGACTGATCCACGAACACCTATGGGACCGGCAGACCGAGCCCCTTTCGGTTCGGCGGGGGGCGGAGATCACACGAAGAGCGGACCGAGGCGAAGCACACAAGCAGTTTACCCATCTTCGGAGCTCTCCGGAGAGATAACACTCCTACTGCTGCATGTCTGAGTGTATTGAGTTCTTGCTCGGGAGCGCTGAGTGCTACAGTACACACTCGCTGCTAAAGATACCGAGCGTGAGTGTTTTTCTGCCTTTCCCTCCTTTCTACGTTGCGCATGGGCCTCCTTTTATATGCTAAAGGGGTCTCCGATAGGTGGCAACGTAGACAAGGGTAAAAATGGAAAAGGAATCGCGGTTGGTACAACTACCTGTACAGTGTATCATACCTAACCCCGACAGCAGGGGACAAAGGCATTAAATGCCCGTCTACGTCGCCCAAATAGTGCAAAAAGGGACAGTCAGGGACGCCACCGCTTGCCACGATGGCAATCTTGTCAGCGTCGCTTGCCACCGCACACCGCTGGCCGCACAGCCTCTTGCCACGCGCGCCTGGAAAGTTCCCAGGGCAACACGTTGGTGGATGTGCTGGAGCGCGGGTACAGAGTGGTAGTTTGCTGCGGCAAGCGCCTTGCCGCGGTCGTTGTCTTGTCGTGTCCGGAAGCTTGTCGCTCACCGGGCCTCACCGGGACGCGTGGCGCGTCGCGGCAAGTTCCTTGAGATGCCTTGGTTGGCCTTCCCGGCAAGCTCCTCTTGCTGGGGCCTTGTCTTGTTGGCTTGAATACTTTGTTCTTGAATGGCTCCAAAGGAACCACGGAGGACCTCGGCGGTCACCCGGCAAGCCTTGCCGCGGGGTGCTACAACTGCCCGTGCACAAGTTCGGGATACTAGGGTACCCCTACTCTAGTACACCGACAGTTTATGATCTAGCTTATCTATGAATAATATTTGAATCTTCTCTGAATTCTTTTATGTATGATTGAGTTATCTTTGCAAGTCTCTTCGAATTATCCTTTTGGTTTGGCCAACTAGATTGGTAGTTCTTGCAATGGGGGAAGTGCTTAGCTTTGGGTTCGATCTTGCGGTGTCCTTACCCAGTGACAGAAAGGGTTGCAAGGCACGTATTGTATTGTTGCCATCGAGGATAACAAGATGGTTTTTTTTATCATATTGCATGAAGTTATCCCTCTACATCATGTCATCTTGCTTAAGGCGTTACTCCGTTTTTAACTTAATACTCTAGATGCATGCTGGATAGCGGTCGATGAGTGGAGTAATAGTAGTAGATGCAGAATCGTTTCGGTTTACTTGTCTCGGACATGATGCCTATATACATGATCATACCTAGATATACTCATAACTATGCTCAATTCTATCAATTGCTCAACAGTAATTTGTTCACCCACCGTAGAATACTTATGCTCTCGAGAGAAGCCACTAGTGAAACCTATGCCCCCCGGGTCTATTCTCATCATATCAATCTTCATTACTTTAATACTTGCTTTGTTTTTACTTTGCCTTTTACTTTTCACTTTGCATCTCTATATAAAAAATACCAAAAATATTATTTATCATCTCTATCAGATCTCACCCTCGTAAGTGACCGTGAAGGGATTGGCAACCCCTAATCACGTTGGTTGCGAGTAGCTATCGTTTTGTGCAGGTACGAGGGACTTGTGCGTGGCCTTCTACTGGATTGATACCTTGGTTCTCAAAAACGGAGGGAAATACTTACGCTACTTTACTACATCATCCTCTCCTCTTCGGGGAAATCCAACGCAGTGCTCAAGAGGTAGCAGTGACTCAGCGTGGCTACAATGTCCTCAAGATGCCAGGAAGCGGTGGAATCATCACGGTGCCTTGTGAGGAAATGGATGCAGTGTGTTCTCTTGAGCGTGCCTTCCAGGCCACGGCAATCGAAGACCCAGATCACAGGAGCGGGAGGCTCCCCGAGGCAGTCCCTAAGAAGAAGAAGGCTTCACCTCGCTCGAACACTCGCGAGGCAGGCACCTCCGGAGGCGTTGCGTCAGGATCCGCGCCTGTTCAAGGGGCGCCACCCTCTGTCGCATAGGAAGGTGCGCCCAGCGCCCTCCTCGGGCAGGGCTCGGGGGCTCTCTCATGGAGGGCCACCGACCTCGCCAAGGTCACGAGGGAGGCGCTCGGGCACCACTTGGAGGCGTGCTTCAAGGCACGTTTCCCTCAGGAAGGCATGAGGCAAGGAGGGACAAACCCTCAGGAGTTCATCGCGAGAAACATTCAGGAGCTACATGAGTTAAGAGTCATGCGCGGCAGTCGCCGCCTACCCACCGTAGCCCCACATCCCGGCGAGGATGGTGGGCTGCGTGTTTGCATCGACGTACCAGGGCTCAATCGAGCCGCGTCTCAGGAGCGCCTCTGGACTTCACGCCTGGGGCGTTGTGAGGGTCCACCTCACAGATACGTTCGCATGCCCTTCGGCCTGCCGAACACGGCTGCTCCCCACCAACGCCTGATGAGGAGCATCCTGAAAGCTCGGGTGGCCAAGCACTGTGCGTTCCTGGAGGAGATGGAGATGGACCTTGAGGAGCCGCCCGGACCCCCAGAGCCTCCCGAGGCTCAGAGCTCTGAAGGCTCATGAGGGGTGGCTTCTTCACCATGCGTTGTCAGCTACTCCGACACTCTCTCTACAATGGTATCAGGTGACATCTTTCCAAGTTCCATTTTCAGCTGGGAGCGCCTGCAGGGCTGCATCATTCCCAGGTCGCGTGGGTCCGTCCCTGCGGCATGTATCCGTTTTGCTTATGCTCTTCACCTACCTTGTTGGGGGCGCCCCTCGGGATGCATGATCCCCAAGCTGCTCGGGCCAGACCCATTGGCGTTTACTTCTTCCGCATCTATCTGAAATGGATTTGCTCCTCCGATCTTAACCTGGTCCCCATGGTTATTGTCGGTGTCAAAACCGGCAGATCTCGGGTAGGGGGTCCCGAACTGTGCGTCTAGGTGGATGGTAACAGGAGACAAGGGACACTATGTTTTTACCCAGGTTCGAGCCCTCTCGATGGAGGTAAAACCCTACTCCTGCTTGATTAATATTGATGATATGGGTAGTACAAGAGTAGATCTACCACGAGATCAGAGAGGCTAAACCCTAGAAGCTAGCCTATGGTATGATTGTTGTTCGTCCTATGGACCAAAACCCTCCGGTTTATATAGACACCGGAGAGGGCTAGGGTTACACAGAGTCGGTTACAATGGGAGGAGATCTACATATCCGTATCGCCAAGCTTGCCTTCCACGCCAAGGAAAGTCCCATCCGGACACGGGACGCAGTCTTCAATCTTGTATCTTCATAGTCCAGGAGTCCGGCCAAAGGTTATAGTCCGGCTATCCGGACACCCCCTAATCTAGGACTCCCTCAGTAGCCCCTGAACCAGGCTTCAATGACGACGAGTCCGGCGCGCAAATTGTCTTCGGCATTACAAGGCGGGTTCCTCCTCCGAATACTTCATAGAAGATTTTGAACACAAGAATAGTGTCCGGCTCTGCAAAATAAGTTCCACATACCACCGTAGAGAGAACAATATTTGCACAAATCTAATCTGCTGACGTATTCTGCAGCGTGACATCACGCCACAGCCAAGCCTTTATTCGAATCATTTTACTGTCCCATCTCAGCGTGTTTAGCGAGGTGGTTTCCTTGGCACGTCTTGTCGAAGCAGAGATCGTGTCCCCTTATTCCGGGATTCTCATCAATACGGGCGTGGGTAACCCAACCGTGCCATTAATCACGGCGCTTGGGAGATAAGCGAGTTTTACCAGGCTGGTGGGGGCACATAGTTTTCGTTCGCCCATATAAGGGGATAAGGATCCACCTTCTTCATCTACGCCTTCTTCCTCCTTCGCTTATCCATTTCCGTGTACTCGAGCTCCAGCGCCCAAGTCCGCACCTCCCACCTCGACCTTCTCCAGCCATGTCCGGAGCGGGAGGCAGGTGGATGGCCTCCTCCGTCACGGAGGGGCACATCAAAAAGTTGAGGAAAGCCGGATACCTGTCCAACAACATTGCACACCGACTTCCCGACGAGGGGCAGCTCGTCCCCACCCCCAGGCCCCATGAGAGGGTGGTGTTCCTCCCCCATTTCCTCCGTGGAATGGGCTTCCCACTCCACCCATTTGTCCGGGGGCTCATGTTCTACTACGGCCTGGATTTCCACGATCTAGCCCCGAACTTCATCCTCAACATCTCGGCATTTATCATCATGTGCGAGGCCTTCCTCCGCATCAAGCCCCACTTCGGCTTATGGCTGAAGACCTTCAATGTCAAGCCGAAGGTAGTGGGTGGCCAGCATGCTGAGTGCGGAGGCGCCATGGTGGGCAAGATGCCCAACATTATATGGCTCGAGGGCTCCTTCGTGGAAACCATCAAGGGGTGGCAATGGGGGTGGTTCTACATCACCGAGCCGCGTGACCCTGAATGGGCAGCGACCCCCGAATTCCAATCTGGCATCCCCACACGGCTCACCTCCTGGAAAGAGAAGGGCCTGATGTGGGGTAATTCGGAAGAGCAGACCAGACTCCAAACCTGCGTCCAAAACCTGGTGGACAAGAAGGTTAAACTTGTCAATGTAGTCTAGGTCATGCTCATTCGCCGGATCCTCCCGTGTCAACGATGAGCTTTTAACTTGTGGGAGTTCGACCCGGCCCAACACCAAACTTTGACCAGGCTCTTTGACACAACACACGAGGATGCCTAGAAGGTACTATTCAAGAGCGCCGAGGTTCCTCCTCCCATTACCGAGGATCATGGATTCTGCGCGAAGCGCCAAGCCATCGCAGTAAGCTTGTTTTACCCTTTTACGGGATACTTGTTTTTCATAGTTTGACTCTATGCGGGATCTAAGCTCTCATTCCTTTGACAGGACTGGCAAAAGACGACCGGACAGATTGACTGTCTAGCTCCTTTATCTGAAGGCCCAGCAGATGCCAGCTTGGCGAAGCTGCTGGTCCCGACACCTTACGTGGTGCCGGAGAAGAAGGCCAAGAAGAAGGCCACGGGAACTCGAAAGAGTTCCCGGTGCCCGGTGGTGTCGGATTCATCGTCCGATGACTCCGAAGCACGCTCCTCCCACGAAGACGAGGAGGAGGAAGAAGAGGCCTCTCCCCCTCTAGCGGGGGGAGGAAAGAAAAGGAAGGCCACCCCAACTAGGGGGGCCGGAGGGTCCAAGAAGGGAAGGACCCTTCCTATGGACTACTCCACCAACGACGACGACAACGACGAGGAATGGCCATCCAGGGCCAAGCCCCTGGCAAAATCGTAAGTATCCAGATACCAGAATAACTCATGGCATTCCTTTATTGCACAGTATCCTCTGACGTCGAATATAATCGTGCAGTCCACCCAAGGCCCGGCTCGACGCTTCGTCGAGCGGCTCCCTGGATTTGTCGGATGTGAATAGTCTTTCACTCCCGACTGCTACCTCCCCTTGCCCTGCGGACGATGCCGAGGTGGAGTCCCAAAAGGGGCCAAGCCAGGAGGAGGTGGTCCTGGAGGCGCCGCAAGGCGACCTCCCGGACTCCAGGCGCAAAGGGGATAAAACCCCAAAGGGCTCTAAGTCCGGCCCTGGGCCGGACACCACACTGGAACCTTCAGTGGTTCCGGAGTCCAGCAGGCGGCCCCCTAGTAAGAGGGGCAAGCCTACGATGCCGGTGACCTCCGTCCAACTGGAGGCACCAGATAATTTGCTGGAGGTGCTTAACGGCGCCTCCATCGACGAGGAGCACCGCACTATATGAGTGCGGTGATCTAGAAGGTTCAGTCCGCCAAGAGCATGCTGACGGAAGCCTGTGCCAGCCTTCTAACAGGCTTTGAGGTATGTATTTGAGATATGTAAAAATATTACTGCATAGACAGTAGCCCCCGATGCTCAGTTTGGTGTTCAGAAAGAAAATTCGAACTGAGGATCTAAAAGATATACGCAGGAGTCTAAGATAAGTATGTCAATATGGGAATGCAGGCTGTGCTGCTGACCTCTGCCGCATTGACTGCAGAGGTCGATGCATTGAAGCAGAGCCTCGAGCGGTCCGAGAATGAGCTCGGCCTTGCCAAGAAGCAGCTCTAGGACAAGGAAGGTAAGTAATAGCTTATGTAAGTATATAAAAAGATCTGGTTGCAAATAATGACAAGACTAACGTGAGTATTACAGGGGCCACAACCGAGGTGGTGACCCTGAAGGAAGCGCTGTCCAAGGCCGAAGACAATGCTGCCGTGGAGCGCATCGAGTGAGAAAAGCAGGAGGCGCATGTGGCAGAGGTGCGGCAAGAGCTCCACGCTCTCGTGAAAAAACATGAGAGTTTGGAGCTTGACTCGATGACTCAAGAGTCCGAGCTTGCCTCGGCCCTTGAGAGCGCCAAATCTGCCAAGGCCGAAGCCCAAAAAGCCCTCCAGGAAATTGAGGCGATGAAGAAGATAGCGGCGGGTAAGGCATTCTTTATGCAAAGCAAGCACGTGAAAGTGAATTACTTGTTACTTACCCGAGTCCGGAGCTCTCTAGGAGCATTCGCAGATCTGCCCCGCAGTGTGTTCGACGCTGCCGCATTCTACCGAGCCGAGGAAGGGAGCTCGATGGAGAAGGTGTTCTGGTCCTAGTATGTTGAGGCTGGACACACGGTGCCCTTGAGCGACCAGCTGAAGCAGCTGGTCGAGCTCCATAAGGAAGTCGAACAGGCCATGAAGGGCCTTATAGTCCGGCTATGGCCAGGGGAGGTCATGCCTGGGAGCTACTTTGGGCTGGTGAGGCGGCTGACGGATGCGTGTCCACGGCTTGAAGTCATCAAGCGCTCTGTATGCATCGAAGGTTCCCGTAGGGCCCTTGCCCGTGTTAAAGTACACTGGGGTAAGATGGATGCTGAGAAGCTGGTGACAGATGGGCCACCGGAGGGCAAGGAGCATAGCAAGCCCGAGATGTATTATGAGGGCGTCCTGAAGGGTGCCCGCCTTGTGGCGGGTGAATGTTCCAAGGATGTAATTTTTGAGTAAACTCGCTCGTGTTATCCTGTGCGCTAAAAACTTGTTCATATGCGCTAAGCAACGCTTTTTGAATTTAAAATATTACCTTCTATGCAGCCATTTATTAAATCTAAGAGATGGCGAGTCGTCGGCTTCTACCCCCATGCCACTAGTGCTGGGGTGTTCGGGATAAACCTGAGCGCTCTTGTTCCCATTCTTGGGTCCTTTGTGGGAGGCGCTCAGCACAACGAACAAGGTAATCGGACTATATGCTTTATCACTCTCACTTAGCAATAGAATTCTATAATTTTAAATTTCGGCGAAGCCCCTAGTATTCGGATGACCGAGTTCGGGGCGCTATCCACGCCTAGGCCGAAAAAGCCAGCTCCTCGCTCTAAGCGGCATAAGTCTTTAGGGACTCGAAACCTCTTGAACAGCGACTAGCTCTCGCCCTATCATGACAGTCAGTTTTAGCTTTCTCTACCGAGGTGCTTAACCCAGCTCAACCGGGGCACAATCGCAGTAGTTCTCCCAGCGCTACCTTAGCCGATATAACGGAACGTAAGGTACCAAAACATGGGAGCCGGGCAAACCCAACTATTGACCCAAGACATGATTCGGAGCCGATGCATATAATGCTATAAGTTCGGGGTGCCACACTCGTGAGAGTGTTCGGACTTCTCACACCATATTCTGGGGTACTTAAGCCCCTGGTGTATTGGCCGTACCAAATTGTACGGTTGCATAATGTCATAACCGAACATATTTACATAAAAAATGAATGCAATAATAGACAAGAGCTATGTATTGTTTATTAAAAGGCTGCTGTGAAAGCAGAACGATACAAATAGTGCGATAAGCAAGAGATGGGATTATTTGACATGTCCCCCTCCAGGGGCAAGCTGCGAGACTTTATGTAAGACATGTATTTAGCTCGTTATAGAGACAACCTGGACATTCGACTTAGCTTGCTGCCTCCCTGGCTGTTGCATCGTGTGTTCGGCGGTTGTACTGCCGGACAGGCCTTCCGGAGAGTGGAGTCCTGAAAGTAAGAGAAAAAAGAATGGCAAAATCGGGAGCCCCTAGTGCGGTTGAGCTGCATTTCGGGCGTGCCGTGGTTGTGCCCCTCCCCTTATGCCCATGGTATTTCCAGAGCGTAATTATGTACGCGTAGTACTGGTTTCGCAATTTCGCGAGTGCTGGGGTTGGGGCCGCACTGCTACGCTTGCTCGGAACGTGCCAGGCGGTCTTGTTGTAGGTTACTCCGGGCGCGCTTGACGGTGTCCGGATGTTTAATAGCCGGACTGGAGAATTGCCTTGAGAGGCTACTTTGTACTTCCGCCACGAGGGCCGCCGTATGCTCCTCCGTTCGGAGAGAGCGTTCGGTGTTTCCATTGACCGTAATGACTCCTCGAGGGCCTGACAGCTTGAGCTTGAGGTATGCGTAGTGCGGCACCGCATTGGACTTTGCAAATGCGGTTCGTCCGAGCAGCGCGTGATAGCCACTGCGGAACGGGACTATGTCGAAGATTAACTCCTCGCTTCGGAAATTATTCGGGGATCCGAAGACCACTTCGAGTGTAACTGAGCCTGTACAGTTGGCCTCTACACCTGGTATGACGCCTTCAAAGGTTGTCTTTGTGGGTTTAATCCTTGAGGGATCTATGCCCATTTTTTGCACTGTATCCTGATAAAGCAGGTTCAGGCTACTGCCGCCATCCATAAGGACTCTAGTGAGGTGAAATCCGTCAATGATTGGGTCTAGAACCAATGCGGCGAATCCGCCGTGGCGGATGCTAGTGGGGTGGTCCCTTTGATCAAAAGTGATCGGGCAGGAGGACCACGGGTTGAACTTTGGGGCGACTGGCTCTAATGCATATACGTCCCTGAGTGCACGCTTCCGCTCTCTTTTGGGGATGTGGGTTGCGTATATCATGTTCACCGTCCGCACTTGTGGGGGAAAGCCCTTCTGTCCCCTATTGTTCGGCAGCCGGGGCTCCACCTCGTCATCGCTATGCAGCCCCTTGTCTCTGTTTTCGGCACTTAACTTGCCTGCGTGCTTGAACACCCAACAATCCCTATTGGTGTGATTGGCTGGTTTTTTGGGGGTGCCGTGTATCTGGCACGAGCGATCGAGTATTCGGTCCAAACTGGACGGGCCCGGGGTATTTCTTTTGAATGGATTTTTCTACTGACCGGGTTTAGAGCCTCTGAATCCAGCATTAACTGCCCTATCATCAGCATTGTCACCGTTAATGCGGCGCTTGTGCTTGTTGCGACGCGACCTGCCATTGTTATCCTTGGTATCCGAATTACCAGGGCTCTTGGTCATGTTATTACTACGAGCTAGCCAGCTGTCTTTTCCCGCGCAAAAGCGGGTCATGAGTGTTGTGAGGGATGCCATGGATTTCGGCTTTTCCTGTCCTAGGTGCCGGGCAAGCCATTCGTCACGGATGTTATGCTTGAAGGCTGCGAGATCCTCTGCGTCCAGACAGTCGACTATTTGATTTTTCTTGGTTAGGAACCGTGTCCAGAATTGACTGGCCGATTCCTCTGGCTGCTGAATTATGTGGCTTAGGTCATCGGTGTCTGGTGGTCGCACATAGGTGCCCTGGAAATTGTCGAGGAATGCGGCTTCTAGGTCCTCCCAGCAACCAATTGACTCTGCTGGCAAGCTGTTAAGCCAATGCCGAGCTGGTCCTTTAAGCTTGAGTGGGAGGTATTTGATAGCATGTAGATCATCACCGCATGCCATGTGGATATGAAGGAGATAATCCTCGATCCATACCGCAGGATCTGTTGTGCCATCGTATGCTTCAATGTTTATGGGTTTAAAACCCTCGGGGATTTGATGATCCATTACTTCATCTGTGAAGCATAGTGGGTGTGCGGCGCCTCTGTACTGGGCTATATCACGACGTAGCTCAAATGAGGTTTGTCTGTTGTGTTCGGCCTGGCCGTATTTGCCATATCCGGCATGACGGTTATCGTCACGTGTCGTGGGGCGCCCACGCGATCCGTAGATCGATCTTGTTTGCCTTGCCTTTTCCTCCAACATGTCTCGCAGGTCTGGCGCATTTCCCTGTGCCTTGGTATTTTTGAGCGACGCTGGGGTGCGGCTTGAGTGGATGGCCGAGAGGCCTCTCTGTCGCGGCCACGAGGTGGCCGGTCGGCCACGTCGTGCACTGGTGATGTAGGTTTAGGTGCTTCCTCCTCAAATCGGGGTAGCAGCTTGCGCTTTGGGTAGCTCTTGGAGGGGTGTTCGAGTTCGTACTCTTCGGCCGCAAGGACTTCAGTCCATCTGTCGGCTAGCAAGTCTTGGTCAGCTCTAAGCTGCTGCTATTTTTTCTTGAGGCAGCTCGCCGTGGCCATAAGCCTGCGTTTGAAACGCTCTTGTTCGACGGGATCCTCAAGCACGACAAATTCGTCGTCGTCGAGGCTTGCCTCATCTTCGGAGGGAGGCATGTAATTACCGTCATCTACCTCTCTGTCTGCCGCTCTCTCATGAGGGTTGGCTTCTCCATCCTCCTGTGCTGAATCTTGCTGGCGGGGGTTGTCTTCGGCACTATCCGGGGTGTTATTATTTCCCGTGCCGGAATCACCATTTTTGCTTTGGCGGGATTTAGAGCGGCGCCGCTGACGCCGGCGCTTAGGCTGCTTCTTGGAGGGGTCATCCTCCGTTGTTCCATCGCCATTCCCTTCTTTTGGGGTGTCCACCATGTATATGTCGTATGATGAGGTGTCCTTCCAGTGCCCTATAGGTGCTGGTTCTTGGTTGTCACCTGCATCGGCGTCCATACCGTAGATGTCTTCGGAGTCGAAATCGAGCATGTCGGTTAAATCATCGACAATGGCTACAAAGTGGGCGGTGGGTGGGCTTTGAATTTCTTCGTCGTCCGCATCCCAACCTTGCTAACCATAGTCTGGCCAGGGCTCTCCTGATAAAGAGAGATACTTTAGTGAATTCAGAATGTCGCCGAAGGGTGAGTGCTGAAAGATGTCCGCGGCGGTGAACTCCATGATCGGCACCCAATCGGGCTCGATCGGCAGGGGCGCGGAAGGTTCGGAGTCCGGAGAGGAGTCCGGCACCTTGGAGTCACGAGCTTCGCAAAGGAAAAGGCCGGTGTTCGACTCGATTGACGTAGAGATTGCAGCCCCCGAGGCGGTGTCCAGCCACCCGTCCTTGATTGGCGCAGTCGACTCCAAGCTAAAGGTCGGAGCGGACACTAGGGCGGCCTCCTGGGCACTATTCGGCCGCAGAGCTAGATCATGCCCGTTGTGACAGTACGGCGCGCTCGGCCGTGGCTTGAACCCGTCGAAGATCAAGTCTCCGCAGATGTCAGTCGTGTAGTTCAAACTTCCAAATCTGACCTGATGGCCAGGGGTGTAGCTTTCGATCTGCTCCAGATGGCCAAGCAAATTGGCTCGCAGTGCAAAGCCGCCGAATACGAAGATCTGTCCGGGGAGAAAAGTCTCACCCTGGACCGCATCGTTGTTGATGATCGGAGGAGCCATCGGGCCTAAAGATGACAACACAGAGGAACTCTCAATGAAAGCACCAATGTTGGTGTCAAAACCGGCGGATCTCGGGTAGGGGGTCCCGAACTGTGTGTCTAGGCGGATGGTAACAAGAGACAAGGGACACGATGTTTCTACCCAGGTTCGGGCCCTCTCGATGAAGGTAAAACCCTACTCCTGCTTGATTAATATTGATGATATGGTAGTACAAGAGTAGATCTACCACGAGATCAGAGAGGCTAAACCCTAGAAGCTAGCCTATGGTATGATTGTTGTTCGTCCTACGGACCAAAACCCTCCGGTTTATATAGACACCAGAGAGGGCTAGGGTTACACAGAGTCGGTTACAATGGGAGGAGATCTACATATCCGTATCACCAAGCTTGCCTTCCACGCCAAGGAAAGTCCCATCCGGACACGGGACGAAGTCTTCAATCATGTATCTTCATAGTCCAGGAGTCCGGCCAAAGGTTATAGTCCGGCTATCCGGACACCCCCTAATCCAGGACTCCCTCTGTTATCATCTTCTGCTTATCGCGAACCTCTTCACTCGCATGCAAAGTGCTTGCACGTTAAAAGGGGGGCACCTGAGCATCGCGACTCATGGGCTCTTACTGGCTCTCCAGCCCTCACCCCCTGGCCTTGACCCACGACATCGCGGCCTGTCATACCAGCGGCGGCTGAGCTCGCTCGAGGGCCGGGACCAGAGGACGTAGAGCATTTGCATTCTAACCACCCTGCAGGAACACACCATTGATAAAGGCCCAGAGCCAGGCGCAACCCGCCTCGAGGTAGGGCCTCGTGAGTCCCGCGCTGGCTCATGGGTGCGCAGATACACCTCTCCTAGCCCTACCGTGCCAGCCACATGTCAGGGCGGGGCTATACACGCCCCGGGGGCTCCTCTCGGAGGGGAGCCCCTCCCACTTACCAGTGGAAGCACCATGCTCTGCGGTGGCTGACGACACTGCCGAGGAGCGTCTATGCCCATACACATACGGAAGTGCTATGCTCTGCGCTGGCGATAAACAACTGAGGGTGGCCCACGGCCGTACCAACCTCAGGGAGCCTAGAGCTCAATGTCTGGCACCATCGAATGCCTCCCCTCGGGAGTGCCGCGCGAGGGGGCTGGACACGGGGGCTGCGCCTGGACCACGCCCGAGCGCACGCCACCCAGCCAGGTCCCTCGGACCTGATCATCGCGCGCCCCTCGCCGAGCAGAGTCAAGGTACGAAAGCTCGTTTGCACATCAAGGGGGACTCCTGAGCATCGCGACTCAGGAGCCTAACTGGCCACGTAGCCCCACACTCCTTAGTCCCGTCCTGGTTTCCGGTCGGGGCTAACAGCGGCTGAGGTATGCGCGGGCCCGGGCCCTGCCGACGTAGAACGGCAAATCCACTCCTACGCCTCCCTTCCCTACTTGCTGTTCGCGCGTCAAGGGGGACTCTTGAGCATCGTGACTCAGGAGCCTAACTTGCCACGTAGTCCCTCACTCCTTAGTCCCATCCTAGTTCCGGTCGGGGCTAACAACGGCTGAGGTATGCGCAAGGCCAGGCCCTGCTGATGTAGAACACGGGCAAATCGGAGGGAAAATGCAAATTCCAAGGAATTCAAAGCAAATATTACAAGCCATAGAGTGTTTCACAACACCAAACACAAGTTTAAACGCCTCCACGAGGCATGGTGCATGTTGCAGGAATTAAAATAGGACAGAAGCCGCAAATGGATCACTTTCGAGTGGCGCCGCCACCTGTGGTGGAGTCACGCTGGGTGGCTCCGCCTCCTGAAGCCGCGGAACTGGCAGCGTCGCGTCTAGGCAAGATGCTGAAGGCACGGAACCTGCCCAGCAAAGCCTTGGCTCGGCCCTTCATGGCCTCAGCAGCAGCGGCGGCAAGGTCGCCGCTCACAGGGTCCAGCAGGCTGTCGAGGTCGACGTTGGGGTCGTGAAGTTAGACGTGGCTGAGGACGCGCGTCAGCGCTGCAGACGACAGGGCACGTGCCTCGGCCTCGGCCGTAGGGCCAAGGCCGTCCGCGACATCTTCATGCGCACGGACCAGGGATGGAAGAAGCTCGCAAGGGCCTATCCCAGCAGCACCTCAGCTGCCGCCGCGCAAGCCCGACACCTCAACGAAAACTACTCCAAACCTACGAGATAAGTCACGCGAAAACTAATTCGACTTAGTGCTTAACCCTCGCCTACTGCAGCTCTGTCACGGCAATGTTGCTTGCCTTTCTCGCCCAGCGGAGGCTGCTTGAGCGCTAAAGGGACCTCCTGAGTATCGCGACTCAGGGGCTCTTACTGGACCTTGGGCTGCTCACCTCCTGGCCTTGACCACGGCATCGCGACCTGGCATACCAGCGACGGCTGAAGCCTGCCTGGGGACCGGGACCTGTCAGCGTAGAGCACCTAGCCCTCATGAGGAAATAAAGGGGGAGCCAAGCCGGGACAGGACAAGCATCTCACATTGATTCGTCATAAGGATATAATATTCACAAAAGACATGGCCAGCGCCTTACATACCCCCGCGGGGTGGTACTTCGATTTCCCGCAGGGAACAAAAGGCTCTAATCCCAAGGAGCGCTAACTATGCGCGCCTCCATGGGAGACGCCATCATCAGCAGTGGGCCGTCAGGCACCGGCGCCAACCCCATCCAGATCAGTGGAGTCGGCAGCCTAACGAGCCCACCCTGCTCCGAGCGCGACATGAGCTCGGGGGCTCGTAACTGTCGTCGCTCGTCTCCGGAGTCGCGTGAAGCTCGGCTGAGTCGCTCTACCCTCCGGCACCTCCGCCGCTGCCAGAGGAGCTACTGCGGAAGTGATGGGCGGGCCTGGTCCTCGCCATGACGATGCCCCGACCGCCTTTCTTGGGGCAGCATTCTAGCCGGCGTCCTTCCGCATCAAAGACCTTGAAGAGCATCAGGGAGGCGCCATCGTAGACGAGGTGGATTACGAGGGTGCCCCCTGTCCGGCAGACCCGGGCGATTTCGCCCCAGCCACGGGTCATGTAGACCTTGCCCGGAGCAACAACCTCGACCTCCGCTCCGGTCACAGGGGTGCTGCAGTCAGCGTGCTGCAGCCAGAGCTCAAGAGGTCCCCTCGGCGGGATCTCGAAGGCAAAGGAGGGAGGAAAGCGAATCCAAGACCAGGGAGGCATGGCGGCGTGGAGCACAAGCTCATGAGAGGAGCCCTCGGCGTGGACTCCAGGAGGGATGACGCGCACCACCGTGACCCGCCGACGTCAACGGCGGCACCATTGGTGTCGCTCAGCGCTCTCTTCTCCAGAGCCCTCGATGCAGGCGTACAAGGGCAGCGGGAACCCCGGCGGCTGCCACTCGTACCAGGGCCTCGATGCCTCCTGCCGCGCGCCCTTGTCTCGGCGGCAGAGGACTAGCCACTTCATTAGCGGAAGCGGGTCAGGACCCTCCCGGGGGGCCTTTCCCTTCTCTTCTGCAGAGAATCGGCGGGTTGGTGCCATCGGCGTGAGACAGAGCAATGGCGAAGATGAAGAAGAAGAGGAGTAGCAGAGGAAGATGAACTGGAATGGCTCGCCCGTTCCGTACTTATAGCCGGAGGAGGCCAACCGTCGGCCTCCACGGTCGCAGGTAATCATGACCCGTTTTGCATGCAGGTACTTGTCAAGTTGTGCGGTTACCAAGGCGTCATGGGGAAGCGGAGACGCCCACGTCCAATCAATCGCCACGCGGCACCCAAGGCCGTAGGCTGTTGGGGCCCACGGCGCTTCGCTCTTTCCCCTTCGCTTCTCTGCTAAGCCAAGTCCGGGCACACCTTAGGCCCGGGGGCTACTGTCGGCCTTCTGGGAACGGGGGTCCCCAGACTTGCCTGCCTGCGGCCTGCGGCGTGGCTCAAGTGGGGGTCCAATGCAGCCCAGCTTCATCAGCTCAAGCTCAAGACCCTCGCAAGGGGCCAAGCCTCACGAGGCGGACGACCGGAAGCTTCCTCAGGAGCAGCCTCCCCAGGCAGGCTCGTGAGGAGGCGGAGAGATCAAGGCAGGGTGCCTCCCGAGGAGCCCGTGATGCAAGCCATGACGATCGAGACCAGGCAGGCGCCAGGCGGGCGCCGGCCTGCGCAGTGTCCTTGTTTCCCTTTCCGTGCAAAGAGGGCAAGCACATGCCAAGGCATCAGGCAAAGGTTACCATTTTGGTGCAACAAGACCAAGACCAGCAGAACGGCAGGATGGAGGTCATCGTGGAGCCTAGGGCAGCATCATCGTTAGAGCCTTTGGCAGCCGAAGACCAACTTTAGTCAGGATAAGTGTACTAGATGTTCCCCTTCAAAATGGCCAATTGTTGGCGCCCTTCCCGCTCATTATTTGGGAAGAGGCCCAGCACCTCGCTCTATAAATAGGGCTAGCCACTGCAGGGTAGAGGCATGGAGAAAACAGGTTGATCGAGAAAACAGATTGATCAAGAGAACAGATTGATCAGAGAGAGAGAGAGAAGCGACTGAACTCACCCAAGCAGTTCATCGCACCAGCTCAAGAACAGCCCCTCACGAGGCTGTTCCCCCTTTGTACTGTTCACCATCAGCCCCTGAGGCAATCCACCACACCACACACTGGAGTAGGGTATTACACCACAATGGTGGCCTGAACCAGTATAAATCTCGTGTCCCTTGTGTGTTCATCTTTCTTGCTTAGATCCTTGTGAGACTTCGAGACGTGAGCTGGTAGGGGAAAGATCTTCGTGTGCACCCTAGTGTTCGAACCTCAAGGGTCTGCCGGAACCCGAAATCCGGCAGATGAGGCGTGGCCTCGGATGGGAACAAACATGGTCGTGGAAGATGCGACAGTCTAGTCATAGGTGGAGGGGAGTACGAGGGTTGACTGGTTCAGGTGTGAGTGCGTGTTGGGGATGACGTCGCCGGAGAATAACATGACATGTGGGGGAATAGAGGGATGGACTGGCCAAAGTTTGAGGGTACAATAGGGCGGCGGAGGCGCAGCCAGCCGTGGGAGGCGGGACGCGGTAGCAGGTGGGATCGACGGGGTGGTTTGGTTTGCGCGTCTGGAGGACGAGGACAAGCGATAGAAGATACACGACAGATGTTGGATGTGTCACA
Organism: Triticum dicoccoides; assembly: GCF_002162155.2. NCBI lineage: Eukaryota > Viridiplantae > Streptophyta > Magnoliopsida > Poales > Poaceae > Triticum > Triticum dicoccoides. The sequence continues at coordinate 725,562,906 of NC_041385.1, forward strand.
TCCCTAGTTCTGGTATGACCTAGACTAGCTAGTCATGTGTGCATCATGTTTAAATTTCATTTGAATTTGAATTGGGGATCTGTGAAACCCTCAGAAATCATTTCTGGAAATGACCCAGATAAAAATTGCTCCAAAAAGGTCCAAGAAAATGTTCATGTTTCTCTCTAGAAATATTGGATAGAGATAAAATTCGAACCAATATTTTTAGGAGCTCATAGATATTTACTTTGGGCATTTGGAATTAATGCACTAATTATTTGCATTGGATATATTTTTTATATAAAATATTGTCCAAAAATCCTGAATTTTGGTGAGGGCCTTTGGATTAATCCCTTAGGTCCCTACAAATATTTATAGAAGAAAATAAATTGATTTAGTACTTTTACTAAATCAAAAACTAATGTCAGAAAAAGAAAAAACAGAAATAAAAGAGAGAGAGAGAGAGAGAAAGGAACTAACCTGGCAGCAGCCCACCTACCTGTTTTAGCCCAGCCAGCAGACAGCCCAGCCCAACCGCCAGGAGCTTCTTCAAGCTCGTGCCAGTAGGAGCTGCTGCGTGCCCGCATCACAGCCGGCGCGGCCACGTCTCCCCGCCACCTCCTGCTTCCTGCCCTCGTCCTGATCCACGCCAGAGAAGCCTCGTGACCCTGTGCACCTCTTCCCTCTTCCCCTGGACCCCTTACCCTCCTTTGCCTCCCTCGCGCGGAGCTACCCGAGTGCCACCATCGCCACTGACGCCGCTCGACGCGCCCACCATAGTCGCCTCACCCCGCCGACGTGACCCTGACCTCCAGAGCAACCTCGCCGTCCTCCTTGCCGAGTCACACAACCAGGAGAGACCCGAAGTGACGCCCTCAACTTCATCTCCAACCACGGCCGGCCGAGATCGCCGCCGCTGTCCCGTCGCCTCCAGGCCTCCCCCGAGCACGCTGACCATCCTGTCGTCTCTGCTGTGAGCTCACAGACCGAACCCCCTCTCCTCCGCCTCGATGGCTCGCCGTAGTCATCAATTCATTCGATACAGAAACCGTCCGCCACCCGAGCTCATCGCTGGTGATGCTCCGATGGCCAGTCGGTCACAATGACCTGTCCAACACACTCGCACATGCACGTAGTGCCCCGCTAGCTCATCTTCCCGCTTGTTTGCAAGCCGCAACGCTAAATCTGAGCGGGCCCGAGCTTCGGCCGCTGCCGCGAGCTCCTCTCCAGCGAACTCCATTGCCCCCGCGACCTGTGGCTACCTCCCCTGGATGCGCGGGAGCGCGGGCGACCTCCTGGTGCCCCCAGCCGCCGCTCCCGTGGCCTCCAGCATGGACTCCCCCGTATCCAGAGGTTGCCGGCGACAAGCCCCGTCGCACCTGCCATGCGGGCCCGGCCAGTCAGGTGATTAGCTTAAGCTAATCACCACCTAACCTAACCCCTGACACTGACCAGTGGGCCCCAGCGCCATTAATCATGCAATTAGGATAATCTAACCCCCCTGTTTAACCTGTGACACTAAGGTGTGGGCCCCACACGTCAGGTTTAACCCAGTCAGCGCTGTTGGCTGCTGATGCAAGCATTACGCAGTGCTGACGCAGTTAATCCTTTTCTGGGTTTAAAAAAAATCAGGAAAAATCCAAAAATTGTTATAAACTTCAAAAGTTCATAGAAATTCAACCGTAGCTCAGATTGAAATAAATTATGAAAAATTATCAGAAAAATTCAATCTATCCATATGTACTAGTTTCATGCATGAAAAACCAACTTATACCTACTGTATAATGAAAACATATAAATGGCATTTTAAAGGTTTATTTTGAAGTTGCATTTGAACCTTGGTTCAAATGGACTTCACCGAAATGAATACTAGTTTCATTAGCTCAAACAACATCACATCTACATGCCATGTTCATGCATCATATTGTTGCATATGCTTGTGTATTGATTGTCGACACCGTTCCTTCTTGATAGGTTCCTCTCCGGAGAGTGCTCCAGGGTACCTGTCTGTGGAGCAGTGCCCTGATACATCTCCAACATATCTATAATTCTTGTTTGTTCCATGCTATTATATTATCCATCTAGGATGTTTTATATGCATTTATATGCTATTTTATATGATTTTTGGGACTAACCTATTAACCTAGAGCCCCGTGCCAGTTTCTGTTTTTTCCTTGTTTTTGAGTTTTACAGAAAAGGAATACCAAACAGAGTCCAATTGACGTGCCAATTTTTGATGATTTTTATGGACCAAAAGAAACCCCCAGAGTAAAAGAGTTGGGAAAAAAGAGTCCCGGGCTGCCCACAAGGGTGGGGGGCACGCCCACCCCCCTAGGCGTGCCCCCTATCTCGTGGACGGCTCGAAGACCCCCCCTGACGTGAGACCTACACCAAAATTCCTATAAATATAGAAACCTCCAGAAAATAACTGAGATAGGGAGTTCCACTGCCGCAAGCCTATGTAGCCACCAAAAACCAATCGGGACCCTGTTCCGGCACCCTGCCGGAGGGGGATCCATCACCGGTGGCCATCTTCATCATCCGACACTCTCCATGATGAAGATGGAGTAGTTCACCCTCAGGGCTGAGGGTTTGTGCTAGTAGCTATGTGTTTGATCTCTCTCTCGTGTTCTTGATTTGGCACGATCTTGATGTACTGCGAGCTTTGCTACTATAGTTGGATCTTATGATGTTTCTCCCCCTCTACTCTCTTGTAATGTATTGAGTTTTCCCTTTGAAGTCATCTTATCAGATTGAGTCTTTAAGGATTTGAGAACACTTGATGTATGTCTTGCACGTGCTTATCTGTGGTGACAATGGGATATTCACGTGATCTACTTGATGTATGTTTTGGTGATCAACTTGCAGGTTCAGTGACCTTGTGAACATTTGCATAGGGGTTGGCACATGTTTTCGTCTTGACTCTCCGGTAGAAACTTTGGGGCACTCTTTGAAGTTCTTTGTGTTGGTTGAATAGATGAATCTGAGATGGTGTGATGCATATCGTATAATCATACCCATGGATACTTGCAGTGACATTGGAGTATCTAGGTGACATTAGGGTTTTGGTTGATTTTGTTCTTAAGGTGTTATTCTAGTACGAACTCTAGGATAGATCGAACGGAAAGAATAGCTTCGTGTTATTTTACTACAGACTCTTGAATAGATCAATCAGAAAAGATAACTTTGAGGTGGTTTCGTACCCTACAATAATCTCTTCGTTTGTTCTCCACTATTAGTGACTCCAGAGTGACTCTTTGTTGCATGTTGAGGGATTGTTATATGATCCAATTATGTTATTATTGTTGAGAGAACTTGCACTAGTGAAAGTATGAACCTTAGGCCTTGTTTCCTAGCATTGCAATACCGTTTACACTCACTTTTACTACTTGCTACCTTGCTGTTTTTATATTTTCAGATTACAAAAACCTATATCTACCATCCATATTGCACTTATTACACCATCTCTTCGCCGAATTAGTGCACCTATACAATTTACCATTGTATTGGGTGTGTTCAGGACACAAGAGACACTTTGTTATTTGGTTGCTGGATTGCTTGAGAGAAACCATCTTCATCCTACGCCTCCCACGGATTGATAAACCTTAGGTCATCCACTTGAGGGAAATTTGCTATTGTCCCACAAACCTCTGCACTTGGAGGCCCAATAACGTCTACAAGAAGAAGGTTGAGTAGTAGACATCAAGCTCTTTTCTGGCGCCGTTGCCGGGGAGGCTTGGTAAGTGGCACTAACACCCCATCAAGTAAGCTCTTTTCTAGCACCGTTGTAGGGGAGTTTAGTGCTTGAAGGTATAAATTTAGATCTTGCAATCGAATCTTTTTGTTTCTTGTTTTATCACTAGTTTAGTCTATAAAAGAAAATTACAAAAAAATGGAATTGAGGGTGCCTCATATGCTTCATCTTTTTAATGTCTTCCGTGATAATAAGGATTCCGATAATTGTGCTCAATTGCTAGAGGAAGAATGCATTAAAATGTTTGGCACTAATTCTTTGAATGATGAGCATGATTGCAATGTTGTTAGTATGAATTCTTTGAATACCCATGATGCTAATGATATGCAAAGCCACAGCTTGGGGATGCTATGTTTGATGAAGATGATATGTCTAGTCCCCCAAGTTTTGATGATCAAATTTATTATGATGAGAGCATGCCTCCTATTTATGATGATTATTGTGATGACACATATGCTATAAAGAATAAACATAACCATGAAACTTGTCATCATGATTTTAATTTTTAATTGGATTATGCCTCACATGATAGTTATTTTGTTGAGTTTGCTCCCACTATTCCGAATGAGAAGATGTGGAGAGTAGTAAAATTTCTATGCTTGTGCATCATGAGAATAACGCTTTATGTGATGGCTATATTATTGAATTCATTCATGATGCTACTGAAAATTATTATGAGAGAGGAACATGTGCTCTTACATATTGCAATAATATCAAGTTTCCTCTCTATGTGTTGAAAATCTTGAAGTTATGATTGTTTTGCCTTCCTATGCTAGTTGATTATTGTTCCCATAAGTTGTTTGCTCACAAAATCCCTAGGCACAGGAAGTGGGTTACACTTGAATGTGCTAGTAATATGCTTCATGATGCTCCCATTATGTTTCAATTCTTATCTTTTATGAGAGCATCATTGAAATCATCATGCCTAGCTAAAAAGGAATTAAAGAAAAGCGCTTGTTGGGAGACAACCCAATATTTACCCTTACTGATTTTGTGTGTTCACATGATTATGATACTGTAGTAATCATGTTTTATAGCTTTTGTTTCAATAAAGTGCCAAGTAAGACCTTTGGGATGGCTTACGGTAATAGTTGATTTGATCTTGCTGAAAAACAGAAACTTTTGCACGCACGAAAATAATTTTCATAAATCACAGGAACGTGCTTTTCAGTTGATTATTTTTTCAGAAGATTAACAAACAAATTGCTTAGGACTTCCTAATTTCTCAGAACTTTTGGAGTTACATAAGTATTCTAGAGTTACAGATTACTACAGACTGTTTAGTTTTTGACAGATTCTGTTTTCTATGTGTTGTTTGCTTATTTGGATGAATCTGTGAGTAGTATCGAAGGGTATGAACCATAGAGAAGTTGTAATAAAGTATATAGTACACCAATATGAATTTAGAATGAGTTCACAACAGTACCAAAAGTGGTGATTTATTTTCTTATACTAACGGAGCTCATAAGATTTTCTGTTGAGTTTTGTGTTGTGAAGTTTTCAAGTTTTGGGTAAAGATTCAATGGTGTCAGGGAAACTGATCCACGAACACCTATGGGACCGGCGGACTGAGCCCCTTTCGGTTCGGCGGGGGGCGAAGATCGCATGAAGAGCGGATCGAGGCGATGCACACGAGCAGTTTACCCAGCTTCGGAGCTCTCCAGAGAGATAATACTCCTACTACTGCTTGTCTGATTGTATTGAGTTCTTGCTCAGGAGCGCTGAGTGCTACAGTACACTCGAGCTGCTAACGAGACCGAGCGTGAGTGTTTTCTAGTTTCGACCCTCCTCTACGTTGCGCATGGGCCTCCTTTTATATGCTCAAGGGGTCACCGACAGGTGGCAACGTAGGCAAGGGTAAAAATGGAAAAAGAGGGGTGGTTGGTACAGTTACTTGCATAGTACATCCTACCTAACCCTGACGGCAGGGGACAAGGGCATTAAATGCCCGTCCGCGTCGCCCAAACAGTGCAGAAAAGGACCGTCAAGGGCGCCACCGCTTGCCACGATGGCAATCTTGTCAGCGTCGCATGCCACCGCGCACCACTGGCTGCACAGCCTCTCGGCACGCGCGCCTGGAAAGGCCCCAGGGCGACACGTTGGTGGATGTGCTGGAGCGTGGGTACAGAGTGGTCGCTTGCCGCGGCAAGCGCCTTGCCGCGGTCGTTGTCTTGCCGCGCCCGGAAGCTTGTCGCTCACCGGGCCTTGCCGGGACGCGCGGCGCGTCGCGGCAAATTCCTTGCGATGCCTTGGTTGCCCTTCCCGGCAAGCTCCTCTTGTCGGGGCCTTGTCTTCTTGGCCTAAATACTTTGTTCTTGAATGGCTCCAAAGGAACCACGGAGGACCTTGGCGGTCACCGGGCAAGCCTTGCCGCGGGGTTCTGCAACTGCCCGTGCACAAGTTCGGGATACTAGGGTACCCCTACTCTAGTACACCGACAGGAGCCCCCGGGCCTGGCCACACACGGTGCCGAGTGCTGTTGGGCCAGGCCCAAAACAGGGCACGGGCACGCGCGGCCTGGTTTATGCCGTATCTTACTCCGTATCCGCCGCGCCCTCCCCCAATGGCACGCGTCGAATGCGGCGTCGTGGGAGAGATCGTGGGTGGTTCCTTTATTCGGAAGGACGAAACGTCCGCCCCCTCCCTCTTTATAAGTAGAGGAAACAGGGGCAGTTCGCCCATCTCGCCGGTTGCTACTCCAATCTTCACGAATCTCCGCCGCTCCCCCCTTCTTCCCAAAGCTGAAAGAGAGGAGCGCTTCGCCCCCCATTGCCACCATTACCACGAACGCCGCCGATCTCCCCCACCACCTTCGCCATGGCTCCGAAAGCCGACAAGGGGAAGGGCGTGAAATCGGTCGAGGCGCAGCGGCTCGCGGCACTGCGGAAGGAGCGGGCCATCTTTCCCCCTCAGCTTGGCGCGAAAGAGCTGAGGGAGTACTACTACCTCTTCTGGTCGACGGAGACGCGAGTGCATCCGCGCACGAGGGTACTCACGGCCGCTGCTTCAGAACTAGCTCCAAACGGGTACCCCTTCTTCGCTCTGTTCTTCTACTGCGGGCTCTACCCGCCCTTCTCTGAATTCTTCTGCGACATCATGAACACCAACGGATTCCGCTTCCTCGACTTCACCCCCAAGGCCGTTCTGACCATGGCAGTTTTCGCACATCTCTGCGAAAACTTTGTCGGAGTCCATCCAAACGTAGCCCTTTTTCGCCACTTCTTTATGCCCCGAGTCGAGAGAGGAGAACCTCTTGCCGGCGGGATTGCCTGGATCTCGAGAGTCGGCAAGAAGGAAGCTTATCTGGAGGGAGAGCTCCGCAGCAAGTGGGAGGAATGGAGAGCAGAGTGGTGCTGGATTGTCGAGGAGAACCCACAGCCATTTACTGCCCCGCGCCAAGCCCCAATAGTGCGTGGCAATGACTGGAGTGACGTGGCCCGGGAAGACGACAGGCTGAAGATTGCCGTCACCCGGATCCTATGCCTCAGGCTTGCCGGGCTCACCGTAGGCGCCGTTGGCGCAGTTTTTCTTCGCCGTCGCATCGCCCCCCTGCAGGAGAGGAGGAGACCCGCCTGGGAGTTTCAGAACTCGGCAGATATCATGAGGCTGCGCCCGGGCCTCAACTTCAACTTCACCGTCCTGGAGCTGGATGCGATGCTCCTGGAGCTGTTCAAGCGCGATCCTCAACATCCATTCATGTTGCCGAGGAGGGTCGTTCCATTGTGCAACAACTCTTCGCTCGACCGCATCCGCGCAATGATGCCGCTGTGCGACTCGCACGACATTGTCCCGACTTGGCAAGAGCCTGCAGATGACGTCGTGCGGGATTTCTTTGACGGCTTGGTACAAGTGCCGGTCCGTGCATGAACAGAAGAGCCTCACCCGCGACACCACCGATGATGAGATGTAGCGCATCGCCACCAGGCTGGAGGAGGCGGCGGCAGCCGCTGCCGGGGTGAGTTTGGGTTCACCGTGGAGGAGGCAGAGGCAGCAGAGGCGGCAAGCCTTGCCGAGCGCGAGGAGTTCGCCGGCGAGGAAGAGCTGGCCGGGCCTGAAGCTGAGCCGAGCGAGCCCGGCAAGGGAGAGCTCGTCGGGCCTGAATCTTCAGACAGCCTGCCGCAGGCGGAGCCCCCTGCCCCGCCAAGAAGGCGTCTCCGCTAGGCCGCGGACGTAGCGGGGCGGGAGACGAGCCAACAGCCGCCGAGCCGCGCGACATGCTCTACCGCGGCAAGCACCGTTGCCGGGGGAGCGCCTCACGCCGCTGCGGTAACTGGAGCGGGGTCTTCTCGGTCCGTCGCTACTGCTCCTGCGAAGCGGGCAAGGGAACCTACTCCTCCGCCTCGTCGCACCGGAGGCGAGCCGGACTTCGATCTCTCCGCGCTCAGCTCCGACAAGGAAGAAGAAGAGTAAGATTCCTTGCTGTACTTGTAGTTCTTCAATTTGGTTGCTTTGTCTTGTATCTGACTTGCTTTTACTCTGAACCTATTCCTTTTCAGGATGCTGGCCCAGAGAGCGGCGAAGAGAGCCAAAGCCCCGGTGATTGTCATCGAGGACGACCCCACCATGATGGCAGAGGACATGTCCGAGACCACCTTGTCGGACCCGGCAACCATTCCTCAAAGCAGCCCCCAGCGCAGCCCCCCACGTAAGTATATGGTTTACTTCACGCTGTCAGGCGCGCATAGGTGATCTTTCCTTGCTGATATCTGATTGCTGGTTTGTGCAGGAGCAGAGCAGCCTCACTAGGACGGCCCGGAGGCCGCTCCCGAAATGCCATCTGCTTCTACTACACCGCCGAGGGAGGATTCCCCGGCAAGGGAGCGTTCTCCGGCAAGGGAGAATTCTCCGGCAAGGGGCAGTTCTCCGGCAAGGGACAACACTGGCGATCCTCCGGTGGTTGAGACCACGACTGCAGATCCCAGCGCAGGTAACCCTTTTGCTTGAAAAACTTCCCTTGGGTTCTTCTTCTTCTGATTTTCTTTCTGAGTATTTGCTTGACTTTTCTCCTTTTTCCGTTCGTCAGATCCATCTGCCGCGGAGCCAATGGATACCGAGGCCGCTGGCGAGGGGAACGCTGAGGAGAACGCGCGCAGCAACGCCGACGATGCCGTTGCCACCGAAGGAGAGGCCGGTGCTGATGATCCCGCCGGCGAAGAGGCCGCCAAGGCTGCCTTCGCAGAAGCTGGCGAGGGGTCCGGCGATCGCACTGACGGCCCCGAGGCCGCAGGAGCACCCGGCGCTGCGCCGACCGCCGATCCCTCCGCCGATGCTGCAGCGCCAGGCTCCGAAGAGCCCCAGCCCGGCGCCTACTTGAAGGCCGGCGACGGTATCTTCATCAAGCTTCCCTGGGCGTCAAGCTCCAGGGCGCCGGTCGAAGGAGAAATTTTGGACGGAGAAGTGCTCGCCTCCGCTGGGCTGACGCTGGTCGACGCGCCAAGCAGCAGCAGCGACGAGCCTGAGGAGGAGCGGCTGCTGCGGAAGCTGCTGTCGCTCTACCGCGCCCGACAAGCCAAACTGGCGTCCCGAGAAGCACTTGTCGCGAGGGCAGGAGTGGATATTGAGAAGCGCGCTGAGGAGCTCCGGGGCCTCAGGCAGGAAACTCTCCGAGTCCTGGCGGAGGAGCGGGAGCAAGTCGCCGAGGAGCGGAAAGCTTTTCTCCTCGCGAACGCTGAAGTTGAAGAGCAATAGCGGCTTGTCGCTGAAAATCTATTTGCGCAGGAAGGAGAGTTGGCGCAACGCAAGGTCAACCTTGACAGCAACGAGGAGGAGCTTGCCGCGCGTGAGCAAGCAATTGGCGGGGCTCTCAAGGAAGCAAGGGATGCTGCCGAAGCTGCCGAGGCCGCCAAGAAGGAGCTGGAAACGAAGGTGGCGCAGTTGGAAGCCGATCTTAGGGCGAGCGGCGAGGAGCTTGCCATGCTCAAGCGTGAGCGTGAAAAGGACGCTGCCGCTCATGGTGAGCTGCAGGGTCTTCTTGCTGAGAGGAGCAAGGAGCTCAGCGCCGCCAAGGATTCCAATGCAGATCTCGAGTTGAAGTTGGCTACTTTGACTCAGACGCTGGACGGCGGCAGGGAGCGGGAGGTGGCCTTGTCGGAGAAGATCAAGGACGACGAGGCGCTGCTGGCGAGTGCTGCTGCTGCCCACGACGCTTTCAGGGAGACTATGGAGCACTAGACCGAGGGTCTTGTGGATCTTGCCGCCGCCATCGACGGGGAGCTGGCGCAGCTGGGGATGGAGGATCTCGGGTACTCCTCCGACGAGCACCTCCAACCCAGCGCCAAGCTCAGCTTGTTCTTCAAAGGCATGGCGACGGCCCTCCAGCGACTCCGGGAGAAGATCCCAAAGCAGCTGGCCGACGAGTCACGCAAGATCTGCGCAGGAGCTCTCCAGAAGGTGCTGATGAAGGTGGCCTTCCGCAACCCAGGCCTCAACTTCACCAACGTCCTCAAGTCCTTGCCGCCGGACGCTGATCTGGAAGCGCTCAAGGCCCTTGTCGCACCCATTGTGGACAAGGTGAGCGGGATCAAGAGGGTTAAGGGCGATCGCGTAGATTAAGCCGCCCGTTTTCTCTTTTTCTTGTCGCTGCTGGTCATGTTATGAAAACAATCTATTAGAGCTGCGACAAGCTATCTTGTAATATAACTCTGTTTTGGGTAGAAATTTGCTGTGTTATTTCCTTTACTTGATTCCTTCCTTTGTATGTTTTTTCCCTACGCTTTTAGGGAACTTGTCGGTGCAGGCACCTGGGCCGCGAGCGCTGAGTGCGGGACATCAGCAGCCTGCTGGCGGTGCCGCTACCGACAAGAAACCTTGTCGCAACTAGTCGTAGCTCACTTAAGTTGTTGAGCGGACTCGAAACAAAGTAAGGGCGCAACTAGCTACGAGTTGGTTCCTCCACTCACAGGTTTTCCATACAAAGTACGGTCATTCGAGGAAGATAACTTAAAAATATAAAACTGATTGCTCAAACTTTGGCAACTTAGCTACTTAGCTTTTCTGTCATTTGCTTTCCGGTAAGGCGAAACTTCCTTGAACGATGCCTGGTCCACACCATTATCTTCTCCTTCCCCCCCGGCAAACTTGTGTGCGAGGGAACCTTCCTTTCCTTTTTGAGAAAAAAAAGAAGAGAAAATAAAGATATGGTGCCTTCCGGCTCGTTATTGCTTACCGGGGGTAGGTGCTGCACAAAGTGTCAGATAAGGCATGCAAAAATAAAGTAGAAAGCATGATATTGACAAGATGTGCGGAGCACATGAGTTTTACTTATGCACGGGGTCTGCGCCCGGCTTTGTACAAAGGATTACATGCAACATCGGCAAGACTTGCACAAAAGGTGGTTGCCGGAATAGGTTCCGGCAACCGCGCCCTATGGGTAAAACTTACGAAGATGCTCAATGTTCTAGGAGTTGCTCACCGGAATGCCATCTTTGGTCTCAGGGCGGACAGCGCCAGGCCTAGTGACTCGTTTCACCCGATAAGGGCCTTCCCACTTTGGCGTCAACTTGTTGGAATTCTTGGCGGAGTTAACACGCCGAAGAACAAGGTCGCCTTCCTCGAAGCTTCTGGCTCTAACTTTGCGGCTATGGTAGCGGCGCAAAGCTTGCTGGTATCGAGCAGCTCGTACAGCAGCCTGAAGACGATCTTCCTCAAGGAGCAGCGCGTCATCTTGTTGCAGCTGCTCTTGCTCAAGCTCATCATAAGCGAGCACTCGAGGTGACCCGTATACCAGTTCCGTGGGGAGAACTGCCTCCGCTCCATAGACTAGAGCGAAAGGCGTCTGGCCAGTGGCTCGATTTGGCGTCGTTCTGAACGACCAAAGAACCACCGGCAGCTCCTCGATCTAGTTTCTTCCGCACTTGTGCAGCCTATCGAAAGTTCTGGTCTTGAGCCTGCGCAGCACTTCAGCATTTGCCCTCTCCGCTTGACCGTTGCTTCTCGGATGAGCAACAGAAGCGAAGCAGATCTTGGCGCCAAGATCTTGGACGTACTACATGAAGGTGCGGCTCGTGAATTGTGTGCCGTTGTCGGTGATGATCCTGTTACGGATCCCGAAGCGGCAAACAATCGACCTGAAGAACTTGACTGCTGACTGTGCTGTCACCTTCCTCACTGCTTCCATTTCCGACCACTTTGTGAACTTGTCGATTGCAATGTACAAGTACTCAAAGCCCCCGACAGCTCGGGGAAAGGGGCCGAGGATGTCGAGCCCCCAGACCGAAAACGGCCAGGATAAAGGGATCGTCTGGAGAGCTTGAACTGGCTAGTGTATCTGCTTGGAATGGAACTGGCATGCTTCACACTTGGTTACTTGTGCAGTTGCATCCTGGAGGGCTGTCGGCCAAAAGAAACCTTGCCGGAACACTTTGTCGGCAAGTGCTCTTGCGCCAATGTGGTGACCACATATGCCTCCATGTATCTCTGCCAACAGCTCTTGTCCTTCTTCCCGGCGAATACACTTCAATTTCACGCCGTTGAGTCTTCTTTTATACAGTGTGCTGTCGACAAACTGGTACATACTTGACTGCCGGGCTACTCTTTCCGCTTCTTCTTGCTCTTCGGGAAGTTCTCCTGTCTGAAGGAAACGGACAATGTGCTGTGCCCATGCTGGAGCTTGCGGCTCGACAACAAGGACTAAAGGCACATCTGCTGCTGCGGGAACATCCGCTTCTATGGCAAGAACCTGTGGCTCTACCGGTGCTTGATGTTCCCCGGCGAGCTTGCCGGAACAAAACTTGTCGGGAGCGTCTGCTTCAACGGAACAAACCCTAAGGCTTGTCGGAGCAGACTGTTCCTCAGCATCCTTGGTGTTGGTTTTGGGGACCCTCTTGGCGGTGGCTTCAGGGAGCTCTGCCGGAAAGTAGTCACCAGAAATCAACTTCCTCTTCTTGCTCTGTCCAGTTGATGGTGTTACGGATGGTTGAGTCAGCTTGAGCACAAAGATCCCTGGTTCCACAGGTAACTTAAGTGCAGCGCACTTCAACAGGCCATCGGCGATGTCGTTCTGAGCTCTTGGAACATGTTCCATCTGTAGGACGTCAAAGCGCTCTTCTAGCTTTCTCACTTCATCAATGTAAGCTTCGATCAATGGACTCTGATAATTCTTGTTCACTTGGCGGACGACAAGATGTGAGTCACCCCTGGCAATGAGCTTCTTGATCCCAAGGTCTGCTGCGATCCTGAGACCGGCAAGCAAACCTTCATACTCTGCAGTATTGTTTGTTGCTTGCTCCTTGGGAAAGTGCATCTGGACTACGTACTTGAGGTGCTCTCCGGTGGGTGCGACAAGCAGTACGCCCGCACCGGCGCCTTGTAGCGATAAGGCACCATCAAAGTACATCAGCTACTCTTTGCTTGCTTCCTTGACGGGGATGCTCGTTTCTGGAACTTCTTCATCTTGTGTTGGCGCCCACTCTGCTATGAACTCTGCCAATGCTCTGCTTTGGATAGTTGAAGTGCTCTCAAACTTGAGGCCAAAGCTTGACAGTTCCAGTGCCCACTCGACAATCCTGCCTGTTGCTTCTGGATTTTGCAGTATCCTTTTCAGCGGAAAACGAGTGACGACTGTGATCTCATGTGCTTGGAAGTAATGGCGCAGCTTTCTCGAGGCCATGAGAAGGCCGAAAAGCAATTTCTGCACACCAGAGTATCTTGATCTAGCTCCCTGCAGAAGGGAACTGACAAAGTAAACTGGGCGCTGCACCATTCTTTTCTGCATCTTGTCACGCTCCTGCGCAGATCCATCTTTGTCCGGACCAGAGCTTGCCAGTGAAGTCCCCTGCTTGTCGCTGGATGCATCTGCCGTGGTTGCTGGCTCATCATCCGCCTCCCTCTCCGCTACTAACGCAGCACTAACCACTTGATTGGTTGCCGCTATATATAGCAGCAACTTCTCTTGTGGCTTAGGTGCGACAAGTGTTGGAGTGGAGGACATGTATCTCTTCAAGTCCTGCAGCGCAGCCTCCGCCTCCGGAGTCCATTTCATTGGACCTGCCTTTTTCAATATTTTGAAAAACAGCAGGGCGCGCTCAGCAGACCTAGAGATAAACCTGCTGAGAACAGCTACGCAGCCGGCAAGTCTTCGTACATCCTTGACGCGCTTCGGTGCTTCAATCTGCTCAATGGCCTTGATCTTGTCGGGATTGTCTTCAATTCCCCGCTGAGACACGAAGAACCCGAGAAGCTTGCCGGAAGGGACTCCAAACACACACTTCTCGGGGTTAAGCTTGAGGTTGATCTTGCACAGATTTGCAAAGGTTTCATCTAAATCTTGAATCAGGGTCGCCCTGTCCTTGCTCTTGACCACTATGTCATCCATGTAGGCTTCCACATTTCTGTGCATCTGTGGCTCAAAAGCGTGATGGACTACTCTTGCAAATGTTGAACCAGCATTCTTTAAACCGAAGGGCATCCGTACGAAACAGTATGTGCCACATGGGGTGATGAATGCGGTCTTCTCCTCATCCTCTTCTGCCATGAAGATCTGATGGTATCCTGAGTATGCATCAAGAAATGAAAGAAAGTCACATCCGTCCGTGGAGTCAACAATCTGGTCAATGCGCGGCAAGGGAAATGGGTCTTTGGGACAAGCTTTATTGACATCGGTAAAGTCGATACAAAGCCTCCATTTCCCATTTGCCTTACGCACGACTACAGGATTGGCCAACCACGTAGGATGGAACACTCCTCTGACAAGGCCTACTGCTTCCAATTTCTTGATCTCTTCTGCAATGAATTCTTGGCGCTCCACTGCCTGTTTCCTGACTTTCTGCTTGACGGGCCGCGCATGAGGACAGACGGCAAGATGGTGCTCGATTACTTTCCTGGGAACACCGGGGATGTCAGATGGTTGCCATGCAAACACGTCGACGTTCGCCCGCAGGAAAGCAACGAGCGCGCTTTCCTATTTAGGGTCGAGAGTGGCACTGATGGTGAAGGTACCACCAGTGCCATCCTCCTTGGCGGACACCTTCTTGGTCTCTGGTGGAGCTGCCATTGCCTTCTTACACTTGCCGGTGGAGCTCGATGGTGCGTCCTCGATGGTAGCGCAACACTCGGAAGAGGTGCGCTTGCCGGAGTGGGCATCAGAACTCTTGCCGGACTTGGTCTTCTTCTTCGCCCCGGGAGCTTCAACGGCAAGTGATTTGCGATCTGTTGCTGCTGCTGCTTCCCGGTAGATCTTGTCGGCGCAGATAAGAGCATCCTTCTTGTCGCCAGGGACAGAGATGACATTTATCGGGCCTGGCATCTTCAGTATGTTGTATGCATAGTGAGAGGCTGCCATGAATTTGGCGGGCGCTGGACGGCCGAGTATCCCATTGTAAGGTAATGGAAAATCAGCAACGTCAAAAGTGACCCTCTCAGTCCTGAAGTTCAACTCGCTGCCAAATGTTACCAGCAACATGATCTTGCCCTTCGGCTTGCTCCTTCCCGGATTGATTCCTTGGAATGTGCCGGTCTCTTCGAGCTCGCTATCAGGGATCTGGAGTTTCTGGAGTACCGCGGAGGAGATCAGGTTCAAGCCGGCCCCGCCGTCAACTAGCATCTTAGTGACCTTGAGGTTGCGGATAGTTGGTGAAACCAACATCGGCAAGCACCCGACCGCAGTTATGCGATCAGGGTGGTCCTCAATATCAAAGATGATAGGCGTGCCGGACCATTTCAGCGGCTTGCGTGACTCGATGGGTGGTTCTGCTGCATTGACTTCCCGTACCCACTGCTTGAGCTGGCGGTGTGAAGTATGCAGAGAAGCACCGCCGTCAACGCACAGGACCTCCGTGGCTTTCTGGAACTCCTGCTCATCGGTCTCGTCATCATCCATATCTTCATCGTCGTTGTCATATTCATCCTTGTCGCGGCCGCGGGGAGGTCTGTCTCCTTGCCGCTGCTTGGCCTTGCCGCGGCGTCCTCCTCGGCCGGGATGTTTCTTGCCGGATCCTCCAGCACCTTCCTTGGTTTTCTCCTTGTCGCGTCGCTCGTATTCAGCCTTTTGCTGCTCTACAAGCCGCTCGACCTTCTTGCAGCTCTGGAGGTCATGGCCCTTGGTGCGGTGGATCTTGCAGTACTGCTTGTTGGTGCTGTCCTGCTTGTCGGCGACCGCCACAGCCTGGTGGTCGGTGCCCGCGGCAATCTCCTTGCCGGAGCTACTAGCTTTGGCTTTCTTGCCGGACTGCTCAACGACTAGCACCTCTTTGCCTTTCTTCTTTCTGTTGTTCCGCCGCCGGTTTTTCCTTGCCGGGGCAGTCTCCTCACTATCAGATCCTCCTGCTCCTACATTCTCTCCGGGGAGTTTCCTCCCTTCCTCAGCACGTGCACACTTGTCGGCCAGGGCATATAGCTCACTGACGTCTCTTATCTTGCACATCGCCATCTCCTCCCGCATCCTGCGGTTTCGCACGTTCTGATGGAACGCGCTAATTACCGCGGCGGGGTGGACATCTGGGATGTTGTGCTGCATGCGGCTGAATCTCTGAATGTACTTGCGCAGGGGCTCTCCTTCCTTCTGGGCAAGCAGATGAAGATCGCTCTCTTGGCCATGAGGCTTGTGGCCACCTGTAAAGGCGCCGACAAACTAATGGCATAGATCTTCCCAGGAGGATATGGAGTTATCCGGCAAGTGCATGAGCCAGGATCTGACATTGGGTTTGAGCACCAGAGGGAAGTAGTTGGCAAGGATCTTGTCGTCCCGTCCCCCGGCAGCTTGCACCGCGATGGGGTAGATGTTGAGGAACTCCGACGGATGCGACTTGCCGTCGTACTTCTCTGGCACGTCTGGCTTGAAATTCTTCGTGCTGGGCCACTGGACTTGCCGCAGCTCACGAGTGAACGCAAGACAACCTACCGCGTACGGCAAGTCGCCTGGTTCCCCTGGCGCATGCATGTCGACAGAGGGCCCAGCGCGCTGGTCGGATTAACGTCGCGCTTCTCTTTGGCGCTCGATTCGAGTGCGAGCATCTTCTTGCTGTCGTTCGTGAAGAACTTGGCGCTGATCGCGACGAGCTCGTGGATCCGATGATGCAGTGGAGTCGTTGTCGAGGTGGATCCGGCGAGTCGGCGATCTTGGCCTTCGGGGTGGAGAGTGCATGGTGGTTGCACCCTTACCGGTTTCGTCGCCATCGGCTCGTGCGTGGCAGTCCTGCCACGGCCTCGATGTACTTGGCTGCCGCGGAGTGTCGCCGTTGGCGAAGCCGATGAGACTTTGAATGGTGGCCCTCCATCCGTCAATCTTGTCTTCCGTTGGAGGGTAATCCAGGAGCAGTTGAGCTCGCGCCAAAGCTTCTGCTGGAGTAGTGGGTGGCAGTGGCGAACGGTGCGAGAAGCAGGATATGCTCGGACTCCTAACTATGTTAGAAGGAGCAGTATCCTGTCCAGGCGACCGTGCCTCGCTTGTTCCAGCATGTTGGCGTGCATGCTGGTCTTGAGCACCCCGAGATCCACCAGCTTGATCTTGGCCCAACAAACGTATGGTACTGCGAGTACCATGACGCTGTCGGTCCTGCGCCTCCTGAGATGGGCGCGGAACATGTACGGACGCCGAGGTCTGCGCAGCCTTGTCCTTGGACCTGGTAGCGTCGTGAGCTCCCTCGTCGATGTCTGTTCTTCCGCCAGCGTCTACCCCACCACTCGTTTGCTCCGGTGGTGGTGGGATCGACATGGACGGAGCAGCTGCCGCCGAAGTCTTCTTCTTCGGTGGCATGTCGATGAAGAAGAAGATCTGGCTCGTGTGAACGCCGGATCAGGTTCACACAACCTCGACGCCCCCTACCTGGCGCGCCAAAGATGTCGGGGAAACTGATCCACGAACACCTATGGGACCGGCGGACCGAGCCCCTTTCGGTTCGGCGGGGGGCGGAGATCGCACGAAGAGCGGATCGAGGCGAAGCACACGAGCAGTTTACCCAGCTTCGGAGCTCTCCGGAGAGATAATACTCCTACTGCTGCTAAGGAGCGCTGAGTGCTACAGTACACTCAGGAGCGCTGAGTGCTACAGTACACTCGAGCTGCTAACGAGACCGAGCGTGAGTGTTTTCTGGTTTCGACCCTCCTCTATGTTGCGCATGGGCCTCCTTTTATATGCTCAAGGGGTCACCGACAGGTGGCAATGTAGGCAAGGGTAAAAATGGAAAAAGAGGGGTGGTTGGTATAGTTACTTGCATAGTACATCCTACCTAACCCTGATGGCAGGGGACAAGGGCATTAAATGCCCGTCCGCGTCGCCCAAACAGTGCAGAAAAGGACCGTCAGGGGCGCCACCGCTTGCCACGATGGCAATCTTGTCAGCGTCGCATGCCACCGCGCACCGCTGGCTGCACAGCCTCTCGCCATGCGCGCCTGGAAAGGCCCCAGGGCGACACGTTGGTGGATGTGCTGGAGCGTGGGTACAGAGTGGTCGCTTGCCGCGGCAAGGCGTTGTCTTGCCGCGCCCAGAAGCTTGTCGCTCACCGGGCCTTGCCGGGATGCGCGGCGCGTCGCGGCAAGTTCCTTGCGATGCCTTGGTTGGCCTTCCCGGCAAGCTCCTCTTGCCGGGGCCTTGTCTTCTTGGCCTAAATACTTTGTTCTTGAATGGCTCCAAAGGAACCACGGAGGACCTTGGCGGTCACCCGGCAAGCGTTGTCACGGGGCGCTGCAACTGCCCGTGCACAAGTTCAGGATACTAGGGTACCCCTACTCTAGTACACCGACAGATGGACTATGGAATAAGGAGTGGCAAGAGCCTAAGCTTGGGGATGCCCAAGGCACCCCAAGGTAATATTCAAGGACAACCAAGAGCCTAAGCTTGGGGATGCCCCGGATGGCATCCCTTCTTTCGTCTTCGTTCATCGGTAAATTTAGTTGGAGCTACATTTTATTCATCACATGATATGTTTTTTTGCTTGGAGCGTCATTTTCTGTTGTTAGGATTTTCTTGCTGTTATTTATAATAATGTTTTGCATCTTTATTTTCAATAAAAATGTCAAGGTTGGCCTTTACCATGCTTATTTTGCAAGTATATATGTTGCTGTTTCAAAATAGAAAGTTTACCGCTGTTACAAAAATTCCCTAGAAAAGTCAGAATATGATAAATTGTTGAAATGTTTTGCATACTATGCTTTGATAAATTTTCTACAGTGTGGTAAATTTTCATAATTTTTGGAGTTCGGGAAGTATGATGAATCGTGCATTGTTTACAGACTATACTGTTTTGGCAGATTGATGTTATGTTTGCATTGTTTGCATATGTTTGCTTGTTTAATGATTCTATTCAAGGATAGGAGTATTAAATATGCAGAGGCATTTAGTATGCAATATGGAGTAATAATTTTTGTTATTTGCTATAGTAGATAATGATAAGGTTTTTGCATTGGTTTATACTAACTTATCTCACGAGTTCTTGTTGGGTTTTGTGTGGATGAAGTTTTTGAGGTTTAGGGAAACCGAGATATAAAAGGAATTAAGGAGATGCAAAAGTTCAAGCTTGGGGATGCCCAAGTCACCCCAAGATAATATTTTAAGAAGTCTCAAGCATCTAAGATTGGGGATGCCCCGGTAGGCATCCCACCTTTCTTCTTCAACAATTATCGGTTTGTATTGGTTGAGCCTAAGTTTTTGCTTCACATGAGTTGTGCCATCCTTGAAATGCCATTTTATTTTATTTTGCTTGTTGTTTGAATAAACTACTTAAGATCTGAAATACTTAAATGAGAGAGAGTCCTCACATAGCTAAATAATTATTTGACTACACATTGATCTTCACTTATATCTTTCGGAGTAGTTTGTCATTTGCTCTAGTGCTTCACTTATGTCTTTTTAGAGCACGACAGTGGTTTTATTTTGAAGAAATAGATGAACTCTCATGCTTCACTTATTATTTTGAGAATATTTAGAACATCATGGTTATTTGCTTAGGTTATGAATTTAGATCTAATATGATGGGCATCCAAGAGGGATATAATAAAAACTTTCATATAAAGTGCATTGAATACTATGAGAAGTTTGATTCTTTATGATTGTTTTGAGATATGAGGATGGTGATATTAGAGACATGCTAGTAGAGTAGTTGTGAATTTGAGAGATACTTGTGCTAGAGATTGTGATTCCTGTAGCATGCACGTATGGTGAACCGTTATGTGATGAAGTCGGAGCATGATTTATTTATTGATTGTCTTCCTTATGTCTGGAGGTCGGGATCGGGCGATGGTTTTTCCTACCAATCTACCCCCCTAGGAGCATGCGTGTAGTACTTCGTTTCAATAACTAATATATTTTTGCAATAAGTATGTGAGTTCTTTATGACTAATGTTGAGTCCATGGATTATACGCACTCTCACCCTTCCACCATTGCTAGCCTGTCTTATGCCACGCAACTTTCGCCGGTAGCATACACCCACCATTTACCTTCCTCAAAGCAGCCACCATACCTACCTATTATGGCATTTTCATAGCCATTCCGAGATATATTGCCATGCAACTATCCACCGTTCCGTTTATTATGACACGCTCCATCATTGTCATATTGCTTTGCATGATCATGTAGTTGACATCGTATTTGTGGCAAAGCCACCATTCATAATTTTTTGTACATGTCACTCTTGATTCATTGCACATCTCGGTAAACCGCCGGAGGCATTCATATAGAGTCATGTCTTGTTCTAAGTATCGAGTTGTAATTCATGAGTTGTAAGTAAATAAAAGTGTGATGATCATCATTATTAGAGCATTGTCCCAGTGAGGAAAGGATGATGGAGACTATGATCCCCTCACAAGTTGGGATGAGTCTCCGGACTTTATGAAAAATAAAAGAGGCCAAAGAAGTCCAAATAAAAAAGAGAGGCAAAAGAAGCCTACAAAAAGAGAGAGAAAAAGAGAGAAGGGACAATGTTAGTATCCTTTTACCACACTTGTGCTTCAAAGTAGCACCATGATCTTCATGATAGAGAGTCTCCTATGTTGTCACCTTCATTTGCTAGTGGAAATTTTTCATTATAGAACGTGGCTTGTATATTCCAATGATGGGCTTCCTCAATTTGCCCTAGGTCTTCGTGAGCAAGCAAGTTGGATGCACACCCACTTAGTTTCTTTTGATGAGCTTTCGTACACTTATAGCTCTAGTGCATCCGTTGCATGGCAATCCCTACTCACCCACATTGATATCTATTAATGGACATCTCCATAGCCCGTTGATACGCCTAGTTGATGTGAGACTATCTTCTCCTTTTTTGTCTTCTCCACAACCACCCTTCTATTCCACCTATAGTGCTATGTCCATGGCTCACGCTCATGTATTGCGTGAAAGTTGAAAAAGTTTGAGAATACTAAAGTATGAAACAATTGCTTGGCTTAAACCGGGGTTGTGCATGATTTAAATATTTTATGTGATGAAGATAGAGCATAGCCAGACTATATGATTTTGTAGGGATAGCTTTCTTTGACCATGTTATTTTCAGAAGACATGATTACTTTGTTAGTATGCTTGAAGTATTATTATTTTTATGTCAATATTAAACTTTTGTTTTGAATCTTATGGATCTGAATATTCTTGCCAAAATAAAGAGAATTAAATGGATAAATATGTTAGGTAGCATTCCACATCAAAAATTCTGTTTTTATCATTTACCTACTCGAGGACGAGCAGGAATTAAACTTGGGGATGCTTGATACGTCTCCAACGTATCTATAATTTTTGATTGTTCCATGCTATTATATTATCCATCTAGGATGTTTTATATGCATTGATATGCTATTTTATATGAGTTTTGGGACTAACCTATTAACCTAGAGCCCAATGACAGTTTTGGTTTTTTCTTTGTTTTTGAGTTTTATAGAAAAGGAATACCAAACAGAGTCCAACTGACGTGCCAATTTTTGATGATTTTTTATGGACCAAAAGAAGCCCCTAGAGTTGGGCCAGAAGAGTCCTGGGCTTCCCACGAGGGTGGGGGGCGCGCCCACCCCCCGGGCGCGCCCCTATCTCGTGGACGGCTCGGAGACCACCCCCTGACGTGAGACCTATGCCAAAAATTCCTATAAATACAGAAACCTCCAGAAAATAACCGAGATAGGGAGTTCCGCCGCCGCAAGCCTCTGTAGCCACCAAAAACCAATCGGGACCCTGTTCTGGCACCCTGCAGGAGGGGGGGTCCATCATCGATGGCCATCTTCATCATCCCGGAGCTCTCCATGACGAGGAGGGAGTAGTTCATACTTGGGGCGGAGGGTATGTACCAGTAGCTATGTGTTTCATCTCTCTCTCTCATGTTCTTGATTTGGCACGATCTTGATGTACCGCGAGCTTTGCTACTATAGTTCGATCTTATGATGTTTCTCCCCCTCTACTCTCTTGTAATGGATTGAGTTTTCCCTTTGAAGTTATCTTATTGGATTGAGTCTTTAAGGATTTGAGAACACTTGATGTATGTCTTGCATGTGCTTATCTGTGGTGGCAATGGGATATTCACATGATCTACTTGATGTATGTTTTGGTGATCAACTTGCGGGTTCAGTGACCTTGTGAACCTATGCATAGGGGTTGGCACACGTTTTTTTCTTGACTCTCCGGTAGAAACTTTGGGGCACTCTTTGAAGTTCTTTGTGTTGGTTGAATAGATGAATCTAAGATTGTGTGATGCATATCGTATAATCATACCCATGGATACTTGCGGTGACATTGGAGTATCTAGGTGACATTCGGGTTTTGGTTGATTTGTGTCTTAAGGTGTTATTCTAGTACGAACTCTAGGATAGATCAAACGGAAAGAATAGCTTCGTGTTATTTTACTACGGACTCTTGAATAGATCGATCAGAAAGGATAACTTTGAGGTGGTTTCATACCCTACAATAATCTCTTCGTTTGTTCTCCGCTATTAGTGAATTCGGAGTGACTCTTTGTTGCATGTTGAGGGATTTTTATATGATCCAATTATGTTATTATTGTTGACAGAACTTGCACTTGTGAAAGTATGAACCTTAGGCCTTGTTTCCTAGCATTGCAATACCGTTTACGGTCACTTTTACCACTTGCTACCTTATCTGTTTTTATATTTTCAGATTACAAAAACCTATATCTACCATCCATATTGCACTTGTATCACCATCTCTTCGCCGAACTAGTGCACCTATACAATTCACCATTGTATTGGGTGTGTTGGGGACACAAGAGACTCTTTGTTATTTGGTTGCAGGGTTGCTTGAGAGAGACCATCTTCATCCTACGGCTCCCACAGATTGATAAACCTTAGGTCATCCACTTGAGGGAAATTTGCTATTGTCCTACAAACCACTGCACTTGGAGGCCCAACAATGTATACAAGAAGAAGATTGCGTAGTAGACATCATGCCCCCCTGTTGATCTACCAGGCAATCAAACCCCCTTGTTCATTCTGATACAATACTACTCTCTGTTATTGCATTAGGACAACAACAATTCAACTGCTAGTTTATGCTGCGGTAGTTGAACCCATTCCTCTGCATGACCTGTCATTGCCACAGTAAATAGTTGAAACACACTAGCATGTGTAGGACTTGATTGAAGGCATGTTGTGTTCCTACCATGCCATGCCTGCTATTTCTTAGAGTGTGTAAGGTCTGATTCATTGGGAATGAATTGGAGTGTTATGCTATGTTCTGATGCTGAGAGTTGAGTGTGTGAACGCGATTTTGTAAAGGTAGCGGTGAGAGGCCATGTAGGAGTACATGGTGGGTTGTCTCACTAGAACCGTCCTTAAGCACTGAGTTCTGTGTATGTTATCCAATGACTAGATACTACCACACATTGGGTTCTGGTAACTCGACCCCTCTCGACTTATGAACCAACTTGATCTCTGTCCAGGAGTTGCAACTAGTTTCTGGTGTTTGTAGGCAGTGTTATTCTTCTACCAAGTGGCACCCGGCAGGGTGGGCTTGGGACAGACTAGGCACATGTGGCATGGTGTACTAAGTGGCACCCGGATGGTGGGCTTGGGAACCCTGCTCACATTGTTTGGGGCCATGATGGAAACCTCGGTCCAACTCCCTTGCGGACAGGACCCGAATAGGCGTTAAACCTAGACTAGAGTCTTGTGTGGTTAGTCAGGTCGTGGCCGACACCCTCGCCAGGCTTCCACTTGAAGGTTGCCGAGATACATGACGTGTACATGGAGGTAACTGGCGAGAGCGTGTGTGAAGAAGTACACCACTACAGGGTTAACATGATCTATTCGAATAGCCGGGTCCGCGGTTATGGACTTCTTGGATGCTTACGTAGTACATAGACAACTTGAAGTGGATACTCTAAAATGATCAAAACAAGTGTGAGTCCTACGGATGGCCTTCTGTTAGGGAGACGGGGATGAATCCTTAGTAGTGTATTTGTGTGGTTATTAGTGGACTCATGTATGCTATCTCACCCCAAAGAAGTTACTCGTAGTCATTGAACATGATAGCCATTGAATCAAAGCTGGCTTGCTGCAACTAAACCCCACATTGCCTTCTTGATACAAATGCATGTATGATAGGATCTGATGTAAGTCTTGCTGAGTACCTTTGTACTCACGTTGCTTAATTTATGTTTTTGCAGCGGGGACTTCGGTCCTACCAGTTTCCACGTGGACTTCGATAAGTAGCTTGTTACCTCAGCTACGATCTTGATCGGATGTTGTAGATAGTCAGGCCCCTCAGCCTTTTTAATTTGTAGTTGTCTATACGCAGAGATGTAATGCTTCCGCTTGTTGCTTGTCTGCTCTGGTTGTTGGGTCGTGTGACCCCTGTTTGTAAAAAATGCTATGATGGCTCTTCTGAGCCTTTATCTATATGAGTTGTTGAGTTATGTTGTGATGCCATGTTGTACAACACATACTTGCATGTTATGCATACGTGTAATGTGTATTGCTATGTGTGGGATCCGACAATCTAGTTGTTTATTCTTGGTAGCCTCTCTTATGGGAAAATGTCTCCTAGTGCTTCCACTGAGCCATGATAGCTTGCTATTGCTCCAGAACACTTAGGCTGACCGGCATGTGTCCTTCTTTGTTCCTGTGTCTATCCCTTTGGGGAAATGTCACGAGTTGTTCCTTTAAGTCCTTGTAGCTTGCTACGACTTGGGTTCATATGTTGACGATCGACACGTTCGTTGCTGGGTCATGTCTGCCTGTCCTTGTAAGTTTGTGCCACTTTGGGTTCACGACTAGTCATGTCGGCCCGGGTTCTCTGTCATATGGATGCTAGCGACACAATCATATACGTGAGCCAAAAGGAGCAAATGGTCCCGGGCCAGGTAAGGTGGCACCTGTGGGAATAACGTGCGTGAGGCCGCAAAGTGATATGATGTGTTACATGCTAGATCGGTGTGACTTAGGATCGGGGTCTTGACAGGATGTCAATCCAACAGCTGGTAGGTAGATCGTTTGTTGACTAGTAAGTTGACACCACCTCGGATAGGCCTTTTCCCCGTGGGTCCCAAATGTCAGAATCCAAATCTATCACGGCCATGCAGCCTTTCTTATAAAAGTTTACAACCCATTTGGTGTGCTAGTTCAAAATAAGTTTGTGGGTGCTGGTGGGGGCTAATCACTTGGGTTCTGTAATGCACAATGAGCTCAAGCAGCCGGCGAGAGTGATGTTAGTTCCCTTGGTTGGGATTTATTACAATATTTCTCTCTTAATTAAATAAATGGCAAGCCATTTGCCTTGTTTGAAAGAAAACATGACAGTCGCAGCCGAGTTGAAAAGGATAGCACCATCTAATATCAGCTTACAAACTGTGCAAAATCACGAGGGTTAATTGTTCATCAGGTTTAGACAAAACCCAGATCGAAAAGGGCAACAACATCTAACTCCAGCACTGTTTTCAGCAGTCACAATCAAATGGATTGGTCAGGTCCATAGAATGAACATCCTGGGTCATAAAATTTACTGGATTATGACCACAAGATGTTGTAAATAGAAGCCCGACACGTTCAAAAGCCCTTTTGTCCACCTGAAACTCCTTTTTTTGCTCTTCGACATACCCATCCGTTAAAACCATGCTACTGATAAACTGAAGCCTGATGGACAATAGTAACCTCACATTCAGCAGGAAGAATGTGACAAATCTAGTGTTTGCATGGTTGGCTACATATTGTTCTAGCGTTATTGTCTTCAATCAAATGTCATGAGAACTAAGAAAATCCCGGTGCTTACGAATCCACTGATTGGTTATAACTTTATTACCTAAATAGACATGAAGATTAAAAACAATTTAGGTCTAAAAAAGAGTGTCGAAAGAGCAACAGCTGAACGATTAATTCTAGTACACCATATGCGGGCTTCCAATGTGCGTGAAATTATCACCTTTATATACAACTTCTCTAGACATGGAAAGCATTGCAGCAAGCCAATAATCTTGTTTAGATCAAAACTATTCATATGGATATATAATATCTTGAAAAAATCCAGCACCATTGATAGGCTATCCATGGACAAACTCTTCATTGAGCATAGAACATAATATTAGTACAAAAAGTGTACTCCAAGATGATATAGAACTTATGCACAGAAATTTAAAATGCAGGTTATGATTACAAGTGTATATCATAATATACAGTACCTGAAGAACTATGGAGCCAAACACCATCTTGAAGTGAGCACAGAGATCATGTATTACACCCAAGATCTCCAGTTTAGGCGCAAAGATGACAGTTATTTCCGACGGTGAATAACCAGAATCAAGGATCAACCTTTGAAGTGAAGGGGAATCTTCGATGATGAGCTGCCTTCCATCAAAAGAAATTCCAATTCTTACAAGGTTAGGCGACTTTATTTGGAGACAATCAATTCTTACTGTGAAAACAAGCACCAAGCACTCTAGGGTAGGGCAACTGGAGTGGATGATGTTGTGCAATGAGGCCTCCGACATACGAACCCGCACAAGTGAAAGTTTTTTGAGAAATGGGAGTTGAAGGTTTAGTACCAGATTGTCTGGTAGGTAGCACATCACAAAGGTGCCGGTGTGGAGAGAGGAGGAAAACCGCGAGATGGACATCGATGCTCAGGGCACAAGTACATGGCATTCGGTACATGGTATGTGATTTCTAGGGGAATAGTAGAACTCAAGCAACTATAGTTCTATGAATACATGGGATTTCAGCCAGGAGTCCACCGTGTAGGGCATGCACAAGTAGCATGCCGGGATGCAGAGGCCTTGAACGGGCCCCGATGGGAGGAAATGATGGCTCCGAGGAGTTCAAAATCATTAAAGAGAGATAGCTGATGACAGTCGAGATTAAGAGGCACGACGCACCATAAGGGCGCCACCGAGTTGAGAGGACTTGGGTGCGGCAACAATCCTTGGTGGGGAGAAGCAAGATGATCTCCCCAAGGATGGTGTCTGAGAGATCGCTGATGCGGTCCACCCGAGATTCTACGGGTTCCTGGGACCCCAGGGGGGGGGGGGCTCGCCGCTTCTCCCCACACTGTCGGGTGCGGGATCTACAACAGACGTCGCCGTTGGCAGGAGCCTCATCTTTTTGGCGCTGCGGGTCAGCCGACTCCATTTTCCTCGAGGGCGTCACGTCAAGCTCACAGATTTGAGCAGAGTAATGAATGATGAGCCTAGTTGTAGTGCGAGTGAAGAAGAAGGGGAGCTGGATTTTTTTGTAGTAGCGAGGAAGAAGGGGAGCTGGGGTTTTCTGTAGGAGTGAGGTGAGGAATTTGGGGGTACAAGTGGAGCAAGCTGACGTGAGTTGGATGGGAGTGAGGAGGAAGAAGAGCACCCATGTTTTTTCTGGGGCGGTGTGCTGGGTAGCGCTTCATTAAGTAAATATATGGGCTTTTGAATTGATTTTATTATTTACTAGGGTGGATGGGCTCTTTTGTCTTGGGCCCAGAGAAACAATTGCTACTAGTACAGTGGAGACACTCTACAACTACCCAGAAAAACAATTACTACTAGTACAATGGATACACTACCACTTCTGGCTCCTCCGAGGTCATCAAAACGTCTCCCGCTACTGAATGGTGTTTTACTTTGGTTCACCGACATGCGGGCCATGCAGCACACGAGCCCAAATACCATCCACCAAATTAGAAGGCGGTATGCATGCAGAGAGTCACCCCGGTCGCAGTGTGGCAGTTACGAGCCGTCATATCACAAAACTCCACCTCCCCGCAGTCTAAGTTTGACGGACGAAGCAACCATCATTTCACTCTTTGCTGAATCCCCTTCTCCCTCACTGTCTTCAAGAAAGCCAACACCCGCATATGCCATTGTTCCTCTCTCCCAACGAAGGGAAGGTAAGCGGATCCGTGATGTTGGTATATTTTCTTTCAGAAAAGAGGAACTTTTGCAAAGCAGTAACCGATCATCACTCTCTTTTTTGTTTCATTGTCAATGCGATTGTGTTTTCCTTTTAGTTGTATCCTATTCGTCAGTTTCATGATGGACGAAGGAGAACCAGGCAAATATTTGCCGATGTTGGAGCAGACGTGGGAGGCTGAGCCCCACGAGATAGGGAGCTCCAAGAAGATGGAGGCCGCCATCGAGCCGACCCCAGATACGCTCACGACCACTACTGAGATGTTCAACGCCCCGTTTGAGCTTACAACCCCCGTGGCCCTGCAGGAGCAGTTTTCCCCCTTGAAGGATGTGTCCCCCCCTGAGCTGCCCAAGGTGATTTTCTTCTTTGCCGATCTTGATTGTGGATTTTCATCTAAGTATGTGGTGATAAATAATGCAAAATTTTATTAGCTTCAATGCCATGCTACCTTCCCTATCATGCATACTTTTGACTGTACATAGTGGTTTAAATAACTTGTGTTTTTTTATATTGGAAAGCAATTCGGAATTCGTTTTTGTTTCAGTTAGAGCCCTCATGTAGACAAGGATTGTGTGGTTGTACATGTCACTCGCTATGAGGCGGATGACCTGAATATACGCGCTGGGAAATGATACATCTCTAACGTATCTATAATTTTTGATTGTTCCATGCTATTATATTATCTGTTTTGGATGTTTTATATGCATTAATATGCTATATTATATATTATTTTTGGGACTAACCTATTAACCTAGAGCCCAATGCCATTTTCTGTT
Source organism: Triticum dicoccoides (assembly GCF_002162155.2). Lineage (NCBI taxonomy): Eukaryota > Viridiplantae > Streptophyta > Magnoliopsida > Poales > Poaceae > Triticum > Triticum dicoccoides. The sequence goes on from NC_041385.1 coordinate 725,591,656, forward strand.
TTTTCCTTGTTTTTGAGCTTCGCAGAAAAGGAATACCAAATGGAGTCCAAACGGAATAAAACTTTCATGATGATTTTTCTTGGACCAGAAGACACCCCGGAGACTTAGAATTCAAGTCAGAAGAGCCACGAGGCGACCACAAGGGGGAGGGCACGCCTAGGGGATAGGACGCGCCCCCTGCCTTGTGGGCCCCACGTGACTCCACCGACCTACATCTTCGTCCTATATATTCACATATGTCCCCAAACCACCAGAAGCATCCACGAAAACACTTTTCCACCGCCGCAACCTTCTGTTCCCATGAGATCCCATCTAGGGGCCTTTTCTGGCACCCTGCCAGAGGGGGATTCGATCATGGAGGGCTTCTACATCAACTCTATTGCCCTTCCATGAAGCGTGAGTAGTTTACCTCAGACCTACGAGTCCATATCTAGTAGCTAGATGACTCCTTATCTCTCTTTGATTCTCAATACCATGTTCTCCTTGATGTTCTTGGAGAACTATCCGATGTAATCTTCTTTTGTGGTGAGTTTGTCGAGATCCAATGAATTTTGGATTTATGATCGGCTTATCTATGAATATTATTTGAATCTTCTCTGAATTCTTATATGCATGATTTGATATCTTTGTAATTCTCTTTGAACTATTGGTTTAGTTTGGCCAACTAGATTGTTTTTTCTTGCAATGGGAGAAGTGCTTAGCGGTTCAATCTTGTGGTGTCCTTTCCTAGTGACAGTAGGGGCAACAAGGCACGTATTATATTGTTGCCACCAAGGATAAAAAGATGGGCTTTACATCATATTGCTTGAGTTTATTCCTATACATCATGTCATCTTACTTAATGCGTTACTCTGTTCTTCATGAACTTAATACTCTAGATGCAGGCAGGAGTCAGTCAATGTGTGAGTAATAGTAGTAGATGCATAATCGTTTTGGTCTACTTGACACGGATGTGATGCCTATATTACATAATCATTGCCATAGATATCATCATAACTTTGTAATTTTCTATCAATTGCTCGACAGTAATTTGTTCACCCACCATATTATTTGCTATCTTGAGAGAAGCATCTAGTGAAAACTATGGCCCCGGGATCTATTTTCCATCATATTAGTTTTCGATCGACTATTTTGCAATCTTTTACTTTCTGATCTATAAACCAAAAAACCCAAAAATATTTTACCTTTTGTTTATGTATCTCTATTAGATCTCACTTCTGCAAGTCACCATAACGAGATTGACAACCCCTTTATCACGTTGGGTGCAATTTGTTCGATTGTTTGTGCAGGTATTGGTGATTTGTATGTTGTGTCCTACTGGATTGATACCTTGGTTCTCAAACTGAGGGAAATACTTATCTCTACTTATTTAAGGGAAAAACCAACGCAAGCTCAAGAAGTAGGAGTCACGGCCGAGGAGGCCCTTGCCTCTCGGGAGGTGAGGATCCAATGAGAGGTCGAGCAGAAGGTGGCCGAGATCTGTGTGACCCTTGTTGAGGAATATTGCCAGAAACTAGAGCTCCAGGAGGCCCACTTCTAGCAGTGGCACGTCGAGTTGCAGGGCAAGACTGATGCCCTTGAGGAGAAGCTAGCTACAGCGGAGTGGTGTGGGAAGGCTGCTGAGGCAGCTCGGGCAACCGTTGAGGCTGAGCTGTCTTCCTTTGTCAATAGGTTGAAGGCATTACGACCCTCATGGAGAAAGCCTCCGATGAGGCGGCCGCCGCTGAACACTGCAGCGTGAGCGTTCTTTGATGTTTGAGGCCCTTGAGCTCAAGGTGAACCGGGCCCTAAGCGATATCTGCGACGAGAACGTCTCCCGCCCACCCGAAGCCGGCGTTGCTGGGTAGCTCAGCTTCTTCACCCAAGTCGTGGCCTGCCTCGAGGGCGGGGCCGTTAGGGCGCGCCAGCTCGTCGTGGAGAATAGCTGCGGCCTCCTTGGGCACGTGTTCTCGCTAGTCTTTAAAAATCTTCTTTGCCTTGATCCTAATTTTGACTTTGATGCCGTGATAGCCCCTGTTCTCAGAGCAACCCAAGATGCCCTAGCGAACTAGGTGGATGACCTGATCGTGGAACTTATCCTTGCCGGCGATGTGGTTGCGCCCGCAGCTGAAGAGGGCGGAGCCGATGGCGACGATGATGATAGTGCGCCTCGCTAGGCTTGTATTTCCCTATTTTCCTGTCAAGACTTGGTTGTAACCCTACGTGGCATGAAAGCATATTTTGGAGAAGGTTCCCTCGTGATGTATGCAATGATGATATGCCTTTAAATTATTTTTGAAGATACGCCGCCGTGAGCTGGGAGGATCTTAACTAGAGTAGTCGGTATGACTTAGATTTTGGTGTTTGCGGCCTTTGGCTGGCTCTTGGATTGCAGGGACGCGCTTCTCCTGAGGCGGGCCCTCCAGAGCCCCCAGCCCGCGAAGCCCCAGGAGGGGCTTGCGAGAGCTTGGGATCCCCTAATGCGCCCGCTATTGGGCGTCGAACTTCGCGGGGGCGTGAGAGGTGCCCGACGCTGAGTGCTCCTGAGGGTAGGAGCCGAGTACCGGGCATGGTACAGGCCTGCTGGTTTGCTCGAGAGTCTCATGCGAGGAGCCAAGCGCCAAAGATTTAGTGAGGTGTGTGCACGGGTGGACCCGTGGTAGTTGTGTCCTCATCCCCGAGGGGGCCCTTAGGCCGCTGGGCTAGCCCAGATGCGCCTGTGGTACCTAGCCACCGCTCGTGGGGTGCCCAAGAGGATACAATAGGCAGCGGTTGTGCCTCCCGAAACACAAATGGGAGAAAAAAGGAAACATCGTGAATCAAAAAAATTCCCCCTTTTTTCTAGTAAATGCACAAATCTTCGAATTCATTCAAAAACAGTGAGCCGGATTACAAAAGAGGGCAACAGGACCGCCGCGTCCGGCGTCTATTCTAGTCTTCTCACCAGGGCGGAGCTCAGTGCTTCCACTGGGTGTGGGCATAGTCATTGGAGGACAGTGTCGTCTGCCAGCGCGGAGCATGGTGCTTCCACTTGGACGTGGGCGGGAGCCCCCGTGAGGCTCAGGGGCAGCGCTCAGGAGACTCCGGGGTGTGTACAACCCCACTCATTATTATGTGAGAGTGTCACAAGCGGAGACTTGAGGGGCGCTTCTTGGCTCCGCGTAGACCCCGACCATCGTTGGGGCGTCCAGAAACCAGGACAGGACCAAGGGGTAAGGGCTACGCGAGCGGTGGTCAGGGGGCTGTGGGCCCTCGGCCGGGTGGAGGGCTCGCCGACACCTTCCTGGGAGAGGACCCACTTCCAGGTGGCACATGCCTCCGTGATGGCGACGCTGTACGCCCCGCGATGCGGGGGGGGGGGGGACTGGCACTGGGGCTCCCTGCTGTGTATGGGGCGTTCTTCACATTGCCCCCTGGCACACCCTGCCTGCCCTAGGCGGGGCCAGCGCCCGGGGGCGTACCGTCATGGCACGATCTACCTGCGATACAAGGTTAGCATGACATGTTACAAAGATATGAGTTGTAATTGGTGACCGTGGTCGTCGAAGGTGACGGCGAGGTGTCGAGTTGCCTCGGTGATCTCGATGTCTAGGACAATGAGGGGAACATGCACGAGCTTCTTCTTTGCTCGTACAACGAGCCCATCGATGGTGGTACGGGGGCACCGGGGGCCGTTGTCCTAGGGTCGGCACCCAGTCCCTCCGTTCTGCTGCCCACCATCCTTCATGCCAGGTCATGCCGACCAGGGGGTGGTCCTTTGGTGCGACCCTGGGAGGGGCCGCCTACCCCGGTCGTACTCTGGGGATATGCATTGGGTGGGCAGGCAGCATCGTGTGCTAGGCCGCCGCTGCGAGACCCTTCGGACCCCCCGCCGGAAGGGCATGCAAATGCAGCGGGGGCAAGCGCGAACCCCCGGCGGCGCCCGTGATGTAGGCAGGATGCAGAAAGGAGCCCCACCCTCACAGGCGGCGTTGAGCAGCTCGGCAACACGCCCAAGCTAGGCATCATGGCCACCTTCTGCCAACCTGCATTGCAGCAACTTGCACGCCACGACGAGTGCGGCTCGCGTGTTCGCGTGGTCCCGGCGAGCGCACAGTGTTGACGCCATGACGTATCCAGAAGATTGTGATACGTCTCCAAGGTATCTATAATTTTCGATTGTTCCATGCTATTATATTATCCATCTGGGATGTTTTATATGCATTTATGTGCTATTTTATATGATTTTTGGGACTAACCTATTAACCTAGAGCCCAATGCCAGTTTCTATTTTTTCCTTGTTTTTGAGTTTTACAGAAAGGGAATACCAAACCGAGTCCAATTGACCTGCCAATTTACGGAGATTTTTTATGGACCATAAGAAGCCCCCGAAGCAAAAGAGTTGGTCCAGAAGAGTCCCGAGTCATCCACGAGGGTGGGGGGTGCGCCCTACCCCCTGGTAGCGTGCCCCTACCTCGGTGCTGACTCGGAGACCCCCCGATGTGAAACCGACGCCAAAAATTCCTATAAATACAGAAAACCCCAGAACAGAACCTAGATCGGGAGTTCCACCGCTGCAAGCTTCTGTAGCCACCAAAAACCAATCAAGACCCTGTTACAGCACCCTACCAATTGGGACCCAGTTCCGGCACCCTACCAGAGGGGGGAATCATCACCGATGGCCATCTTCATCATCCCGGCGCTCTCCATGATGAGGAGGGAGTAGTTCACCTTCGGGGCTGAGGGTATGTACCAATAGCTATGTGTTTGATATCTCTCTCTCTCTCGCGCGTTCTTGATTTGGCACGATCTTGATGTACCGCAAGCTTTGCTATTATAGTTGGATCATATGATGTTTCTCCCCCTTTACCTTCTTGTAATGGATTGAGTTTTCACTTCGAAGTTATCTTATCGGATTGAGTCTTTAAGGATTTGAGAACACTTGATGTATGTCTTGCATGTGCTTATCTGTGGTGATAATGGGATATTCACATGATCCATGATACGTATCCAACGTATCGATAATTTTTGATTGTTCTATGCTGTTATTTTATCATTCTTGGATGTTTAACAATCATTTTATATCATTTTTTGGTACTAACCTATTGACATAGTGCCTAGTGCTAGTTGCTATTTCTGCATGTTTTTTACATCGCAGGAAATCAATCAAATGGAGTCCAAACACAATGAAACTCCTGGAGGATTTTTTTGGGCCAGAAGAAAGCCAATGGGCCAAGGAAGCACCTGGGAGGCTGCTCAAGGGGAGCAGCACCCACCAGGGCACGCCAGGAGGCCCAGGCGTGCCCAGGTGGGTGTTTCCCACCTTGGGTTCCCCCCAAACCGCCTCTTTGTTCTATAAATACCACAATATTCCAAAAACCCTAGGGGAGTCGACGAAATTTTGATCCAGCCGCTGTAGAGTCTAGAACCTCCAGATCCTAGACACCATCATGGAGGGGTTCACCACTTCCATTGGTGCCTCTTCTATAATGCGTGAGTAGTTCTTTGTAGACCTACGGGTCCATAGTTAGTACCTAGATGGCTTCCTCTCTCTCTCTCTCTCTCTCTTGATTATCAATACAATGGTCTCTTGGAGATCCATATGATGTAAGTCTTTTGGCGGGTTGTTTGTTGGGATCCGATGAACTTTGAGTTTATGATCAGATCTATGTTTTTATCCATGAAAGTTATTTGAGTCTTCTTTGATCTCTTATGTGCATTATTGCTTATAGCCTCGTATTTCTTCTCCAATATTTGGGTTTTGTTTGGCCAACTTGATCTATTTATCTTGCAATGGGAAGAGGTGCTTTGTAGTGGGTTCGATCTTACGGTGCTTGATCCCAGTGACAGAAGGGGAACCGACACGTATGTATCGTTGCTACTAAGGATAACAAGATGAGATCTATATCTCTGCAATAAATAAACGGATCTCATCTACATGATGTCATCATTCTTATTGCATTACTCCATTTTCTCATGAACTTAGTTCACTAGATGCATATTGGATAGCGATCGATGTGTGGAGTAATAGTAGTAGATGCAGGCAGGAGTCGGTCTACTAATCTTGGACGTGATGCCTATATAATGATCATTGCGTGGATATTGTCATGATTATTTGAAGTTCTATCAATTGCCCAACAGTAATTGTTTTCCCACTGTTTGCTATTTTTCTCGAGAGAAGCCACTAGTGAAACCTACGGCCCCCGGGTCTCTTTTCATCATATTTGCCTTTGCGATCTATTTTCCTTTGCATTTATTTTCAGATCTATTAAACCAAAAAAATACAAAAAATACCTTTCTGCAATTTATTTGTTCCGTGATCTATTTATCCTATCGACTACTTGTACCTCACGTTATTTGCCTATCTCGAGGCGCCGTACTCGGAAGGGATTGACAACCCCTTTAACACGTCAGGTTGCGAGTATTTGTTATTTGTGTGCAGGTGCTGTTTACGTGGTGTGAGGAGGTTCTCCTACTGGTTCGATAACCTTGGTCTCATCACTGGGGAAAATACCTACCGTCGCTATGCTACATCATCCCTTCCTCTTTGGGGAAATACCAGGTAGTTCTAGGAGACATCAAAAGGAATTTCTGGCGCCGTTGCCAGGGAGGATCACCTCAAGATAGTCTCCGGTCAACGTGCCATTTCTGGTGCCATTGCCGGGGAGGATCTTCAACATCAACCAGGCTCCTAATCACAAATCTCATCTCCTTGCAATTTACATTATTTGTCATTTGCCTCTCGTTTTCCTCTCCCCCACTTCACAAAATTTTGCCGTTTTATTCGCCCTCCTTTTCATTCACCGTTTTCTTGTTAGATCTGTTTTTGAGTGCAATCTTGTTGCGTAGTCATCATGAGTCAAGATAACACCAAGTTGTGTGATTTCTCAAATACCAAGAACAATGATTTTATTAGCACTCCGATTACTCCTCCCGCCACTAGTGCGGAGTCTTGTGATATTAATACTGCTTTGCTGAATCTTGTCATGAAAGATCAATTTGCCGGTACTCCTAATGAGGATGCCACGTCCCATCTTAACAAATTCGTGGAATTATGCGATATGCAAAAGAAAAAATATGTGGACAATGATGTTGTGAATTTGAAATTATTTCCTTTTTCGCGAGATCGTGCAAAAATCTGGTTTTCTTCTTTGCCTCGCAATAGTATCAATTCTTGGAACAAGTGCAAAGATGCTTTTATCACTAAGTATTTTCCACCCGGAAAAATTATTTCCCTTAGAACCCAGATCATGAATTTCAAGCAACTTGAACATGAGCATGTTGCACAATCTTGGGAAAGGATGAAATTAAGGAATTGCCCAACTCATGGGTTAAATCTTTGGATGGTCATACAATTTTTTTATGCGGGATTGAATTTTGTTTCTCGTAATCTTTTAGATTCCGCCGCGGGGGGTACTTTTATGGAAATTACTTTGGGTGAAGCTACTAAATTGCTAGACAGTATTATGGCAAATTACTCGCAATGGCATACCGAAAGAGCTCCTACTAGTAAAAAAGTCAATTCAGTAGAAGAAATAAATTCTTTGAGTGAAAAAGTTGATGCTCTTATGAAGTTGGTTGATAATAAAAGTGCTCCTATTGATTTCAATGATGTGCCTTTGTCCACTTTGATTGAGCAAAATAGTGATGCCATAGATGTGAATTTTGTCTCGTGAAATAATTTCAATAAAAATGCATATAGGGGTAATTTTAATCCTAGGTGTTTTCCTAGTAATTCCTCTAATAATTATGGTAATTCCTATGGTGATCCCACCTACAATAATAATAGAAACACCTCTGATCTTGAGAACAATATTAAAGAATTTATCAATACACAAAAAGCTTTCAACACTTTGATATAAGAAAAGTTGAGTAAAATTGAAGATTTGTCTAGAAGTGTTCATAGAATTCCTCATGATGTAGAAACTCTCAAGATGAAATTTTTTGTGCCTAAGGTTGAAGAATCAATTAAAGCTCTTTATGTTTCTATGGATGAAAGTAAGAAAAGAACCGATATGCTCAGAGCTAAAAGAGAATTTTTAGAAAAAGCGTTTTCTAGTGATTACTATCAAAAAAGTGATGAAGATCTTAAAGTGATTGGTGTTTCTTATATTGATTCTTTGTTTAGTAAATTTAAGATTGATGAAAAAGGGACTGGAGAAGAGCCAACTTTACTTAGAAGGCGTCCCTATGATTCGGAGGTTGAAAATGTTGTTGAAAAAATTGATAAAAATGGGTTTGAAGAGGTCAAGACTTTAACTAGTGATGTGCCCACTATTTTGGATTACAAAGACTTTAATTATGATAGTTTCTCTTTGATTGATTGTATTTATCTGTTGCAATCCATGATAAATTCTCCCCATGCTTATGAACAAAATAAATCTTTTACTAAACATATTGTTGATGCTATGATGAAAGCTTTTGAAGAAAAGTTGGAATTAGAAGTTTCAATTTCTAGAAAATTGCATGATGAGTGAGAACCTACTATCAAAGTCAAGATTAAAAATTATGAGTGTTTTGCTTTATGTGACTTGGGTGCTAGTGTTTCTACAATTCCGAAATCTTTATGTGATGTGCTTGGTCTTACCCATATAGAAGAATGCTCTTTAAATTTGCACTTAGCGAATTCTACTATTAAAAAGCCTATGGGAAGAATTAATGATGTTCTTATTCTTGCAAATAGGAATTATGTGCCCATAGATTTTATTGTTCTTGATATTGATTGCAATCCATCTTGTCCAATTATTCTTGGTAGACCGTTTTTGCGTACTATTTGTGTCGTGATTGATATGAAAGAAGGCAACATTGAATATCAATGTCCACGAAGGAAGGGATGGAACACTTCCCTAGGACAAGAATTAGGCCACCATATGAATCAATCATGAGGGCATCTTATGGATCTAGAACCAAAGATGATAACACTTAGATCCTACGCGTTATGCCTAGCTAGGGGCGTAAAACGACAACGCTTGTTGGGAGGCAACCCAATGAATACAATTAATTTTTGCTTTTTGCTTTCTGTTATTGAGTGTTATCACAATTATGCTATTATTATGATTGTGTTTTTTGTGTTTTAGTTAGTGTTTTTGCCAAGCAAGACCTTTGGGAAGACTTGGGTGAAAGTTTATTTGATCTTGCAGAAAAACAGAAACTTTTGCACTCACGAGTTTCGATGTCATTTTTTACATAAGAGTGATTTTGAGTTTATTCTTTTTCAGAGGAGTAATAGACAAATTACTCACGTCCACTGATGTCTACTACACAACCTTCTTCTTGTAGATGTTGTTGGGCCTAAAAGTGCACAGGTTTGTAGGACAGTATCAAATTTCCCTCAAGTGGATGACCTAAGGTTTATCAATCCGTAGGAGGCGTAGGATGAAGATGGTCTCTCTCAAACAACCCTGCAACCAAATAACAAAGAGTCTCTTGTGTCCCCAACACACCCAATACAATGGTAAATTATATAGGTGCACTAGTTCGGCGAAGAGATGGTGATACAAGTGCAATATGGATAGTAGATAAAGGTATTTGTAATCTCAAATAATAAAAACAGCAAGGTAAAAAGTGGTAAAAGTGAGCGTAAACGGTATTGCAATGATAGGAAACAAGGCCTAGGGTTCATACTTTCACTAGTGCAAGTTCTCTCAACAATAATAACGTAGATAGATCATATAACAATCCCTCAACATGCAACAAAGAGTCACTCGAAAGCCACTAATAGCGGAGAACAAATGTAGAGATTATGGTAGGGTACGAAACCACCTCAAAGTTATTCTTTTGGACCGATCTATTAAAGAGTTCGTACTAGAATAACACCTTAAGACACAAATCAACCAAAACCCTAATGTCACCTAGATAGTCCATTGTCACCTCAAGTATCCGTGGGCATGATTATACGATATGCATCACACAATCTTAGATTCATCGAACCAACACAAAGTACTTCAAAGAGTGCCCCAAAGTTTCTATCAGAGAGTGAAGAAAACGTGTGCCATCCCCTATGCATAGGTTCATGGGCGGAACCCACAAGTTGGTCACCAAAACATACATCAAGTGGCACGTGATATCCCATTGTCACCACAGATAAACACGGCAAGACATACATCAAGTGTTCTCAAATCAAAGAGTCAATCCAATAAGATAACTTCAAAGGGGCAACTCAATCCATTACAAGAGAGTAGAGGGGGAGGAACATCATAAGATCCAACTATAATAGCAAAGCTGGCGATACATCAAGATCGTGCCATAGAGAGAACACGAGAGAGAGAGATCAAACACATAGCTACTGGTACATACCCTCAGCCCCGAGGGTGAACTACTCCATCCTCGTCATGGATAGCGCCGGGATGATGAAGATGGCCACAGGTGATGGGTTCATCCCTCCGGCAGGGTGCCAGAACAGGCTCCCGAGAGGTTTTTGGTGGCTACAAAGGCTTGCGGCGGCGGAACTCCGGATCTATCTTGATATTCAATGGGTTTAGGGTACGTAGGCTTATATAGGCGAAAGAAGTCGGTCGGGAGGTGCTCGAGGGGCCCCCGAGACAGGGGTGCGCGCCCAGTAGGGGGGGCATCTCCTGGCCTCCTCGAGGATCTTCTGACGTGAACTCCAAGTCTCCAGGATCATAAACTTCCCAAAAATAACGCTGCCGAAGGTTTTATTCCATTTGTACTCCATTTGATATTCCTTTTCCTCGAAATACTGAAACAGGCAATAAAACAACAATATGGGCTGGGCCTTCGGTGAATAGGTTAGTCCCAAAAGTACTATAAAAGTGTATAATAAAGCCCATAATCATTCAAAACAGATAATAATATAGCATGAATGCTTCATAAGTTATAGATACGCTGGAGATGTATCAGCATCCCCAAGCTTAATTCCTACTCATCCTCGAGTAGGTAAATGATAAAGAAAGAATTTATGAAGTGTGAATTCTAGAAGGTGCACAAGTTTGATCAATGATAATTTCAATCACCTTTTCTAGCATGATTATATGTCATAACAGTAGTTCATCTCATAAAACTTCTCACGAACCAGTAACAAGCAATTCACATGTTAAAGTATAGACCATAAACTTTCTTGAAAACTAGCAAACTTCATTCTTAGTCATCAAACAATTGCAATTCATCTTACTTCAGGAATAGCAAACTCCACATACTCAACTATCATATTGTCTTCTACAATTGCTAACACTCACGCAATACTAATGGTTATGGAGTTTTAATAAGACACAGAGAAAGATAGGGGCTTATAATGTTGCCTCCAAATGTATTCACCTTTGGGTGATGTGAACAATAATAGTTCATGCTAACGTACATCCAATTGGATATATATATCAGGATCACCCTAACACAAAGTGCTTTCCAAAGGATAAAATGAAAAAGGGAAATGTGAAGATCACCTTGACTCTTGCATAAAGTAAAAGACACAAAGTAAAAGATAGGCCCTTCGCAGAGGGAAGCAGAGGTTGTCATGCACTTTTAGGGTTGGATGCACAAAATATTAATGCGAAAGAACGTCACTTTATATTGCCCCTTGTATATGGACCTTTATTATGCAATCCATCACTTTTATTGCTTCCATAACAAGATCGTACAAACCTTATTTTCTCCGCACTAATAAGTCATGCATATTTAGAGAGCAATTTTTATTGCTTGCACCGATGACAACTTACTTGAAGGATCTTACTCAATCCATAGGTAGGTATGGTGGACTCTCATGGCAAAAACTGGGTTCAAGGATATTTGGAAGCACAAGTAGTATCTCTACTTGGTGCTAGGAATTTTTGGCTAGCATGAGGGGGAAAGGCAAGCTCAACATGTTTGAATGATCCATGACAATATACTTTAACTGAGATGTGAGAAAACATAACCCATTACATTGTCTTCCTTGTCCAACATCAACTCTTTAACATGTCATACTTAATGAGTGCTCACAATTATAAAAGATGTCTAGGATAGTATATTTATATGTGAAATCTCTCTTCCTTCAATATTCTTTCATGAATTGTTCAAATGACTAATACAATGCTTGCTAATCTTCAATAAATTTACAACCTCTACTTCTTAGATGTGAAGTCATTACTCCCCATGGGATAAGCAAATTAAACATATATAATTTCAGATTTATGACATTTAACTCATTCAACCATTTACTCACAGGATATAAGTGAAGCACACGAGTAAATGACAAACTACTCCAAAAAGATATAAGTGAAGATCAATGAGTAGCTAAATAATTATGTAACTATATGAAGACTCTCTCTCATTAAGGAATTTCAGATCTTGGTATCTTATTCAAACAACAAGCAAAACAAAATAAAATGACATTGCAAGGATAGCACAACTCTTGTGAAGAAGCAAAAACTTAGGCTCAACCGATACTAACCGATAGTTGTTGAAGAAGAAAGGTGGGATGCCTACCGGGGCATCCCCAAGCTTAGATGCTTGAGACTTCTTGAAATATTATCTTGGGGTGCCTTGGGCATCCCCAAGCTTGAGCTTTTATGTCTCCTTAATTCCTCTCATATCATGGTTTCTCTTTTTATCAAAAGCTTCATCCACAACAAACTCAACAAGAACTCGTGAGATAGGTTAGTATAAACCAATGCAAAACCTTATCATTTTCTACTGTAACAAATCACTAAAATTATTATTCAACATTGCATACTAAATGCCTCCGCATATTTAATACTCCTATCCTCAAATAGAATCATTAAACAAGCAAACATATGCAAACAATGCAACCATAACAGCAATCTGCCAAAACAGTACAGTCTGTAAAGAATGCAAGAGTATAAATACTTCCCTAACTCCAAAAATTATGAGATAAAATTCCCACTATATTAAATTAATCAGATCTCAATATTCAAAGAGATTCAACATTATACCATTCTATGACTTTTCTAGGGAATTTTTGCAACAGCGGTAAACTTTCTGTTTTTTCAAACAGCAACATGTACACTAGCAAAATAAGCATGGCAAAGGCTATCCTTGACATTTTTATTGAAACTAAAGATGCAAAACATTATTATAAATAACAGAAAGCAAATACTAACAAAATAAAATGACGCTCCAAGCAAAACACATATCATGTGGTGAATAAAAATATAGCTCCAAGTAAAGTTACCGATGAACGAAGACAAAAGAGGGGATGCCTTCCGGGGCATCCCCAAGCTTAGGCTCTTGGTTGTCCTTGAATATTACATTGGGGTGCCTTGGGCATCCCAAATCTTAGGCTCTTTCCACTCATTATTCCATAGTCCATCGAATCTTTACCCAAAACTCGAAAACTTCAACCACACAAAACTCAAAACAAAACTCGTAAGCTCCGTTAGTATAAGAAAATAAAACAACCACTTAGGTACTGTAATGAACTCATTATAAATTCATATTGGTGTAATATCTACTGTATTCTAACTTCTCTATGGTTCATACCCTCCGATACTACTCATAGATTCATCAAAATAAGCAAACAACACAATGAAAACAGAATCTGTCAAAAACAGAACAGTCTGTAGTAATCTGTATCAAACATATACTTCTGGAACTCAAAAAAGTTCTGAAATAAATTTCTGGACCTGAGGAATTTTGATATTAATCATATTCAGAAATAATCAACCTAAAATCACTCTCCAGTAAAAAATGGCAGCTAATCTCGTGAGCGCTAAAGTTTCTGTTTTTCACAGCAAGATCACATAAACTTCACCCAAGTCTTCCCAAAGGTTCTACTTGGCACTTTATTGAAACAAAAGCTATAAACCAAGATTACTACAGTAGAATAATCATGTGGACACACAAAAACAGTAAGGATAAATATTGGGTTGTCTCCCAACAAGCGCTTTTCTTTAATGCCTTTTTAGCTAGGCATGATGATGGCAATGATGCTCACATAAAAGATAAAGATTAAAACATAACGGGAGCATCATGAAGCATATGACTAGCACATTTGAGACTAACCCGCTGTCGGGGAAACTGATCCACGAACACCTATGGGGCCGGTGGATCGTGGCCCATTTCGGTTCGGCGGGGGGCGGAGATCGCACGAAGAGCAGATCGAGGCGAAGCACACGAGCAGTTTACCCAGCTTCGGAGCTCTCCGGAGAGATAATACTCCTACTGCTGCTTGTCTGATTCTATTATGTTCCTGCTCGAGAGTGAGCTAAGTGTTTCTCTGGCTTCCGAATGATCCGAACCCCCTCTACGTTGCGCATGGGCCTCCTTTTATACGCTAAAGGGGTCACCGACAGGTGGCAACGCAGAGAAGGGTAAAAGTGTAAAAAGAGAGGTGGTTGGTACAGTTACTTGTACAGTGTTTCCTACCTAACCCTGACGGCAGGGGACAAGGGCATTAAATGCCCGTCTGCGTCGCCCAAATAGTGCAGAAAGGTACCGTCAGGGACACCACCGCTCGCCACGATGGCAGTCTTGTCAGCTTCGCATGCCACTGCGCACCGCTGGCTGCACAGCCTTCCGCCACGCGCGCCTGGAGAGGCCCCCAGAGCGACACGTTGGTGGATGCGCCTGGAGAGGCCACCTGCCGCGACAAGCGCCTTGCCGCGGCCGTTGTCTTGTCGGGTCTGGAAGCTTGTCGCTCACCGGGCCTCGAGATGCCTTGGTTGGTCTTCCCGGCAAGCTCCTCTTGCCGGGGCCTTGTTGCCTTGCCGGGACGCGTGGCGCGTTGCGGCAAGTTCCTTGGGATGCCTTGGTTGGCCTTCCCGGCAAGTTCCTCTTGCCAGGGCCTTGTCTTGAATACTTTGTTCTTGAATGGCTCCAAAGGAACCATGGAGGACCTTGGCGGTTGCTCGGCAAGCCTTGCCGCGGGGCGCTGCAACTGCCCGTGGACAAGTTCGGGGTACTAGGGTACCCCTATTCTAGTACACCGACAGGAGCCCCCGGGCCTGGGCCATACACGGTGCCGAGCGCTATTGGGCCAGGCCCTAGACAGGGCACGGGCACACGCGGCCTGGGCCACACCGAATCTGACTCTGTATCCACCGCGCCCTCCCTAACGGCACGCGTCGAATGCGGCGTCGTGGGAGAGATCGTGGGTGGATTCTTTATTCGGAAGGGCGAAACGTCTGCCCCCTCCCTCTTTATACGCAGGGGAAA